>NC_134293.1:11992500-12292980 GCF_949628215.1 Phalacrocorax aristotelis | reverse complement strand
CTCCAGTTTGCTGTACATATCTCTAAAGTTTCATCCTTTCCTGGCTGCTTCTCCCTCCCTGCCGGCACCCCAGTGCTCTCTGGATTCCTGTGGTGCTGCCTCAGCCTCTTCCCTCCTCCCCTTCCAGCAGAGGCACTGGGACAGCTCTGTTCCTCCATCTCCACACAGTTATCCTGGAAAAGAGGCCAGTGAGGAGTCCCAGGAGACCTGGCAGTGCATGTCTGGGGAGGTGGGACCTTGCCTGGAGGCTGCAGTCTCTGCTCCATCCCCAGAGCTCACCCCTCTACCTACCCACTTGCAGTATGCGCAGGGGCGATGAGCAGGAGCTTCTAACTGCTAGTCTAACAGAACACCAAAGAAGCTGAGAAATACCAGTGAGGAGGGTTTAGGAGGGAGCTAGCACTCTCTCTGCCCAGAGCTGATCCCAAACCTCTGGCCCAAGCCTTGTGCACAGACTGTCCTAGGAGGTCTGTAGCATCAGGGGCATCTCTCTGGGAAGGGACAGTCCCCTTTGCTGAGAAAAGCAGCCAACTCTGTGCCCAGAGGGCAGATGAGGAGCCTGCAGCCCCTTCTGGAAAGAACATCAGGATACTGGCAGGATCCGCAGGGAGATTTCTGAGCTCTCACTTGCAGGTTAGCAAATTCTTACGAAGTCCAGCTTAAAAATCAGCATGAAGATCATCCATGCTGAAGGCTTTGTCTATCAGAGAGTTTCAAAGTCCAAATATTGTAGGCACCTCGGTCTTGCTGAGAAACTTTAAGGCCATGGGCTGAAGACAGCGATGGAGCTGAACAAGGTGCTTAGAAATCTTATCCTCTCTTATTGCTGGATGTCTCCTTGCAGGCAATGTAATTTCTGAATCAGGGGCTCTCAGCAAAGAGCTCCAAGTGCCATGATGTTTGGTGAGAACTCTGCAGGCATCCAGAAAAAAAATAAGGTTGGAGAAACAAGTGGTTTCCATTGCCTTTTCTTGGGATATGGCCTATGAACTAGAACTAACCGTGCCGATCCTCAGCCAGTTGCATTACTATGGGCTGGGTATTTGGTGGCTAGTGATGTCCTCAGAGGGTTGTATTGTGTCCCCATTTCAGATGGATGATCCAAGAGGTATCATCCACCTCTCCAAGCTCTCCCCTGCTCTGTATCCTATATATAACTAAGCCAGCACTCCCGTTTTCACTGTGAAGTGCTTTCTCTCACTGTATTGACACAAGTACATGGTCTTATCAGCACTGCTTTCATGGATTTGGTGCAGTATAATTCAAAATCCTCAGTCTAAGACATCTGCATGCTGTCCCACTGGGATACCCAGAATCCAACAGTGTTAAACTCTGGGCTAGTCATGATCAGGACCACCACTGTTTTGAAACTAGTTTGTGTAACATCTGTCCAGAATATTTGAGATTGCATTGAAACACTCTCAAGAGCCCTACAGTTGAGGCTTAAGTAGGAATAAAATGTGCATACCCGTGATGTCAGATGAAAAAGAAAGCACTTCTTCTGTGGAAGGGAGGTGTGTAATTGCAGAGATGTGAACTGGATCTGGTTTTAATCCCGTTGGACAGACTGAACACTGTCAAGTGCAATTTCTAATCTCAGTCCTGCTCTGCTGTGTTGGAGTATGGCTGAAGGTGTTTTTCAAGTGTTTAGGAGCCTTTCCAAAGACAACAGTATCATCTGGATAACATCAGCCTCCAGGCTGGTTACTGTGAACGGGACGCTCTTTGAAAAGCCCTCAGTGCTGATGCAAGCCCATATGGTGCGTGTTTAACCTGGGACGCGTCCATCTGTAATACATGCCATGAGGTTCCTGTGGCTCTCGCACCCTGGCTCAGCCACACTCACTCTGTAAGCACAGTGCAGAAGTACCATCCCTTCTCCCAAGTCCCACAGGACTTCTCTGATTCACAGATGTGGCCAGATGTGTCACAGAGATCTCCTGCTGTGCGGAGTCTCTAGGTGCAGCCTGCGCCCCTCCAGGTCTCCCCAACTCTGTGTGCAGTGAATGTACCAGCCTTTCCGCATGTGCAGCGCTGAGCTGGTCTCCGCCCGGCAGCACAGCACCAGCACCCCCGGGAGAGCAGGAGCACCATGGGTATGGACTAGCCCTGGCTCAGCACGTGAATAGGCTCCTCCAGGGATGCCGTTGGTGGAGTCTGGGCTGGAGGGGTGGCAAGGCGTGGATTCAGGGGGTGCAGAGGTGGTGCTCACTGTCAGCTCAGAGCCCAGGGAAGACGGGCAGTTCTCTGCCCACTTCACCTTTTCAATCTCCAATTTCAGGCACACGGAGGCTCTCCATGTTCTCCCTCCGCCTTCATCCCCCTGACACCCCAGTGCCAGCCTGGCGTGGATCTCATCCATCCTCAAGCAGCTCCTCCTCCACAGGCAGCACTGTTTCTGCCCATACCAGTCCTGATGACACAGAGCTGGGAACCTGCCCCGAGGTGGACTCAGCAGCCACCGCATCATCCTCTGAGAAACAGTGGACATCCTCTAAAAAACATGCCTTCTGCTGCCCGAAGCATGGCACGGGGGGTCAGCATCCTCGAGTTGGAGGGTCAAGGGCTTGATCTGGCTGCAAGTCAGAGTCATAGCAGATTCTTGTGGGGAAGAGTATCTCCTTCTCTCTAAACAACTCCAAAGGGGCTTTTTCCTCTGTCCCGCTGACACTTCAAAAGTCCTCAAGCTTGGCACAGCCGCACAGTGGTGCGTTCCTGGGTTTCAGTTTTCCTTTTGCTTCTTCTGTAGCTCTTCCAGAGGTGAAGAGGTTTGGAAAAGCTGCGGGTGGAAATGGAAAAGTGCAATGAATACAGATCCTAGACACTCTTGATTTTTATGGCCATGAACAGTGGAGGGGAAGAAAAGAAAAATGGGTGTGTGTTCCTGGCAGGAAACCTCCAAGCTGCAAGTAACAAGGAGGTGTTTGAGGAGATCAGGAAAACCGCCACAGTGGTTTGCAAAGTTGTTTTCTGACTTGCTTTAGCACACAGCCTGTCACTTCAGACAGCTCAGACTCTGGGTCTCGCCAAGAGCAGAGGGAATCAGCTATACAACGCCTGGCACTGACCACAGAGGAGCAGAGTTTTGCTTTCCAAACAAGAACAAGGGCTCAAAGCACGGCATGCTGATGGAGGTATGGAGAGGGGTTAGATCAAATGTTCAGGCTTCCCTGTACTGTGTTGGGCTGGATATTGGCACAACTGCATCAGTCTGCTGGGACATCAGCAATGCTTGGCGCCAGTGCAACAAGCCTCCAGCTAGGATTAACCTTGTGTCATCAGAATGTCAACCTGCATTTAGGTAACTGAGACAAATCACGTCCCTATAAAGCAGCTGAGTGAGAGACAGATCTTTGCAACTTTTCTTCCTGTTTACATTTGTTCTGGTCGCTCTCCTACAAGTGTCTGGTCCACTTTTGCAGAGGGAGGACAAGCCTTGGAGGAGCACACATGGGCAGCAAATGCTGCAGCTGCGCAACGGATGGTCAAGCTCCTGTGGAAAGAGCTTTCCAGATGCAGGTAGAAAAAGGGTGCTCTGGAGCCTTTGACCTCTCTGCTCTACCCAGGCTGGGTGCACAAACAGGGCTGGGACCCCCAGCACCCCTGCCTGAATCCCATCAGCCTCAGAAAAGGAGGTTTCCCTTGAGGCTTCCTGGGAGCAGTGCTGGGAAGGGACCATTGCTGATGGCTAGCTGGGAAGCACCCCCCACCCCAGACCTGCTCCTGCATCCGTGTAGGGGGGATGACTAGCAGCGTTGCAGTGCTGGCAGCCCCAATCTGCTGCCCTATAGCTCTCCGCCCCATCCTTGTGCCACAGCACCATCGCTGGGAGGGAAGTGCTTGGCCATTACCATTGCACTTTGGGTTCCTCCAGCTCCCTCTCCCCACAGAGGAGATCTGACTGTATCCAAATCCAGCCACTCCTGCGGGCTTGCAGCAGCAATGGATGGAAAAGCTGGATATGAGGACATGGCTGCTGCCATGGAGAGCAGCAGAGGCAGGGTTGTTCATGCACTGGCAGCTCTGTGGCCGCTGATCAGTTGTTTGAGTCTGGCCTGAAACAAACAGATACTGCTTTTGAAGAAATCAAAATCTGACAGCATCTCTTTAGGGGCCTGAACTCTTCTCAACTCCTTCCTTTCATTTTAATATCTTAATAGAAATTAATTCAATTTATGAGCAAAAACCTTATGTTGCCTTGGTAAAGTTAAGACATTCTGGCTTTTTCCTAACAAAACAAATATTTTTTGGCAAAGCATATGAGTGTTTTTCTGTCTAAGCTTGCACAGGCTCTGCGTGACACAGCCCCTGTCCCCAGGGGCTGCAGCTGGATGCCCACTGTCATCATGCTGCCCCTGCCTCTAGCAGGCTCTGGATAACCCAGAGCTGTCTCATACAGGTAGTGGGGGTAGAAATGAGGTCCAGAGCAGTTTTATCTTCCCTCATACCCACCACAGCTTCTCCACAGCGGTACCCAGGTGCTGCCTCCGCATCCCAGCTGGGTCTGGGTGAGCTGACTCCCTGCCTTCATCCCCAGGGCTGGCATCTTTGCTTGATTTCCTCCCAGAATATCGTGCTGAGAGCTAAAAATGCATCTTTTCCCCTCTGGCACAGGACCCTTATTTGCTGTATTTGTGCCTTTAGCTCACAGATTAGTCTGCTCCTGTTGGGTGATGTTGCATCTGCACGTCTATCCCACTGAGTGTCCCAGGATCATTGGATGGGATCATCCTGCGGTGGCGGGGCTGGGTTGTCTGCGAATAAAGGTGACACCGAGTGGCTGCCAAGTGTCCCTGGTGACAGATCAACCCTGCTGGGAACTGCTTGGCCAGGTGGGACACCCTGGGCAGTCCTGGTCCGGTGCCCTGCTGTCCCAGACCTGTCTCCGCTTGAGCTGCCTGCAGGGCACAAGTCTCTCGGGCCTCCCCAGGAGGTGGAGGCTCTGCACTGTGCAAACAGGAGCACAGACAGACCCGGAGGCTGAGAAAAAGGATGGCAAAACACAAGAGAAAACACATCCCCTGCTGCGACTGTTTCTCCTAATGAAGAGCAGGGCTTTGCCCAAGCCCGAGGGCCTGGAGGAAGGGCTGAGCAAAACTCCGCTGGGGAAGCACTCGCCACGCTGCAGAGCTGGTCCCTGTGCAGGAAGCAGGGGGGTCAAGTTGACAATTTTAGTGAGTCCTGGGGGCAAAGACTTAAAGACTTGCTGGGTGTTGCTCCTCTGAGCCACTTTTCCTAGAAAGCAGACAGCGATCCAGATGGGCACTGTCCGAGGAGAGCTGCCGAGGTCTCTGGCTGGGGCGGGGGGAGAGGGATGTGCTGCCAGTCCGGGGAGGGCTGATGGGTCTCGCAAGTTCTGCACCGCTGCCTCTGGCCAACACTCGGGCTCTTCGGAAAGTATTTCTGAATGATTCCCAGCCTTCGTTCCCCTTTTGTTCTGTTTAAATTTTTCATCCAAGACAATCTTGCTTGTAATTGTTCTCAGATTTAGGAAACTGGCTCTTCCTGAGACCCAGAAAACATCGTTGCTTGTTGGGACAGTATTCCTCTTGCTCACAGTGAGCTCCCTTGAACCACGTTTGTGCCTCAGGCTACTGCAGCATCTCAGGCCAGACAGCGACCTCGTTTTTGCTGTCAGTGTCCAGTCCATGCTAGCACCACCCTGTGCTGGGCAGAAATGTGCACTTTTGAGCATCTGCAGCATGAGGGTGCTCCTGTGGGTGCTTTAGGGCTGTCTGTCCTTCTCCCCAGGGACAAAAAGTCCTGGGTGGCTTCCCCAGCAGGAGAGTGATGCAGCAGAGTGCAGTACCTTGAGCCTTCAGCAGCCTTAAGCTGAGTTTCCCAGTCTCTGATTACATCTGAAGCAACTTTCCTTTAAAGTGCATCCTGCCAGTATCTGGCTAGAGAATCTGAGCTAAAACAGATGATAAATGCACTGCCTAAACCCTGAGGGGTATTTTACCAACGCCCTTGGCCTCCTCTTCACCGCACTAAACCAGCCCCCGTCCCTGCTCCTTCTTTGGTGGCTCCCATGCTCCAGAACAGGGACCGCTGCGAGAGGAGGTTGGACCAGAGGCATCAGTCTCCTTCCAGCCAGCACTTGCCAGTGAATACTGGGAATCAGTCCCCCAATGTTGGGACCCCGGTGTCTGCATTAGTGACTGGGAGCTAGACCTCCTCCGTCAGTCCATCTCTGAGGCAGGACACAGAGATGCCTGCTCTCCCTTTGAGCCTCCAGGACAGCCTGACCCAGGAGGCTGCCCATGCTTTCCTGCAGCGCCACAGCACCGTGCTTGTTCCATCTCCCTGGGGTTGCTGCCTGGACTTGTCCATTTGCCCTTCATTTGGCAAAATGCAAGAGATGCACAGAAATAAAGCAGAAAGGTGAAGAAAAGGGGAAAGAGTTTGGACTGTTGGATGGGGAGGAACTGAACAAGGGAGGGCAGCAAGAGAGTGTGTTGAATGATGAGCTATGGCTTGAATGTAGATGCTGAAGCTGGCCCTGACACTATAGCCTTGCTAATGAAATTTGCTGGAGCGCCAAATGGGAAAGCATCACGGACATAGAGAAGGAGCAAAACAGCCTTTTTGAAAGGCTGGGCTGGGAGAAATGTTAGGGCAAGGTCAGGTGTCTGTACAAGCACCCCCAGAGGTGTCCATGAAAGTCGAAACAGAAAGAGAAGAGCAGTCTGGGGCACAGGAGATGCCAACATGGCCTTGGAAAGGACAAACCCTGTTGGCAGGGTGCTTGCAGAGGGGACCGGCTCGTACCATTAAGAGCTGCCCCAGTCCTGGTACCCCGCTCTGTTCCCCCAGAGGCACGATGAAGGGCTCAGCAAGGGAAGAGGTGGGATGGGAGGGTGGAAGAAGAGCTGGTTTTATGAGAGGCTCCTGAAAGTGCTTGGCTTGTTTAGTCTAGGAAAATGAAGGCTGGGAGAGAGTTGGTCTATAAATACATCTGGGAGTAAACAGCAGGAGGGAGAAGAACTATTTAGGCTAGAGGACAGTGCTGGCAGAGAAGCAGATGGCTATCAGCTGGCCGTGAACATGGTTACGCTGCAAGTGAGAGGAAAGATCCCCTCCTGCCAAAAGGCAACCCTCAGACACCCCGTCCTGAGGTCAAGTAGGGGCAAAACCTGCAGCTCAGTGGAAACCTTCAGTCCAACAGCTTGGTCAAAAACCATGTTGCATCTTCATAGCCCTGAATGCCTCTGTGCTTTTGGGGTTATGATGGAAGGGAAGCCCCTCGGTGGGGCCAGCCTGGGCAGGCATCTGGCAGGGTTACCTGGGAACATCACCGGGATAATGTTCGGAGCCAAGATTCCACCATGCCCAAGATTCCACCATGCCCGCTGCTGGTGTGAGCCATGAGGCTGACAGGCATGTCAGTTCGCCAAGCAGCTGTGGGGCTGGGAAGCTGTGGTTCACCGGAAACGCAACAAAAAAAAAAATAATGCTGGTGCAGATCCAGTTTGGCCCTGGCCCAGATTAAAAAAACAAACAAACACGACATTTCTGGTGAACTAGAAACCCTGGCGCCCGGCCAGCTCTACAAATAGCCTGACTGATTTCAAGATGGAGCTTGAAAAATTTATGAGGAGGATTACCCGAGCGGTTGCCTGTGGTAGCAGGGGATGGGAATGGGTCCCTCAGGAGAGCTTCGCGGGCCGGCAATCGACCCGCAGCCACAGCCTGGTGGATGAGGACGTGAACACCCTGCTGCAGCAGGGCCGGGAGCGGTGGCCTGGCCACCCTCCTACGGGACCGCTCTCCCCTCTCCTGTGCCACCCAGTGGTGCTCCGCAGCCGCAGAGACTGCGCGGGGGAAGTCATCCTTTTGAAAGCAGGGAGGGAAGGAAGAGATGTACAAGTCCTGACTGTGCTGCCTGGGAAAGCGATGCTGCAGGCAGACCTTGTAGCTGCTGTTGCTGATGCTCAGGAAGGGCTCAGGGCTGATCTCTGCACCGCCATGCTAAGGCGATGCTCAAGTGCACCTTGCGCTTCGCTCCCATCCTCTTTGGTGCTGTTTTGTCCCCCAGCTCCCTCCTCTCATCACCGCTTTGCTGTGCCCGCAACCTCTGCTATTCCATTTCCCTTCCCCATGTGGTCTGGGATCAAACCTCCCTTCACCATCCCTCAATGTGCTGACTCAGGGGGATCCTGCAGCCTTTCACCATCCAAAACCCCCTCACCACAGCATTGCCTGTGTGCTGGGGGTGCATGGTGCTGCCCGATCACCTCCACCCCGTTTTCCCCTCCAAGCCTTTTTCCCATGACTAATGTTCCCCCATCCCACATGCTCCTTTCCTCTCCTCCCACCGCAGCCATGTCCTGGTGGGACATTGATAAAAGCCTCAGTGAAGGCAGCCCCCTGCAAGGCCCCCTGTCCCCATGCTGGCTGCCTCGTGTCTTACCCCTGCCTATGGTGAGGTTCAGGCGTGAGGCTGTTTTGCCACATTCCTGGCTCCCAGCAGGTTTTTGGTGGGGATGCCACAGTCCCAGGTACTGATTTGCCCCCAGGGGGGTCAGTACTAGCACCGATGTCCTTCTCAGCCATCATCAGTGATGCAGAGGTGGGGCAAGAGCCATGCACACTGGCAGAGAGACCCTGCACCCGATCCTCACCCTGCCTGCACTGGGTCAGGCTCACAGAGCTACAACTTGCTTTTTCTGGGCCATCAGTTCTCCCCTTCCAGCTTTTATGATGTTTCTCAGGCTTCCCATAATCACCTTTCCCCATTGCAAGAGCTCCACAGGGGCTCCAAGGGCACCATGGGAAGCTGTCCCGCTTTGTCCCCACTGCTCAACCCCTCCAGATGCAGGGTGGGAGTGGAGAGCAGGTTGTCACCTGCCGTGACAGCTGATGCATGATGTGTAATGCAATGTGCACACCCGGTGCACGTGCAGCCAGCTTTCACCTGCAAGCCCCAAGGAAAAAGCTGCTCATCCCTGGGTGCTCCAGGTTGCACCCTTTCATGACATTTCACCGGGGGGATTCCCACCCAGCTTTGCCACTCATGGCTTTCTCTGTGTGACCCTATTGTTTTACATTTCTTATCAATTTCCTCTTCCCTCCCAGCTGATTTTGATGCTTTATTTTATTTTAATGGCTTGGCTGTTCTCCATCCCTCAAAGCCTGGGGGAAGCGGGAACGAGCTCCGCCGATGCTCTCAGCTGGGCAGTTGTGATGGCTGTAGTAAAGCATTTTAAAAGAGATTTGAAGTATCGCTCATGTTCAGGGGGCTCAGGGCCTCCTTCCAGCTGGTTGGGCTTAAAGCAGGTTACAGCTCTGGGAAATGGGGCCCTTTTAAAGTGTCAAATACATGGTGCTCTGGTGTTCCCAGAACATGTAAGATGTAAACCTGCTACCCAAGCACGGCACACTCCCATCCCCATAACGTCATTGCTTTCACACCCCCCAGGGACCCCTCTTTAGGATGGGCCTTGCCTGTCTTGGATTCACTGCTCTGCAGAGTTCCCAGGCATAGTGATACGCAGAAAGATTTTATCTTCTGTGTGGAAATAAAGAAAGATTTTATCTCCTGCCAGTGCTCAAGCCGCCAGCTGCCTGTGACCATGTTCCTCCTTCCCTGGGGGAGCCTTCAAATGTTTCTGTCCCATGCCTTGATGCTGGACTTCAGCAAATATCCAGCACAGGCAGTGGAGAGCAGGGTGGGAAAGGATCGCAGCCGGGCTTTTGAGTCACCAGCCACTCCTGCCCTTTGCACCAGCCTGTGGGTGGGCTCCGTAAGCCCTGACAGGGTGCAGAAGCCCTGACTTTCCATTCAGGGTACACAGACACCCTCGGGGGACACACAGGCACCCTGACACCCTGCCCTCGGCTGCTTGGGCGTCCTCAGTTTCACAGCCCTGCTTCAAGCCTGCTCTGGCTGTGTGCAGCAGCATGCACCACAGGGCTACAGCAATACCCGCAGCACTGGTGGGTGTCTTGCTTCACAGCACCCATCACCTGAGTGTCTTCAGCACCCCCAGCTCCTCCAAGCTCCTGCACACCCAAGAGGACCCTGGGCATCCCAGGATCAGGGCTTATCCCGACACTCCTTGCACACGGGGATCCCCTTCCTCTGCTGCCTGCGTGCCCATAGGCTAGTACCGCTGTGCTGGGCTGGGTGACCCCCCCTGCCCCAGGGTGCTGGCCCATCTCCCTGGGCACTGGGGTGGTTGTGTCTGCTCAGGCTGGCGCTCTGAGTCACCGCTGTGTTTTGTCTGTCCAAGGCAGCTCTGCTGGATTCAATTAGGGGCTGTTGTGAAAGCAACCGGGGCTTGGCCCACTTGGTGTCTGCTGCTTCGTCTCGTTGCTTTGCTGCCAGGTTTTCTGCACCGGGGCCAGGCAAGGTGGCTTAAACTGCCCTTGAAGCCACACAGCTGCGGCAAACACCGGCCAGGGCACTGCCAGGGGAAGCTTGCAGTGCCAGGGCCAAGCGTGCGATGGGCTACCTTGGGGTGGTGGCAAGGGCACAGCCCGACCGCTCTCCCAGCAGCACAGCCCTCTCCTACAAAAGCTTCAGCCTTGCTTGCTCCTGGGTCAACATCGCAGCCCATGTACAGCAGCTGACTTGTCCCGCTGCCCCAAATGCTGGTGGGCTGTACAGCAGGGACGTGAAAGGCAGCAGTGCCCAGCACTCGCCTTTGTGCATGCTCCTGACTGTGCCATCCCCTGCCATGGATCAGGGCAGCTCTTGTCCCCACATGCTCCACGGTCAGGCATGGGTGCCACAAGGTGCTGGCGCTCGCAGCACCCAAACCTGCCGGTGCCTGGGCTGTGCATACAACACCTCTCTGCTCGGGGAAGTCGCCTGACTGCTGAGTGCCAACTCCCCTTTGTTATGTGCTAAGATGCAAAATATTTTAATCCACAATTCTCTTTCGTGTTTCTTTTCTTTCCCATGCTAGATTCCTAGAAGACAGGGAATTTATGGTGTGACTCCGCTCCAGCCGCAGAGAAAGCCTAGCCAAGGTCAACACCACGAGACAGGCAGCTCCTGCCAAGGGGGGAAAGAGCGATCGCTTAGTGCTTGGCGGAGGAGGAAATCAAACCAAAACCCTTCCAAAAAAATCTAGATATAAAACACCCCTCGCCCCAAAACCCTTTGGTGGCAAATGACCAAAAGCCGTAAGGACTGTGCCTGCATGGTTCCCCCACCACGGCCCCAGCCTGGCCCTGCTTCACCTCCACCCCAGCCCCCTACCCAGGCACCATGGCAGGGAGACCAGCAAGTGGGGATGCAGCCGGTGGCACGGGGACATCCCTGGAGGTCAGACAGCTAGGCCAGCTTTTGACATACAATTTTCAGGTTACCTTTTTATTTAGAGGCCATTCCTGAGTGGCTGTTGGGTTTAGCATCACACCCCAGCATCCTTCCCCACATCCCACCACGGAGCCTCTGCCTGGCACCACCGGACCCGCACTGAGCCCTGCTGTGTGCGTGTGGGTCCAGAGATTTAGATTTCCGTGTCTTGTGGCACACACACTCCCAGCCCAGTCTTGGCAGCATGGGGAATTCAAACCATTTCATCACATTAGATGATGTGCTTTGGGGTGTTCTCCAGCAAACACTCTCTGTGCCCTTCCTAGTGTGTGTGTGCGTCCACCAGCGCCTGTGCCAGACTCTGCCACATGTACCCATGCACGTGCCACAGAGGCTGCGTGGTGGGACAGATGCCAGGCAGCTGCCCATGCTGCCTGCACTGCCCGCTGCCTGCTGCCCATTGTGTGGAAAGGATGAGAGGGGAGAGAGCCCTGGTCCGTGGGGTGAGCGGCTCTGGGGATTGGGATGGTGCTTACAGAGCCTTGGCAAGGGCAGATGTGCTGGTCCTTTCAAAGACATAAAACAGCTACAGAGGGGAAGGGAACAGTCTGTTCTCCCCACTCGTGGCAGACAGGATATCAAATGGGCTTAAGTTAGAGCAGGGGAAAGTCAGGTTAAACACTGGAAAAAGCTATCTGAGCAAAGCGGCCGGCACAGCTCTGCTGGTGTGGAAGTGCCTGGCCCCAGGGCTGGGGCAGGGTGGGGTGGCAGAGCAGCCAGGAGCCCTCCTGGATCCCATACCACCCCTCTCAGATTCCGTGGGCATCCCTGCCCCCCTCCCGGCCTGGGCCGGGCTGCCTGTCTGCCCTCCGCTTCCTCCACTCTGCTCACGCTTCCCTTCCCCTGGGGGTGCCACCCCGTCCCCTCGTCGTGGCAGCTGAGATGGGGTCTATACCCTGGTCAGGGAGCTGCTGGAGATGGCAGGAGGAGGTGATGGTGGGGTGGGCAGGGGAAGCACAGCCAGACAAGCGATGGCTGACCCCATGTGGTGAGGGTCTCTGCACCAGCGCCACGCACCGCTCCCGGCTCCCCTGCCTGCCTGCTTGCCTTTACCCCTTTGCTGATGTCAAATCCTGAATCTCCATCCCAGTCCCAGGCACGACCTATGCAGCGGCCCAAGGCCACTCTCCAGCTCGCGGGAGCTGTTGGGAAGGTGAAGCTCCCCATGTGCTGTAGCATCTGGGACATTCCTCTGCCCCTCACATCTGCTCGCTCAGGGCCTTTGACACCACCAGGAGGGATATGGTCAAGCAGTGCTCACAGCTTGCTCGCCCCCTGTGTGCCCCCAGACCTTGGAGGAGATGCCTGTCCAGGACAGAGGGGATGAAGAGCGCTCTTAGGCACCATGTCCTGCTCTCCCTCCACATCAGGACTGCCTGTGTGCTGTTCTCCAGGGCTTTTTTGGGGACAAGCCTGGGGTGACCCACTTGGCAGGATTTCCACAGTCTGCCTCGGGACACCAGCTCTATCATTTCAAGGAGATGGTTTCTGGAAGCCAGAAGACACTGTCCTTTCTCCGGCTCTGCTCAGTCGCCACTACAGCCTTCCTGCCTGCGCAAACCAAGTCCCAGGAGCGCACAGAGACAACCCCCAGGTTGCCCAGACTCCTGGTATGCAACCTCCTCTGGGGCAAAGACCAGTGCTGGAAGTGTCCTCTGGCCTGGGATCTGCTGGGGGTTTTGAGGGATCCTGCGGGGACATCGGTGCACATCTAGGCAGATGAAGTTGCGGCAGATGAGCAAAGCAATGGTCTGGGCCAGTGCTCAGGGTGCCAGTGGTATTGGTGTTCTGTGTGAGTTTTGCAGGGAGGAGGAGGCTGCTCATTATCTTGTCCATGGTGGTGCAGCTGACTGCACAAAGCCCTTCAGCTCAGCATGCATATGCATCCCATGCATGCTCAGCCCTGGCAGAAAGCTGCTATTCCTTCCACCATGGACGGCTGAGCAATCTCAGAGCTGGGCACCAAACCTAGCCCAGTGCAAGACATCTGTTGAAAGAGGGGTCTCATGGTACAGTGGAACCCACCAGTGTCTCCAGTGCAGCGCCTTGGGACCAACAGTGCTGGGCAAAAATCTGCCACCTTCTCCAGCTGGCTCTGCTGCTTGTACGTGTGCCCTGCACGCAGCAGCGCTCGGGACAACCTGTGCCCATGGGCTGGTGCCAGCTTGTCCTCTGCACCTTATCCAGGGGAAACGGCGTTTCCTGCGGGTGTCCTGCCCATCAGCTGCCAGTCGCCGCGGTGACTCATGCAGCTGGTTTCCTCTCCCAGCCCCTTGGACCTCCTGGCCTCTCCCACCCACTCCCACCCTTCCTTGGCAGGGAAGGGTGTGAAATACCCAGCTTATCACAGCCCTGCTCCCCAGCAATTTCTGTGCTTTTTGTGTGCAGGCACATCCCTGCTCCACACCTCCCAGACCACAGAGCTGGGGGGACCAGAGCAGGCGATGGGGCTCCAGCCTGGACACAGCCCTTCTGCTGCTCCCTGAGCACCCTGGGCACCCTGAGCACAGGCACCTGCCTCTGGAGGATGGTCTCTTGGGAAGTCCTTGAGTCTAGAGTCTCCTGTGTCCTTGGCCATCTCCTTAGAGAAGTCCCCTGGTGCAGCCTCACACCTGGAGGTGCCCCATGCCCGTGGGGTGGGGATGGAGACTGACCCCCCCCGCAGCTGACAGCTCGGGCACAAAAGGGCAGGTCTGGTGGCAGCCATATGTCACCCATCAGGACAAGTGTGGTCACTTGTCCCAGCAGCTACCTTTGGTGTCTCGTGGTTACTGCTCATCCCATGCCCAACAACTGCCTTGGGGAGCTGAGGAGAGGAAGGCAGACATTTCCAGCAGCAATATTGGTGTGGTGTCAACAGAATTCATTAAGGGAAGAAAAAGGGGTTTGTGGTTAAAAGTTTGGTGTCTAAGACACTGGCTTCTGTTACTGCCTCTGCCACGTTTCAGTCCCAGGCAAGTCACATAAAACCCCGGGGCTGCTCTGGAGCGAATGCCATGGAGCAGACTGTTCCCCACCACCTTGGTCTGCAACGGGGCTGCTTAGAGCAGTGCTGTCCAAGCCACTCAGCCATTTGGGGTGACAGAGTCCCCCTATGTTTGTTCTAGACTGAGGAAGGGACTATCACTCGTCTTTATTCCATTTGACTTCTGAAGCTGACTGGTGTCTCCCTCTTTGAGGCCCCCTCAGCTCGGCTCCATTTAAGGGGCTTAGGAAGAATTGAACATTGCTGGAATTCTTTGCTTGCTAACTTTAAACATTCATTACTTTAAATGCTAATCCCCTGAGATTATCCCATTGGAGAAAGCAACGTAAAGCGACAGGGGAGAGAACAGTACATCTTTTTGCCCCTTGCACACCAGTCGACGACTCTTTTGTGGAGGGAAGTGTGAAAATGCCAACATGAGCTTCTCCAAACCTGGCTTGGTTTTTACACCGCGGTGTGGAATCTCAAACAAGCCAAGTCTGAAGTCTCTTACTCCAGCTGGTTTTGAGTCGAGCATGTCCAAAGTGTCTCCGTGGAGCATGAGGGGGAAATGTGTATTTTTCCATGTGTGCGACTCATAAATGACTGAACCCAGTCAGTTCCAATTTCTTGAAAAATCTGCTTTTGGCTTGTGCCCAAGAGTGGAAATTTTCAACCAAAAAAGAGTTGATTTGAGCTCTAAGTAACATAAAAAAAGGCTTAGAAGGGAAACTGGATTTCAACCACCATTATGGCAATCACTTCTCATGGCCCTCTGACAGCAACAGCAGAGCAAGTAGTGAAAGTAATTCCCAAGGAAAATTCACTTGGATTCCATGGGCAGATCGGGATTCGGCTGCAGACACTTTGTACCGTCCGTTCATGAGCAGGAGAGATATCAGCCCTTGGAACGGTGAAGGAACAAGAGTGCTCAGCTCCAAAATGCACAGAGGATGGAGGTCAGCCCCAGGCCTTGGCACTGACTGAGAGCAGGGCAAGTACTTTCGGACAGAGACACAACCCTGCCCAGGGGGGACACTTCTCTCTCCCCTTCTGGGTTGTGCCTTCACTGCAATACACCCTGTTCAGTTGGGGAAGATTTATTCCCTGAGAAGTGCCTGAATAATTTCAAGCCACAATTAATTAAAGACGACTGCAATCTGCTTGCAAACAGGAAGCGAGGCAGAGAAAAAGACACAATCTCTAGAAAATCGTCGTGTTGTGAATTAGCTCTAAATCAGGCTAACGATGATGGATGCACTCCCCCAGTGGCTTTCATCTGAAAGCTTATTATGCTGATCATTGCGAAGGCCCTGTGCTGAATTAGGGTGAGATGGACCAGCTGATAGACTGGGTTTCTCCTGCATTTCGAGGATGCTGGATCTCGGCATGGAGACGCCGTCCAACTTGGCCGTAGTCACACCAGTAAATCAATGGCCGGGCTATAACCGGCAATGTGGCTCCCTGGCTCTGAAGAGAGGCCGGCAGATTTTCCTGAAAAGAGCAGACTGTTTATATTTGGGGAAAAAAGCTCCATTAATTGGAATGAAAGCTGAGACCATGTGTTGCTCACCAAAGTACGCAGGACATCGTAGTATGGCACAGAGCTGTAGGCTGGGAGGGATCTCTGGTGCCTCCCGTCCAACCGCCTCCTCAGAGCATGGCTAGCTCCAAGGAGAGATCAGGTGGCTTTGGGCTTTGTCCAGGCTAGTTGTGAACATCTCCAAGGAGGATTTTCACCCTCACTGTGGAAATCTTTTTCTTCATGTCACACTGCATTTTCCCTTGCCGCAACTTGTGCCGGTTACTCCTGGATCCTTCACCGCACACCTCTGAGAAGAGTCTGGCTCTGTCTTTGTAACTCCTTAGGCAGTTGAGGACAGCAATTAGACAGTCCCTAGGCTGAAGAAACCCACTTCCCTCAGCCTCTCCTCATGCATTGCGTGTTCCAGCCCCTTATGATCTTGGTGATCACTGGACTCACTCCAGCATGTCACTTTTTCACAGTCATCCCAACCCAAATAGAACACTAAGTCCCACCAAGAGTTAATCTGGGCAAGGCACAAATTAGTGAAGGTAAAAATTGCCGTGACTCTGCCCCACTGGTTTCACCACCTGATGCCCAGAGGTTTCTGCTCAGAGCAACCATGGTCAACAAAGCCCCCAGCTCCAGGGCATGAGAGGCTGGGCAGGTGTTCAGGTGATGGGGAGGACAATACTGGGCTCCTCAAGCAATATGACTGAGGCCAAAACCACGGAGGGATGTGTGTGTTGTGGCAGGAGCCTGTGTAGCTCATCACAGGATGGCTGGTGTGGGACATGGCTGTGGTGAAGGGAGATGTGAGGCGGGACACAGGGGGTGAGTGAGGGGCACGGGAGGACCCCTGTGATGGGGATTGCCACGCAGAAGCATAATACGTCAAAGCGGACGTGCCAGAAACCTGCTCAGGTGAAAAGGCTTTGAGAAACAGGCATGTCCAGAGCACTGTGGCTGCCTCCAGGTTGGGATCTGCAGCTCATAAAAAAGAGGCTGTGGACCGAAGCATTGCATGATCATGGTTGGTGCTCAAGTATTTCTGGGTCAACTCAGAGGCTTCCAGTGCTGGAGTCCCTGCAGCCACCATGAAGGAAACATGATGGGTGAGATCGGGTCCTTGTCTCCATCCCCTGAGGAGCTGGGGCAGAGAGGCCCTGTGGAAGGTTGCACTGGCTGAGCTGTGCTTCTAACACGGGCCCATGGAGCAAGAGCCGAGTGTGGCCTGGGGGGCTATTCACATCAGTTGTGCTCAAGTCCTTTTTAGGCACCGTAGCAAGCATTCTGGATATGTCCCTTACTCATGACTGCTTATAAATCTTGCTG
Source organism: Phalacrocorax aristotelis (assembly GCF_949628215.1). NCBI lineage: Eukaryota > Metazoa > Chordata > Aves > Suliformes > Phalacrocoracidae > Phalacrocorax > Phalacrocorax aristotelis. The sequence continues at coordinate 12,275,826 of NC_134293.1, read as the reverse complement.
TCACAGTGGGAACCTTTCACTTCTACTTATAGATTGGAGAGCAAATGCTACCAACTATTCTGGGACGTGGCAGCTGATACATGGTTCCAGAATTTACTATTTTAGACTTTGTCTCTGCTGTTGGGGAGACATGATAGAAAAGTTGGTTGCAGAACGTGCACGTTGACTGCATAGGTTTCATCTAAAACAAACTGAAGAATAACTTCTGCCAGATTGGCGTCCGGGTGGAGTGTTTCTCTTTCCCGTATTGGGAGAAGTTTAGGGACCCAGCCACTGAAGTCAACTGAACTGGAGAGCTCAGAGGCTGAATGTGCCAGAGGATGACAGGGTTTTCAAGGCAAAGGTACAAAACTATCTTGTACCCCTTGCAGTTGTGGCCTGCCTACCAAAAATCACAGTAAGAATGAGCAGAGCTTAAAGAGACCAGGCAGATCTTCAGGGAAAGGTGGGTCTGAGGACCTGGAAGTACCCAGTGTAAATGAGAATTGCCAGAAGTCAAGCTGAGCAAAGACAGTTCAAACAAATAGAGAAAGACTCTCTAGCTAAGTCAATAAAGAGAAGGGGTTGGTATGTGGGGAGAAGAGTGGAGATTAACGGTAATCTCAGGATGGCCCCCATCCTAAATGCATTGCATTTCTTGTGAGGTCGAGGGTGCACCCACCCATCATGGTGATGTCCCCAGTGGTGGTCTCAGCCCAGGGGAAACCACCTACCCCAGTCCTACAAGAATTGGCTCCAGCTCAATGCAGCTCCCATGGGAATAGGTCAGTCACTCCCAGCCCTGAGACAGGTCTCCCTGGAGCCCCAGAAGCCTACCTGGAGCCCCATGAGCCTCCCATCCCTATCCCTGTGAAGAGGTTTTCTCAAGACAGCAGCTTCTGGAGGTGCGGTGACACTGCATGGTGCAAAGGACAAAAATCCTGCACTGTGGCACTAGCAGGAAGGTTTTTGAATATAGGGTTTTTTTTCTCGGTTGTAAAAGGCAATTAGGGGAAAGGCTGGGGCTGGGGAACAGCATAATGGGATGTTGGTTAGTTACACATAACTATGGGACAGCAGCAGGTATAGGAAGAGTCAGGACAGAGGGAAAGAGCTATGAATTGTACCAGGGGTTTGTGTGGGCTTTGTGGGAAGGTGTGATGTCTGACTTAAGACAACAGCTCTATGCTCCAGCAGACATGGATGAGGCCACCAGGGAAGAGGTTTCTCCCCTCCAAGACTCGGGGGCTGGAGCAGCATGGCTTATTGAAGATGCTGTGGGGGATCAGACTCTGTGTGGCAGCAGTTGGGTGGGCTCTGCAGCAGCTGGAGGATGCTGCTGGAAGGGGCACAGAAGTGTTCAAGCTGCTGGAGGACACCTCTCTGCTCTGTCAGGGCTAGGAGAAGGTAAGGTCTGAAAAAGACCTTCCAGGATAGTGCTGGGAATAGGGAGGACCATAAGGCGGAGCATGTTTGGTTTATGAGATATTGATGTTGCTGGGAGGCAGCAAGGTCTGGCCCATGAGATCGTGGTCTTTACAGCATAATTACTAAATCCACAGACACTATTGTTTTTAGTAGTGTGGATTTTCCCCATGGGGCTCATGGAGGACATGGAAACACTGACCTGGAGGAGCCATTTTGAAGGAGCCAGCTGGTGATCAATTTTAACTGTTAAGGCAATAAACAGGGATACTTGCACATCCTCAGGAAATTCAGGCACTGCCAGGACTGAGTATTCTGTAGATGTTGGGAGGAGGAAATCTCTTTTCACCGTGCAGCAGGAGGCTGAATCCTTGCTTCAGTTGTAAACGAGGAGGAACAGGAGGTGCAATCTGCCCCCTCTCCCCTTGGACCAGGCTCTGTCCCCTGCTCTCAGCTCTGTCCCTTCCAGCGCCCCAGCAGGCCTTTTCAGTTTAGCAAGACCCTCACTGGTCTCACACCACAGCTCTGCCATGGGGCTTGGCCCTGCAGCCTCCACCCCTTCGCAAAGCAGAGATTGCACCAGGGTCCAGGCTTGTCCCATGTGGCTCCTGTGCACATGCACATCGCCTCCAAGGAATGTGCTCTCTGGGTGGAAACTGTGTCATCGGAGAAATATTTCTTATTTTCGTTAGTTCACATTCCCCAAATGAAAAATGAATCGTGAAGTCTTATAAATAAGGGGCTGAGTTTCTCATTTACATATTTCTGTGGTTGTTGGAGCAGGGGCAGCCGTGGCCCTGCCAACCATGTCCTAAGCCTTCCCCTCGTGCACCTTCACTCCTGCTGGCAGCTGCCTCTGCTCCCTGGAACACGCTGCCCTGAGACCCGCGTGCTCGGATGGGCTCCGCATCCCTTAGGTCACCCTGCCTCCTGCCAAGCATTTCATGCAGCCATGGGCTGCTGGCACAAGCGTGGTGGGGAAAGCATGGGCAGCTGGGAGTCTTGGAGAAATCCCAGCCCCAGGAAGGTTTTTGGGATTCAAAGAGGGGTTTGCACAGACTGGGAGGGTGTGCCGGAGAGGGGAATCCCCACAGCGTGGTCCCAGCTTGGCTCTGGTGACAGGGCACTGCAACAGGCAGCGGCTGGGGAAGGGGTAGCTGGAGAAGCGCCATGAAAGATGGAGCAAGTGGAAGAGAAGAGGGCAGGGAACCGTAGGGGAGGAGGAGGTGAGTGAAGGAAAGAGGGAAGAAGGGATCAGCGGGCAAAGCCCAAGGCAGCAAGCAGATAAGCACAGGCTGATGTGGCTCTGCCTTCACTCTGGAAACACGGTGTTGTCCCATGCCTCCCTCCTTGGGCACAGCCAACCACCCTGCCCTTGCTCACCATGGCCCAGCTGCACCACCTCTCCATCACCCCTCCTCACCCCGACCCTCTCCCCTTGCTCCATGGCTAGGGCCACATTTGCCTTGTCCATCCTGCTCCCCCTCCCTGTGGGGACGCTGCACCCTCGGGGTCAAGAGCGGCACCGCTGCCGAGTGCCTCCCCTGAGGTCCAGCACTTGACACAGGCAGGTTGGAGAGAGGAGCAGGGGCTCTGGGCATCCCCAAAAGTGTTTGTAGCAAGGTGTGTTGGGACTTCTATCTGAGGTATGTTTTCCTCCCAGTTCCTCTGAAGAGGTCTGTGGGTCTCCAAGGGGCTCCAGTAGGTGCAGGGCAGCAGGGAGCCCTTCTAGGTGCACAGCGAGACCTTCCCAGGGCATGCACGGGGCTGGGAATCCTCCTGGGCTGGGACATGCATCTCCACTTTGGGATGGTGTACGCCTGGGTTTGGGCACGGAGCTTGGCAGGTGGAGAGGCAGCACAGACACCAGCTGTGGCCGCAGCTGTCTTCTGGACCTCCTTCTCAGCAGGCCATGCTTGAAGTTTCAGGTGAGCCACCTTCTCCTGGCACTGCAGGGGGAGTCCAGTTTGTGTCATCCAAGGGTTAATGGCTATAAACTGTGCTGCTAAAGCCATCTTCTGGTTTCAATTTAACTTTACATTTGCTTGTGGATTAGACTCAAGGATGCTCATATTCACTTAATAATCTCCCCACTTAGGCACTGCAGAGATGAGCGTTCAACTGCCAGAGCCAGGGGAGAAGGGGAACATTTAACTCTGTCTCCCTCAAAGGTGACCCCGCAGTCCCAGGCCTCAGCAAGTAAGGAGAGCTGGACACCTGGCTGTGAAGCTCTAATGATGGTCAAGGGGCAGATGTGAGCTTGGCAGAGTCCCCGTGCAAGGGCTTGGGAGAGATGCACCCCTGAGCTCGTCACCTTGCTCTCCCGAGGGTGCATCAAGAGCAAGGGATGTGGGGTGGCCACGGTCTCCCTGTCCTTCTGCAGAGCTCTGTCCAGCTCATCACGATATGATGTCCTGAGCTCTGGCAATGCCACGTGTGAGATGGAGATTATCCACCCAAGTCCACTGAGAGAGGATCAAGCTGACCCTGCTAAGCACAGGGAAACCCAATGCCAACATCGCTCGTGCCGTCCGCCTGGCCCAGGCGCACAGATCTTTCGCCTGCCCCTCTTTAGTCAGGCTTCAGAACTGTGCAGAAAAAAGATATTTTTGGAGTGGGAGCAAGTGTGTCCTGCAAAGTTGTCTAAACATAGCACAGGGAAACAGGAACGCAGGGCAAGGCTCTGAGCGCAGCAAAAATAACACAGGGCTCGCTGCTTGCAGCTCAGCCTCCTTGCCTTCTCTGCAGCCAGGTCCCGGGGATGCTGGGCAGGCAGAGCAAGCCAGGGCTGCCCTGGAACCAAGGAGCACGCTGGGTGCCCAACTGGGCAGGGACGTAGTGTACAAGTCTCCCCGAGCCTCTTCTGCTGTATTGCGGCTGGGGACACCACTGGCCCTGGAGACTCAGAGATCCATGTCAAAAGGGGTTGCAACAGCACCAGCAATGTGCTGGGGCTCTGCTTGACTTCTCCTCTCTCTGCACACCTTCCCAGCAGGACTGGTGCTGTCACTGACCCTGTCCCTGGGGAGGGCAAGGGGTGAGGCCCTCCCTTGTCCAAAGTCCTTCCCAGCAGACCAATAATGGGGACATTCTTCCAGACACTGATTGTAGTCCTGGTGCATCAGCAAAGGCAAGTCACAGTGCCACAGGCTTGCAGGCAAGAAAACTGCTGGAGCCCCACACAGGACCAGGAGGATTAGCTCCACCAGAGGATGTTGTCCTGGCCTTTCTGAAGTGTCCCAGGCTACAGATCTTCTCCACTACCCAGCTTAACAATGGGACCTGGACATGTTCCAAGTTGTGGACACAGTCCAATGGACATGGTCCGTGGGCAACTTGCTCTAGGTGACCTTGCCTGAGCAGGGGGTTGGACAAAATGACCTACAGAATTCCCTGCCAATTTCAACCATTCTGTGATTCAGTGAGTTTTCCTCTCTTCCGCCACTGAATATGCTCTTCTCAGCGCTATTTCCATCCTCTGAGCCCAGGTTCCTGGTGCAAGAACCAGCAGGTGGTTCCTATCTCCCCATACTTCAGTGCTCGCTCAGAGGACACAGTGGGTACCTGGCTTGTGGTGGGCCCTTGCCAAGGTGGTCCTGCCATTCAGCCTGGGGCAGCTGGGCTGGCATACACATTTCCTTGGGGAGCAGCAGACACACCACTGGGAGAATTTTTCCCAGTTCAGATCCCTGTGCAGGTGGCTGCCAGGTCCCCACCCCCGATGACCTCCTTGGGCCACATGGTCTTACAATGCCGGTGGTTCTCCACAAGTCTGGGCTTCTTGGGTCAGCCACGCTGGTCTGCAGGATGCCATCGGCTCTCTTTCTGCAGCTCCATAGCTCTCCGGCTCATCAGACATGCACAGCCCCCATGGTTCCTTGCTGAGGACTGTACTCCCTCTCATGTTCGAATTTTGGGTTGATGGCAGCCCGGATATGCCTTGTGCCAAAAGGAACCTGATCAGATTAGGTGGTCTTCACCAGAGCAGACAGGGTCCTCACCTCCCTGTCTGAGACTCTTTAAAGAAAGCGGAAAGGAGGAAAAGGGAGCTTTTAACATAAAACATCTGGCATGTTATTCTGCCTCGCACACTAGGATGGGAGGGAAATGTGTCCTCCAGGCAGAGGGGAGGAAAGAGGAGATCTCTGGATATATACAGTGACTGGCACAAGAGCAACTGGACCAGCTGCCTGCATGTGCTCACTGCCTCATGCTCCCACGTCAGAGCCATGGCTTGGGGACGCGCCCTGCACCCTGCATGCCCCAGGGGAGAGCAGGCTGCAGGGTCCACAGCCATCTGGAAGAGCCTGAAGCCATCTGAAGACCAAAACCAGGGACAGACCTGCTGACTGCTGCCGCGTGCCGACGTCAGGAGAGGTTCCAAGTTTCCTTTGGGAGACAGAAACTAAGCACCCGGAGCAGGAGGGAGCCAGGAGAGTTAAGCAGGGACAGACAGGCTGTAGGAGGGTGTTAGAGAACAAACCGTGCCTGAGAGAGAGCTGTAAAATACTTGGTAGTCTCTCAAGCAAGCTGGCAGGAAAGTGAGTTCAGATGGACTCAAACATCGTTTCCACCTGGTCTGAGAGCAGTCCAGAGGAGCGAGGCATTGTGTGGAGCCGAGCTGAGATCAGAGCCTTACAGTGACCCAGGCTAATACTCCCTTTTATCACCCAGCTTTAAACATGTGCTTTTATGATGTGTGAGAAAGGGGCATATGGTTCTCTAATTAACTCAAGAGTGCTGAGTTGTGAAGTGCTGCGAGGAAAAGCAGCTACAACAGAGATGGCAGAGCGCGTCGGCGGCGCAGCCCGCTCCCTCTGCCAAGCAGCCCCCGCTCAGCTCCGGGGGAAGATGCCCTCGCCCAAGGACACTGCCAGCTCCCGGCACTGTGTGTCTGGAGGGGCTCGGCCAGCCGTTCCCCAGGCAAAGTACTGGCACTTGAAAATGCCACCTAAAAATGACTGTCTGATGAAAATGACATCGATACAGAGGATGTTCTCATGCAGTAGTCTCCGGGGAAGTTTGCAGCATAGCTGTTTCTCCTTTACTCTCATTTTGTTGGGACTTTGCTCTTTGCTTTTGCGTTCGGATGCTCTTTGCATCCAGCTGCATTAACGCGCGACGGCAGCGGGGTGCCCTTGGCCCTATGGCGTCTGCTGCAGATGGCCTCTCAGCCATCATGTCTGCACGCGTGGAGCTGGTGGGGACCTTCCTGAACCCAACACAGAACTCACCATCCTTCTACCTGCTCAGGCTGAGGCTCCCCAGACCCGGCACCGGGGCACCTCTGGGAGTGGGAAACACCTTCAGCATTTCCAATGAAGCTAAAAGCCTGATGTTTATCTGTTTTATCTAAAAGCAGTATTTCTGTGATTTCTATCCCTGAAATCAAAACTAAATCTCTAATAACTTGGATTCAAAGTGAAATTCTTATTTCAGTCTGAAATGTGATGACTGGGTTTGCTTTATTTGTTCAGTCATGAAATATAACGCAGTTCCACACTAGAATGAAAAATCCCCCAAATTTTGCATTGAAATGGTGAAATATTTCATCAATATTCTTTTTTTCTGAAGTCCCTTCAGCGAGCAGCTCATCTGGCCCTCGGCAATGTTCTGCAGTAAAAGAAGTATTAATTAAATTGAAATATTACCCATGTGTTTGTTACAAATGATGTCTTAATTGGCCGAGTTAAGCCAAAACGATACTGTGGGCAATGGGATCCGGGTGGCAGAGGAGGGGCGAACTTGAAAGCCATTCAGGAGTTTCATCCATACACATTCCCAAGGCAACCAGCCCCTGTTTTTGGCACACGGCTGATGCCTGGACACTTACACCACAGGGAGCGGGCGTTTCAAACACCAGCTTGCAGAAGCATGTGTTAGGAAGAATTGTCTCTGTTCAGACACTGCTCCCAGGAATGAAAGAGACAATGACAATGAAGCCTCTGTTACCTCAACAGGAATAAAGGACTTGAGCGATGGAGGCTCGAAGTGACAGGTGAAACTTTGAAGCTGGGTAGAAAATTTAGTGTTGGCTGTGACCCTGAGCAGAGGGAGACTGTGGAGATAAGGGTTTGTTTGTATCTGAAAGTGAGGAAGTTCTTGCCCTAGACAAATATCCCAAACACCAGGGGCAGCTGATGGACCCTGGTGAAGGACCGAACCAGAGACAGCCCAAAACCTGGGGGAGGAGATAAGCCGCCAGCTGGCAGGACCCACCAGCATCAGTTCCCACATCCATCCCGCGAGGCCTGTTCCCAGCACCCACCAGCCGCTGAAGGCAGGCGGGTGCCCTCTGTTACCCCCATTTCCCCTACGTCTGCCTGCACTCCCGGCTCCTCTCATGTCCTCATCTGACTCCTTTTGGCCAGCCTGCCAGGAGGAAACAGCGTGCGTTGGTGGAGGGCCAGGGCTTCGCTTGTGCTGGAGCTTGCTGCCAGACTGCACGGCGAACGGCTGATCCCTGCCGGGGGGCTGTGTTTTGGGGCTCACTCCTCAGCCCAGACAGGCCGATGGGAACCAAAGGGTGATGAGACCTGCCAGGTCTGGGCAGTGGCTCTCAGGGCTCTTTGGGAAGGGAGCCAAACTGCAACAGATGAACAAAGCTACAGCTTCCCCCGAGAAGCTGACACCTATGGTGGGGCTTGGTGGAAAGCAAGGACCATTCAGTCAAACAGCCCCCAAAATGCAATGCAAGCTGCCCATCACCCCAAACCAGAGCTCTAGCAGTGTTTCTTGTCTCCATCTCCAGGAGGAGATAGCAAGACGTGGCTCTGGATTAGCCCTCACACACCCTTGGGAGAGATACAGGGGCAGGTCCTCAACATGATCCCTCCTGACTGTGCCAGGCGTTGGTGGTGGTCCAGAGACATGAGGGTCTACAAGCTGACAGCCAGCTGGCTGGGGTCCCCCCTCCCTTCCCATCCCACAGAGTGGACACTCAGAGGGAAACATGGGTTGGGAGGGATGTTTCCAGCATGGTCACTGGTTGGAGAAGAGCAGAATCATTGCTGGGCAAGTGCCCCACAGCAAGGGGGAAAGGCAGTCAGGCTGGGCTAGGCAGAGCCCATCTGCAGGAGGATGTGGTTGCTGCTGCTGCTGTTTAGGGAGAAGGACTGAAGAACAGCATTGACTCCAGAATAACAGGACAGAGATGACCAGGACAGCACTGGAAGTGTCTTGGAGGGACGTAGCTCTGCAGGAGCCCCAGGAGATGTGAGGAGGTCCTGGCTGGTGCTGGGATGAAACGTGCCCCTGAACCCACCATGGACCTCTGTACATCCTCTGCCCCTGCACTGCAGTGGATGTATCCCCACTGCATCCCCAGTGTCTCCAACCCCATCTCAGTTCATGCGGTGACTTCTGGGCCCCACTTCCCACCAGCACCTCTGCCTTGGTGTCACCAGCCCTTGCTCGGACCCTGACCACTCTGTTGTCTCTGGCATGCTGTGTCCCTTTCGCAAGGTCTCAGCCCTTCTCATTCCAACAGTTACCGGCTCTGAGAGCTGGATCTTTTCATCCCACATGGTGTCTGACCTCTCCTCTTCACTATCCTGTCTTGGACCAGACTGGTGTCTCCTCCTTGGTCATTGTTCTGCAACACTGGGCCACCCATCCCTCTCCTAATCCCACCGTGATGCTCTCCTTTTCCATCTTTCCCCTGATTTTGGTGCCTGGTTCCCCCACTCTCCTTGGCCCCCTAAATCTCTCCTACATCTGTGACCCCTTTGCTGCTGCGGACACCCCAACCAGCAGTGCCAGCTGGGTCCCCCTTGCTGCAGGTGACACCAGTTGCCTGCCAGCTGCAAGCTATGCTCCAACTCTCCTTGCCTTGGTCCAGCCACATTCTCAGCCCACCTTTTGGTCCCCTCTGCCCTCTCCTCCTGTCCCCACACTGGCATTGCTGTGGAACCCCCAAAACACAGCTGTCCTGCAGATCTAGGATTTCCTCCATCACTTCTCCAGGTTCCTCACCATGTTATTTTGTTAGAGCCATTAAACCCCACAATCACGTTTCCTGTTGCCTGGGCAGAGCCAGGACAGCTGTGGGCGACCACCCCATGCAGCAGCAGGTGCTTCCCCGATGGAAAAGTAATGGGGAAACCCTCCTTGGGGGAGCTGAGGGTCCCTGGGCCGTGCAGGGAGGATGGCAGAAGTACTGAGCCACCAAACTGCACAAATGTAGCCAGCTGCAGGCCCACTGGAACGTTCTTTTTTAGTTTTTTGGAGGTTTTCTGTCATTTCCCAGCAAGGAGATCATGAAATGCCAGATCTCAGGATTGCGGAGCTTTTAATCACACATGCAGTGACTGTCTGGGAGTCAGATGAGAAGGCTGGAGATTACTGCTGAACCAAATTCCCCCCTTGACAAGCATTTTGGCATGGAAAACTTATCTCAAGGTCACCCCACAGCTGAGCTGGTCCCTCCCAGCCTCCAGGTCCACCCTGAAGCAGGATGGCTGGTGTCCTCCAGCCTCTGTGGGGAATTACAGTTCCCTGCAAAGGGACTTTTTAGGAAAGGACATTCCCAGGGCACCGTCTCCGTGGATCCACAGCCTCGTCACCATTAGTGAATGCATCACTCTCCTTGCAGGTTTTTTAATTCCCATCTCCTGGAGTCATGTGCCTGGGGGAGACTCAGATTTCACTTCGCTGAAAGGAAAATGCTAAGCCTTTCTGGATGCATAGAAAAGCTGGAGGAATAAACCTTATGGCTTAAAAAGCAGAACACGAGAAACCATACCCAATATGTGCTTTTTTGGCCCCCCCCCCCCCCCCCAATAAGTCTTAATTTGAAGCTCTGCTCTTGATTTTCGGGCTCTGAGTCATGGTCGGGATTATCAGGGCTCTGGGAGCCATCGACTGGCATTTGCAGGGTGCATTGGGAGGGGAGGGAGGCAGCCCAGCCCTGCCTGCTATATGTTTCCCCTCAACACCACAAGGATCTGGCTGTGAGATAATAGAGCTCCACCGCCTTTTCCTTAGGGCCCCTCTGTGCTGCAGACACAAACTGGAGCACAGGCAGTGTCTAAAGTTCATGTTCTGGCTGAGTGTTACCAGTTACATCTCTGTGCTCAGTTGCCCACAACTTGCTTCAGTTTTCCCCTTCTGGGTTGATATTTTCCAGCCTCCATCTCTGCTCAAAGGCAGTTTGAAAGGAAAGTCACTTTGAACACACTTTGGCCATTTCAGAGTATGCAGGCAGTAAAAAGCAATATCTCCATAATAAACATACCCTTTTTTTTTTTTCTTTCGAGAATACAAAACAATCTTCCAATTTTTAAGCGGCTTTACTGCCGAAACTGCTGGGGGTCAGAGCTGACATCTGGCAGGGAATCAGTCCTGACCGAGAACTGTGGCGCATTCCAGTAAACACTGTGTTTCAGTTGTTGAAAGCTATATCCACCCAGGCACAGCAGGTTTTGCAGTGATGGTACCTTTTAATCAATGCTTGGAAAGCTTGCAAGCAGCCAGGAGAAGGACAAAAAGAGCCACTTGAAAGGTTTGACCAAAGGCCCGTGGCAGTGGGGATGGAGGCAGGCAAAGGAGAGGTTTCCTGCCCCAGGTGGGAGCCTGGCTACACCACGGCCCGGAGTTACCTATCAGCAGCAGATGTTCAGCTGTCCTTGAGAAGGACAATGTGAATGAGATGTGTGAAGCCAGGACCACTAAATCCCTCCTTGGCCAGCATCGGGTTATAACGGTTCAACGATACATTTGCTGAAGGCTTCCCAGAACTACATAAATACCAAAGAGAATTTGATATAAATCATGGAAGGATTTCGGTTGGGAGGGACATCTAGAGGTCTGCAGCCCAGCCCCTGGACAAGTTAGCACTCCAAAGCTGGGTCAGGCTGCTCAGGGCCTTGTCCAGACATGTTTTGAACATGTCCAAGGATGGAGATCCCACCACTGCTGTCCCAGGGCTGCACCACTCGCAACACAATCCGAGCCCCACAGGTGCTGTACATCCAGGTGTCTTCTCAGCACAAGGAGAGCTGGTTACCGCAGAGGAGTGGGAGAAGATGAGAAAGAGAGGCAAAGCCTGCAGAGGAGGCACCATCACAAATGTCATGGTTGTTCATGCATGGCAGAAAACAGGAACCTGGGTTAGGTGTCTAGACTAGTGGCTGGGGATGGTGTCTTCCCTTCTCTCCCCAAGGGGACTCTGATGACAAACATTCCCAAGAGATCCTGAGGTCCCTCCGTGGCTGTGGGAGAAGGATGCTGTTTCTGTTGGTCGTGCCAAGGAAGAGCATCCCACCACTGCACGTGGCTGCAGCTTCAGCACTTGTCCCACTGAGCAGCATCCTTGTGTTGGCAAAACCTCTTCCCATAACAACTGCGGGTAGTGACTGCCAGAGGAAGAAGAGCTAATGGAAAGTTAAGATTGGGCAGGTTACAGCTGGGGTCACACGAGCTTTGTTACTTAATCAAACCCAACGCGCACCTGTACGATGGGACCTGCATGCGATCGGCAGCTGGCAGGGAGAGGCTGCCTAAGCCCCTGCGGTCCCCAGACAGTGCCTGCAGTGCTGGCAACGCCTCTTGTGCTTTGAGTAACACCCCAGTACCGAGTGTATATGGGGATAGCTGGGAAGGTCCTGCCCATGATGCTGAAATGGTCTCTGCGGTGACTTCCAGCCTCATGCCGCGGTGGCTCCCTCGCTGTGCCAGGTGGGTGCCAGATGGATGTCCCACAGTGCTGTGGCATGGGCTGCATGCAGGGTGGTGAAGGTTCCCCCCAGGGAACATGCGGGGCTGACGCAAAGGCAGGCACAGGGGAGTGAGAGATGGACACCCTGTCCCCAGACCATGCTGGGAATACCCAGTGGTCCTCAAAAGGGGTGTCGATGTTTTAACAGCCACCCGTCCCACCTGGTCTTGAGACTAAAGCTGTGACTCTTGGATGGCTGATGCAAGCAGGGGGGTCATCCCCTGAATGTGGGACTTGACAAGCCTGAAGGTTTCACTTGCCAAAAATAAGGCTGAGCAGAGACTTGACTTGATTCCCAGGTACTACAGAGCCTCATCCATGCCTTGTAACCTGCCTCCCCTTCCTGTCCCATGCCCTGGGAGGCGTTTCTTTTGGATGTTGTAGCAGGCAGACCTACACAGGTCTCCATTTCAGACAGCCTCTTTAGTCTGGAGTTTTCTTTTTGCAGCATCTACAGGGGTGATTAACAATTAACAGCTAGTGAACCAAGGCAGGAAAACATACTCATGCTTGACCATGCTTAACAAATCATGCTCAGCCCTGGGAAGAGGCAGCTTCCCTGTCCCTTGGTGCTTTACATGAAGACTGCACCACCTTTCTGGAAGACACACCACAGCCAAACACGGCGGACTTGCTCAGTAGAGGCACGGGCTGGTGAAATGAAGGTTTTGGCCCACAAAATGCCAGTCAGGCTGGCTGGACCAAACCCATGTATCAGCCTCAGCTTCCCTGAGACCATGACAAGGTCACACTATTTCAACACCAGCATCAGTGCATGCCAGCAGCAAGGACCTGCAGTGGCTCTGCTGCATCCCCAACCCCTCCCTGCCCCTCGGTCCCTGCAGCTGCATCTCTCCTGGCATCGGCACTGGTTGCTGTGGCCAGAACCTTGCAGAAATGCAGCCACAGGGCACAAGTGTGATGTGTCTGGCTCACGGCCATCGACTTTGGGGCAAGGAATACTCTCGCCTTCAGCTCGCCAGGATGTCTGCATCCAAATGCAGAGCACTGGGCCCCTTTTCCATCACCACCTAGCTGGCATGTCACCTCTCTACCTCTTCTTCTCATGAGCAAATGCAGGGTGCTGTCCTGGGCATTTCAGTATGTCCCCAGCTGCAAACACATCTTGGGTCCAGATCAGGAAAATACCTTCCCCAGGGGGGTGGCACAGCCCCAGGACAGGTCCCCAGAGCTGCGGTCTCCCCATCCTTGGAGGATTTACAGCTGAAACTGCCCTGAGTCAGCTCTGGCAACGGTGCTGCCGGGAGCCAGCGCAGGGGCTGGACACCTTGGAGGGCCTCTTCCACCGGTGTTTCTGTGATCTGCCCCTCACACATACCTTTCCTTTGAGCGCATCCCGTGTGCCTCCGCTCAGGCACTGTAAAGCCCATCACACCCCGTTAGCGAGCGCCGTTTCCTATGACAACGCCGTCAACAGCGTGCGGAGCAGGTTTCGGGTCTGGGGGGAGCAGGTGTGGGGCTCCTTCGTAGCTATGGCAAAGGGGTGTTTACTTCTATGTTTTTCGTGTCAGTGTTACCCCTGGGACAGCTCTCTGTGTGTGCAACAGCAGGATAAGGCTGTTTGGCATCTTCCCCAACAACTATGTCACCATTTAGGGGAACCATGTGTGACCTACACCTGCCAGCCACCCCGATGGGACCTGCACTGGGGACTGACCACAGGAGGCATCCTCCCTGGAGCTGCCACGGCTCCCAGAGAAGCTCCCAGCCCTTCATCCACCTCCACACTGGTAGAGGCAGGTCCTGGATGTGGTCCCAGGTACTCTTGCTCCAGCCCTTGTGGCAGGTTTGCTCACCCAGATATTGCACTGTGTAGCAAACCCCCTCTTTTCCACACAGGCCCCCTGTGGGCACCGTTTTCTGCTTTCCCCCTTTCTTGTTAGACCGTACCCTTATCCGTGCCTTCCCAGCGTGGGCCAAATTGCACAGCTTTTCCCCGACACTTTGCAAACTTCGGGGAACACTCCCAGCCCTTCCCCGCGGGCAGCTTGCAAAGCACTTGGCTCTGCCCTGGCCAAATTGCAAAGGGCTTGGATCCCATTCCCCGGCACGAGTGCCAGGGGCGGGGAGATCTTGCCTCACATCTATTCTTTCTAGGTACAAAACACGCTTTCAAAAGTCAGAGCCGTTTCACTGGCAAGACATGGAAGCTGCTAGAGACAGCCAGCTGCCCCAGTTACGATTCCCAGCAAGGCCACTTTCCCAGTCCTGTTCCCTGCATGTTTTGCAGACGCACGCACCAAGAATGCATCGCCCAGACCCCAGCTAGCTCCGACCAGGGGTCTGCGTCCTGTGGGCCACGTTGCAGCCCCGAGGCCACTGGAACGGCTGCAAAGCTCCTCATCCCCGCATCCATCACTCCCATGTCACTCCTCTCGAGCAGAGAGTTCGTGTTTAACGACCGAGTGCGTTTTAGCTCAAGCATTACATCATTCAGCAATGACAGCCGGGCAGATGGACAGGACAGCCTGGCTGCTCAGCCCCTGCTGATGTGCACCCCTTCTCTGCATTTTGGGGTGCTCCATGACCCCCAGCCCTCCGCCTTTTGCAAGGATGCAGGTGAACAGAAAACCAGCATCCAAGCAAAGCCCACCAAGGGGCCAGTGGCTTATGCACGGTCCCCCCCACCACCTCCTTGACACGGCCCAGTGCCAGGTGTGGAAGGCAAAACGCTCCATAATTTCCATCTCCCAGTTTTCCCGTGGCTGTAGCCATCAGCGCTTTCCCTAAAATAAAGTGGGAGCTGAGATAAACCAGACAGCCGGGCTCCAGAGGGACTGTCCTGAGCATGGATTTAGCTCACGCTTTAAGTGGGCGTCCAGGTCTGGGACTTCGCACCTCTTCCAGGCGGAGAGGAACTGGGTGGGTTTGCTGATAATTTGCTGCCAATTTGCAGCCGTGGAAGGAGCGTGGGGAATTGGGGCGCTGCTCGCAGGGAGCCCCGCGGGAAGGGCGTGCAGACAGGGCATTTCCTTGCGCATGCTCTCACTCCCAGGGCAGGAAATTGGGGCTCACCGGGAGCTGGGTACTGGGATGAGCAGCATCTCGACTCCTAGCGAAGAGGGGAACCCCGCCGTGTTGACCTGCAGCGATGGCATGCAGCAGTCGGGCATGGCCAGTGCTGCGGGCTGTGAGGAGAGAGGTATTTTGACGTCCTTGCTCTTCTTCCCCCCGTTTAACCTGCTGCCTGCCCCAGGTGCTCCCCAGCACTTGTCCACAGACACCCCATGAGAAGGGGGATGATGTGGCCGGCGGGGACACGCGACGCCTGGGTTTGCACCAGCATCTGGTTTTGCGCTCAGAGCTGATGAGGGGTCGGAGCCCGGGTGGCCCCGAATGAACTGGGGCTGGAAAGAGGGTAGCATCCCAGTTCAGCTGCAAGAAACGCCCCCCCCCACCCCCGGCACCGGGCTCTGGAGGTGGCTGGGGGACGCGGTGGCCACCACTAGCCACGGCCAGCCCGCGCTGGGCGCTGCGTGTCCCCAGGACACCCCGGGGCCGGGAAGGGGGCGCCGCTCCCGGGTCCAAGCAATGAATTTTTTTGCAAACTGCCTTGTTTCACCCTCCTGCCGAAGGCCGGACACCCCGCGCCCGCCACCTAACGGCCACCGCCGGTGGCGCCCCGCCGCCGCCGGGCTCCGGGACCGGCTCCGGGCCGGGTCCCTTCCCCGGCACGCCGCGGCACCCCCCGACACGCCGCGGCTCCTCGCTTGACACCCCGCTTGCACCCTCGGGACCCCCCATCCCTTCACCCAGCCGGTCCCCACCTCCCCACTCCCCCCCCCGCCATGTGCCCGGTGCCACCCGGGACGCGGGACCCCCCGGTGCCACCTGGGACGCGATGACCGCAGCCCTCCCCTGCCCGCCCCCCCCGGCTGCCTTGGCAGCTCCCCCCCGTCCAGCTTCTTTGGCAAAGGCCCTCCCGGATTGGAGCGAGCAGCGAGGGAGAGGAATTTTTAAAAAAAAAAAAAAAAAGGAAAAAGGAAAAAAAAAAACCAACCAGCCAGCCCAATCGGCTGGAGAGGCTTGTGTGTGTTTGCCCTTTCCTCATGACGTAGTGTCCTGTGTCTCTCTCCCCCCTTCTCCCTCTCCTTTTCCCCTCCCTCCTTCCAGCCCCCCCCCCCTTCCCCTCGCATCCTTGGAAGCAACAATTAAGCAGCTCTGGGATAAAACACACTGCCTGCGGGAGTACGGGGGCATTGCTTCAAGAGATGGCAAGGCAGGCAGCTGCACCCCTCCTTCCCGGAGTCCTCCTCCTCTTCTCCATCCTCCCGGCTTCCCAGCAAGGAGGTAAGGAAAGAAAAGGCTCCCTCCCACCGGCCCCGGCCAGCGCTTTTCCCCGGCTCTGCAGGGACCCTCCTCGGGCCCCGGGGCTCGGCTGCCACCCCTCGCTCAGCCCCGGGCAGCCCCACTGCTGCCCCGGCTGCGTGTCCCCACCGAAGGACAGGCAACCCCCTTGCCCTGCCTTGGGGACACCTCCGAGGGTGGGAGAGCAGCCCCCCTGGGTGTCACCTCTCCGGAGGGTTCTTTGCCCCCCAGCCCAGTGGGTGGCATGTGCCGAGCCCGGGTGGGGTTGGCGGGATGTCCCCGAGGGGGGTGACACAGGGCAGTCCGGGAATGGCACTGCTACGTGAAGCACTTGTCGGGAGGAGGCTGCGAGGTGCTGCATCCTGGAGAAAGGCTTGGGGACACCAGAGGCTTGGGGACATACAGTCAGGGCACAGGACAGGACAGCACTACCAAGCTCCCCCAGGGAGTGCAACTGCAAGGGACTGGAGGAGCTGGCACCCGTCACCCCTCTGGTGCGATGGCCGTGTGAGCTGGAGGGGCAGCAGAAGCGTGCATGTGTGTGCATCCCACAGCTGATGTGTGCGAGCTGCTGCGCAGTGTGTGGCTGCGACACAGCCTGCTGGGCTGGTGTGGCTGCAGAGCAGCTCAACCCACCCAAATCGCAAGCTCTGGGTGCCTGGGATGGCCCTCGCGCCCTCCTCCTTGCAGTTGTATCACCAGCATCTGGTCCATCCCCCAGTGCATGGCATGGGCCATGGCTCACTGGCTGGTCCCGGGCTGGGCAGTGGTAGGGGCTGTGGGGCAACCCAGTGCACACAGATTTGGGAGGCAGCAGCCAGGGCACAGCGGTGTGAACCCACGGTGCTGCATGACGAAGCCGGAGCAGCCAGTGAAGCAGATGCCTGCCCACCGGACAGCTCGCATTCTGTGGTTGGGCCATGGGCATGCACAGAGAGGCGGAGAGTGGCTCTGAGCACAGATTTATAGCCCGCTGCAATGTCTAAACTGGGCAAAGGTCTATAAGGTGGGGACAGTGGGGGTCAGGGATGGGGCAGCCACCTCCAGCCAGCCAGGCGGTGGTCGACCCGTGCTGTTCCATCAGCATCAGTGATGGGGTTGGTGCCAGAGCCGTTGCATGGGGCTTCTCAGCCACAGAGGACTGAGGACCAGAGGACAGGAAAGGGCAGGATCCCATGGCGAGGGGAGGGCAGTGCCAGGGCTGCATGTGTCAGCAGGCAGCTGCAGGCTGGGCCACCCCTTGCCCAGGGCAGATCCCTCAGAGCCGGTCTCTGCAGCCCACAGTGTTGTCTGCCAGAACCCTGCAGCTCCTTGCTCTGCCCCAGTGTGGTCGGCTTCTGGGACCCTGACCACAGGCTGGTCTGCCCCTGGCCATGCAGGCAGCTTGACCCCAAAGTAGTGCCAAGCCAGGCAGCTGCTTGTAAAGCCAGGCCACTGTCAGTCTCTGATCCTGGGCAGCTACAGCTCAGGGTCAAGGTGCCATCCCTGATGCAGCTGTGGGATACAGCTCAGTCCTGGGCACTCTCTGTCCCTGGCAGTGATACTCTGCACTGGCTTACTGAACCACAGTGGCTTTGCTCCCCAGCTCTCAAGCAGTGGCCAGCTGGGAAAGTCTCAGGAGGACTTTGGCCCTGGGGTGAGACCATGCAGCAGTTTCTGAGCAGTTTGGCGCTGTTGGCCCCTCTCCAGTCTTTGGCTCAATCTCTAGGGGTGTTTGCTGGTTTGGGAAGCAGCTCACAGAAGAGGTGGCCCTGGCCCTGGAGAAGGTCCCAGTGCTGATGGGGACATGGTGGGAGGCTTCCCCATGCAGGAACGACCAGTGTCTCTGCAGTTTGGTGTGCTGCATGGCACCAGGCAGGCTCAGCCGTGCTCCCTGCCCTGGCAGCCCTCAGGGACTGAGCTGGGACAGGGGCACGGCCAGTGGCACAGGGTGGGGGCGATGTCAAGGTACTGTGGGGTGCACCCATCTGGAGAGGGCTCAGGGCAGCATCCTCCTGCACCTGCTACCAGCGCAGCTCCAAACCAGCCTGGCAGGAAAGAGACCCTTGAGAGATCCCAGGGTCAAGGGATAAAAGGGGGGAGCCCCGCTGCACACACAGACTGTCCCCATCAGAGCAGTGGCCCCTTCTGAGGGGCTGAGCCCTGAGCTTGCAGCAGCTGGTGGTACCTGGGAAGCTGCCAGCAGCAGGTCAGGATCAGCTCCTGCTGCTCTGCACCCCCCGGGGAGCAGAGTTGTACTGGGCACCGTGGGGTTGTGCATGGCCGGATCCAGGCTGCTGTGTGGGAAAGCTGCCCTATGTTTCCCTAAAAGGTGCCAAGTGCAGCGTGTCCCAGTGTTTGGAGAGGGGCATCCGTCCCTCAGTGCTTTCATCCGCTCCTCACTGCTTCCCGTGCCAGAGCACAGGGGGTCCCCTAGGAATGACACCCCCAGAGGGGGCGCAAAAGGGACCCCAGAGGGTCCCAGCCATGCAGGCTCTGGGAAGATGGGGGGCAGCTCAGGTGGATGCAGAGGCTGGCACCCACCAGCATCCCAGCCTGGGCACCATGGAGACCCTCCAAGGACACCCAGACTCCCCAGGGCACACCTGAAAGTGGCCAGGGTGCCCCAGGGCCAGTAGCGCCAGTTGGATGACATCTCCCCTTCCCAGCCCGGCACCTCCCTGAGGCACTGGCCTGCTGGGGCTGGTGCCTCTGCAAACAACTTGCAGGGTGTAGCTTGTCTGCCAGCACTCAGAGATGAAAGCTGAAGCCTTGGGGGGCTGGAGAGGAGCCAGGCTCTCAACAGGAGCCCCCCCCTGCTCCCCCCTGAGCTGCTACCAGCACGCTCAGGCCGGGATGCAACGCAGCTTCAAAGTTGCTTGGAGACTACATGTTTCCAAAACCGATTCTCCCAAGAAAAAAGAAAACAGTGGCAGGAGGGAGGAAGGGAACTATCTGTGGCGGTTATGCGCTAAGCCTCCTCCAGGAGCGGTTGCCCACGGGTGCAGAGAGGGCGGCAGGGTCCACTGGTGGCTTTGAGGCTTGGCTGCCCAGTGAGGGTGTGAGCTGGTGTCCTGCAGTGGATCCTGGTGTTGGTCTCAAAAGGAGGGGAAAATAAGCTGTCGAATACAGAAAACATCTGTATTTCTGGATTGTAAAGAAAGCTGCAAGCAGTGCTGCAGGTGGAAGGGGTACAGATGATACAAACAGTGGTCAGTCAGAAATAATACAGGTGACAAAATAGTGCAGATATTGCAGGTAGTGACCTGTGGTACAGAGGCATGGAAGAAAAAGTCCAGTTTCTATAAACAAGGCTCCATACTGGATCCTGAACACCTCCAGGGGTCAAACCCTACCACAGCTAGGGCAGCACATACGGATGCAAATTATCCTGCCCATAGCTTGAGAAGACTTCCCTGGGTGGGTACTGGGGTGCTGGGGGCCAGTCCTGTGCTGCGCAGGCTTACAGCCAGTCCCGGCCCAGGGGACAAGCTGCACGATAGGAGAAACTCCCCTTCCCGGAGTTCCAGCAGCTCGGGCCAGGGGCAGAGGCAGCGCAGAGCTCCTTCAGTTACAGGAGGCTGGTGACTCAGTTTCCCCTTCCCCGATGTGCCAAAGGAATGTGGGATGGAGAGGCCAAAGGGGAGGCATGTCATGCTGGGGAGCAGACCCTGAGCTGGGCTATGGGCTCCTGCCTTCAAGGCTGGGGAGGGACGGGTCCGGGGAAGGACAGAGACCAGCTGGAGACTGATTGCCGTAGCCCAGTGTGGCCCCAGGGAGCCCACAGTGTAGCTGGTGCCAAGTGCGTGGGCTGCTGTCAACAGCTGAGCTGCAGTGGTGCTGCTGATGGATGGGTTTGGTGACGCTGGAGTGAATTTGGCTGCTTGAGGCTGGTCCTCAGCCCGAAAGCCAAGCGGGTCAGCGGCCCCTGTGCCCCCTGGCAGTGCCTGCACCGGGGAGCAGACCCTGAGCTGGGCTATGGGCACTGCCTCCCCACTGGGATGAGCCCGGCTCTGCTGGCGCCAAGGCAGCCTGTAAAAGAGCTTCAGGAGAAGTGCAGAGCCAGCTGTGTTTGGCAGCAGAGCTAGTCAGGGAGAGCAGCAAGGGGAGAGCAGCCTCCTGCGATGCTCCTGAGCAAAAGCCTTGGCTCCCCAAAGCCACGGGGCATCCCCCCCAGCCATCCTGCTGCCTCCCCGGCCATCCAGGCTCCTACCAGTAGTTGCTGACACCCTCCACCTCCTGGTCTGGGCATGGAGATAGTTCATGAACCAGCACATCCTCTAATCCTCCAGAGGTGCAAACCTGCCACAAGACACTGGGGTGAGCACAACACCTTGGCCCTGAGATGGTGTCTGGGGGATGCCCAGGGAGGGGGCAGCGACAGTGGCACTGCAGTGGGACCCCCCCGTCAGGGTCCGCAGTGCCCAGGAGGGTGACAATGATGAAGGGCTGAGTATGGTAGCCATGGCTCCGGGCAGGTGTCACCTGGACCTTTCCAGGGTCCCCACTCACCCCAGTAGGGCTGTGAGCCATCCTGCCTTGTCCCAGCCTCCCTGGGGTCTCTGCCAGGCAGCGCTGGCACAGGGGGACAGAGGAGTAGGAGAGCTCAGCCTGGGTCCCTGGGGTGCCTGGCATCACCCCAGCACCAGGGACCTTGCCTGGCCACAGGGAGCTGAGGCTGGGGGGAACCACGGGTGCTGAGCGTGGCAGGGACCCTCCTGCTTGGTGGGAGACTGTCGCTGTCCTTGGGCACAGAGGTCCCTGACTGGGTCCTGGCCATCCTGCCATCTCTCTCCCAGCAGCGGTGGGGCGTCCCCTCCCAGCAGGGCGGGTGGGGGAGGACAGGCGATGTGTGGATGCTCGGAGTTTGTTTGGAAACAGGGAAGAAGTTGGGATTTGTTTTTCCAGGCTGGGGGGGTGGGGGGTGGGGGTGGGCGGGAGAATGTAACGGGAAAAGAAGCTGCGCTGTAAACCCCTGGCCGGCAGCCGGGGCGGGCTGTGCTGTGCCAGAGGGGTGAGCCGGCCGGCCGGAGCGATGACCGAGCACATGTCCCCTCCACTCCAAAGTACATCAGCTGCTCCAGGGCCGGATTTGGCCCCAGACCCTGTCAGGGCCCTGGGAGTCATTTGTGGGGGCACAGGGCTGAGCCCTGCTCTTTAGCATCGCTGGGGCAGGTGGGGACTGTGTGATGGGTCCTGGCATTGGTCCTCTGCATGCATGTGCATCCCAATGGGTTTGTGGGTGTGTGTCCTGCCAGTACGTGTGGCCTGACATCTGTACACGCACAGTCTGACACCCTTCCTGCATGTATGTGTGTCTTGTCACGCCTGTGGGTGCACCCCATCGCATAGTCTCTCTGTGCTGGGGGTCCATCCCAGGTGCCCTGGGGGACACACGTGAGCAGGGCCCAGGAGACACCCTCATCCCTGCCACGTTGCAGCTGGCAGCTGTTGGGGCGAAGAAGGTGGGTTATGGGGCGCAGCAAGGGGAAACCCCCAGAGTTTCCACCACATGGGAGATGGAGAAGAGATGTGCAGCACAATGTGCCCCTCACCGTGGTATGCCAGCTCTGGCACCTGCCTGGCACCTGCTTGTGCTGGCTACCCTGCCCAGTCCCTGGGCACTGCACAGCCTGTGGTGGTGCTGCCAGGGCTGTGCCATTGTATGCACCCAACTCCTGTGGGTGCGGAGTCCCCCCACCCTGGCTGGGGTGCTGGGGAGGCCACTGCAGCCTTGGAGGAGGACAGCAGGTCCTCAGGTCTCAGCCATGCCACCACAGGGTCCCTAGTGCCTGTCTACCCTGAACTCCCTCCCCTTTGCCCAGAGCAGGCAGAAGAACTGGGTGCAGCTTGCCACAGGGGTGCTGGCCACGGCAGCCCTGTGCTTGCCTCTGGCAACCCCCAAATCCTCCTGTCGGCCTCGCTGCAAGCCCTGCCAGCCTCTCTGCAAATCCCATGGCATCCCCCAAGTGCCAACAACATGCCCCAGCCAAAAGAGGAGCATCCCTCTGCATTGGAACCTCCTTGTGCTGCCAACCCACCTGCAAGCCTCCACACCATCCATGGCCCTGAGGGGCCAGTGGGGACCACTCAGGGGATGGCTGCCTGGTGGTCTGCAGGAGACACACTTCCAGCCAAAAATTATCACTGTGGTGTCTGAGCACGGCCTCTGAACATGAGCTCCAAATGCCCTGTAAGGTGACGGGACCTGGGCGCTTACCTCAGCTTTGCAGAGGTGGGCAGAGGGTCACAGGTGGTTTTGATGGGTCTCAGCACTGTCCCCCCAGTCCAACACCCCAGTCCTGCTGATCTGATCTGGCTTTTCCAGGTGGCCGATCAGCAGGCAGGGCAAGGCAGGGCAGGCAGTCTGGGCATGGGGCAGCCACAGCCAAGCATGGTCAGGCTTGGCTGGGACCAGCGTGGGCTGCAGGGATGAACTGGGACAGCGTCACCCTGCCATGCATGACCATGCCTGGATCCATCCCCCAGAGCCACGTGAAGCTGGAGGTGATGGAGATGGCACGGGCTGTGGCATGGGACAGGTTTTGGGAAGCAAAGTGGGACACCAGCCAGACCTGCTCCATGCCAGCCCCATGTCCCTCCCTCCCATGCAGGGCCATGTCCTGCTGCCACCTCCACCAAGATGCCCTCCCTGGCTCCTGGCTGGGGCACCTCCAAGCACCACTCTTACACTGGGGAAACTGAGGTATGCAAGGAAAGGCAGGGACCTGCCCTTGAACCCTCGTCCCTGAGCTCTGCATCCCACTCCCTCTGCAAGGAGCAGCTCTCCTTCCCAAGACGCGCCCCCTGCCCTGACCCACCGGATATGCTTGGATCCCCAGGGGCATTTTAATGAGGGTCTCTTCTCTTGCAGGGGTCCCTGGTGCTATCCCGGGAGGGGGGGTCCCAGGAGCAGGCTTTTTCCCAGGTAAGGGGTTCCAGGCAGCACTGGGAGGGCATCGCCCTGCTTGCAGGAATGGGGTGGGTGCCTTAGGAGGACCCTGAGTACCTCTGAGCCAGTATGGAGGGGTGGGGACCTGCCAGCCAGGATCAGGGGACATGGGGACACCCTGTCTGGCTGCTCAGCCTGAGTGGCTGCCCCAGCAGCAGCCCCATGGCGTGGGGATGGGACTGGGTGGCAGTGCCAGGCTTACACTGGGGGTCACTAGCCCAGGGCTGGCACCTACACCCTGCCCAGCCCTGGCCACAGGAGGTGCTCAGAGGTCACAGCCTGTCCCCAGTGTTTCAGCCAAAAGCTTGGGGACATCCCAGGGGGAATGCCTCATCCCCTTGCAACCTTGTGACCCTCTCTGCCTCCCCATGCACCCCTGGGAGCCTGGCATGGGTGGGTGGGTGGTGGGTGCTCACAGGAATGGGTGCTAAGATTGTGCCGTTGCTCGCAGGTGCTGGTATTGGAGGTTTGGGAGCAGGTGAGTGCTGGGACCCATTTGCCCAGGGTGTGCCAGGATGGGGAGGGGGACAGCATCCCCGTCAGAGCTGCCTTGTGGGAGTCAGGGGGTCTGCCACGAGGCTGGCCCTGTCCCGCACAGTGTCCCCACCTCGGGGCATGCTCAGAGGAAGGATGGCTCTGACCCCTCTCCACTCGCTCTCCCCTAGGACTCGGGGCTGGAGGGAAACCTCTCAAACCAGGTAAGAAGCCTTTCCTTGGCTCTCTTGCCATCTCTGGCCATGCCAGTGGCCAGGATATTTCCTGACCCCTGTTGTCCTCATATTTTTTCCACATGGCCAAGGGGAGCCCCCCCAACTTGGCACCCCCGTTGCCAAGGCACGCTGCAGCCGGCACTTTCCACCCTGCCCTGCCACACTAACCCCCACCAAGCCCCCACAGCCGCAAAAGAGCCGCCTTCCCTTTTCCCTCGCTTTAGCATACTGCCCCCTCCCCTCCAGTCCCCATGGACTGCCCTTTAGGGGTGCTTGCTGCTGGCAAACCTGTGCCAAAGCTCCTCAGGTAGATGCAAAGCTGGGTAATGCTCGCGCAGCCCTGTCGGGAGCTGGTGCCTGTGGGAAGCTGGCAGCACCTCCGCCTGCCCGTGCTCATGGCCAAGCAGCTTTTGCTGGGGATCCTGTAGCCCATGCTGGGGTTTGTCTGACTGATAAATGAGGAGGCAGGAGAGAGATGAGATGGTGGCAGGAGGACGCAGAGCCTGAGGGCACCAAGCTGGGCATGGCTGGGAGGTGCTGGGGCAGCAGGGACTGAATGTGCAGAGGGCAAATCTGGTGCCTGTGGAGATGCCCAGTCCCCATCGAGGTCCAGGGAGATGCTTATTTGGGTGGAGACCTGGGTCTCCCCTCCCTGCCCACCCCAGGGTTACCTGCTGTGCCCCGGGGCAGGGGCACCCTGCAACCCCCCAGCCCCCCTGAGCCGGCCTGTCTACACAGCGGGAGCACCAGCCTGAGGCGGGGGCCGGCAACCTCCGTTTACTCAGATTTCAGCTCGTGGAAAGAAAAACAAGGCTCTTTATTTCGGCATAATTAAAACCAAACGCGGTGCGGCCGTGAAGCCCCAGCCGGAGTGGTGTCCGCGCCCTGAGCCAAAGGCAGTGGAATTTGCGCCTGGAGGGAGCGAGGGCTGATTAGCCCCAGATGTTGGAAGGCAGCGCTGGCCGGAGCCAGAGGGACTCATTCCTCAGCCATAAACATTTCGGCTCTGTCCCCTCATGGCCTGGCAGGGTGGGCAAGGCAGAACAGGACGGGATGGGGGACCAGGATGCTGGCAGGCACGTTTGTCACCCATCCCTGTGCCTGTCCCTGGAGCATGGTCCTGTCCCACTGGGATGGTGCGGTGGGCTCCTGCTCCTCTGGCCTTGGCCGTCCACCCTCTACCTCACCCCACTTCTCTTTCCAGGGGTCGGAGCCCTCGGGGGACTCGGCCCACTTGGCCTGCAGCCAGGTGAGCACAGACCACCGGCCGCCCCCACTCCAGTCTGTCCCCAGACAAACACGTTGGGAACAGCATGTTACTTGGCCCCATTGGGTGCTCTCGGTAGCCTGCCTGATGGGTCCCACCTGGGCTGGGTGCTCTTCCCAGACCTGAGGGACTGGAGGCCACCGACGGGCAGCCCTGTGGTCCCTCGACATCATGGCATCAGCCATGGCTGGCTGACCCCATGCAGCGATAGGCGAGGAGGGACATGGGGTCCCCATGGGGTCTGCAGCAGGCGGCAGTGCTCGCATGTGGCCTGGCCAACCTGCCCAGGGCCGCAGGGCACCCCAGCGTGCGCAACAGCTGGTGGCACTGCAGCGTGCGCTGGGTGGCATGGGCATAGCTGGTGACGGGTGGGATGTGGGTGGGAGCAGGTATTTGGGGGGGATACAGAGAGAAACCAATGCAGGACAGGTCAGCGCCTGCTAACCACCGCCTTGCCCAGCCTAACGCCAGCTCCCAGCACCCCTGCGCAGCCCCCCAGGCTCACCACCCCTGCACCCACCATGGCCATCACGGAGAGAAGGACACCTTCTCACCAGCTGCTTTTTGGGGATGCTCACGCTGGTTGTTCTCCTCCCGCAGGTGCTGCGGGTCTTTTCCCCGGAGGTGTCTACCCTGGGGGTGTCTTCCCAGGTGCTGCTTCTGCTGCTGCGCTCAAGGCTGCTGCGAAAGCTGGTGAGTGCTGAGGGTGTCTGATGTGATGCTGGGCCAGGCAACAGGGTCAGGCACGGCAATGCCAGGGCTTGGGCGGCCCCCAGGGACTCCAGGTGTCCCCTGGGTGCCTGGGTTAGGAGAGCTTTCCCTGTGGAGCTGGGGGGCTGCAAAAGGGAGGTGCTGCTCTCCATGGGGATCTCTGCTGATGCAGAGGGACTCTGGCATATCTTGGTGTGCTGAGGAAGGGGCATTGGCCAAGCCTGAGCCCCCAGGAGCGGAGAGCACTGAGCTGCCTGGTCCCGGTGCCCTGGTCTAGGGTACCCATCCCTGGTGCTGCCTAGGGGTGTCCCCTTCACACCCCAAGAGCTGTCCTGGGCTTGTCCCTTCCTTTGGTACTGCTCCAGCCATCCATAGCCCACACCGATACTCTTCCCAATGCCCCCAGGTGCTGGCATTGGTGGTGTGGGTGGAATTGGTGGACCTGGTGGCCTCAGGGTCTCCAAAGGCAGGAAATACCCCTCATCCCCAGCATAGCTGAGCCTGGGGCAGATGCATCTCCATGCCTGCCAGGGTGGGCAGGAGCCAGAGCGCCGGGGCTCAGGGGGTCTCTGCTGCCTGCAGGTGCGGCGGTACCAGGCGGGGTGCAGCCTGGGGTTGGTGCAGCAGGGAAACCCCCCAAAATACCAGGTAGGTATATGGCCCTGGAGCAGGGGGCCAGGGCGGGGAACGGAACTGCATGGGTGCTCATCCCTGCCTTTCTCTTGCCTGGCAGGTGCTGGGATTCCTGGAGCTTTCCCAGGCGGCGTGCTCCCTGGTGCAGGTGAGCTGGGGGTCCCCACCCCTCTGGCAGTACTGTGACCCCTGGTCGGGCCCCTACCCTGCCAGCAGCACCCTGATTTGAGTCGATAGCTTTGTGGCCAGCTGCCCCCTGGGCATTATAACACCCCCCCTGCCTGCCCTGCCCACACAGGCAGAGCACACTGCAGCCCCATGCTGCCCACCTGCCTAACACCCTGCCTGCCCCATCACTGCTGCCTGCAGTTTCCAAACCCTTTTTCTGGGGCCGTAGTGACATTTCCACCATGCCAAAGGCGGGGGGACCCTGTGTCTCCAGGGATCTTGTGCCAAGCTC
This sequence comes from Phalacrocorax aristotelis, assembly GCF_949628215.1. Classification (NCBI taxonomy): domain Eukaryota; kingdom Metazoa; phylum Chordata; class Aves; order Suliformes; family Phalacrocoracidae; genus Phalacrocorax; species Phalacrocorax aristotelis. The sequence goes on along the minus strand of NC_134293.1, from coordinate 12,248,664 downwards.
TGCGGGAGCAGGCGGCATCAACACTGGGAGAGGAGCTGGCACAGACCACGCCACGGCCAGCTTGCCCAGCCAAAGGCAGCGTGGGAAGGAGGGGGAGGAGGTGGCGGGAGGAGAGGAATTCCTCACTGCAAAGTAATTTGGGGGAGGAAACTTGTGCAAACAAGATGTTTCGACATTGTCAGAACGAGAAGTGTGTTGCTGGTCAGGAATGTCTTTTCCATGTCTGAAAATGCCTGAGTTATAATGAAAGACATTTGTAAAAGGGAAAAAAACACCAAACGAAATGAAAAAAACAACACCAAAAACCCAACCCAAATGACTGCAAGGCCAAAGTGCTGCCTGTTGCCCCTTGAGGGTCAGGGCTCAGTAGGCAGGACCCTGCCTTTTGCTCCCCAAAGAGCCCCAGCTTGCATGAAGCCACTGCACATCATCAGGGCAGAGAGCCATGCCCGGGCTTGGCTATACCACAGTGTGGGCTGGTGCTTTGCTGTCACAAGTGTGACGCACTCATGGGTGCCATGTACCCTGCAGGCATCCTGAGCTCCGGTGTGGGCACCCTGGCCCCCCACAAAGCACAGGCAGCCGCAGGGACAGAGCAAACCCTTCCCCGGCAGCTCTGCCACGGGGGTGCAGGGAGGCTGGCACAGGGGTGTCCCAGCAAGCACCCAGGGGATGGGCATACCCTGTCCCAGGGTACAAAGGTAAGTGCTGAGCCGGAGATGGGTGACAAGGATTTGGGAGCTAGGTGCAGGGGTCTTGGGTACCAGCAACGCCACAGTACCCCGCTGTGCTCACCTGGCCCCTCTGGTCTCTGCCGCAGGTGTGCGCTTCCCTGGCGTAGGGGTGCTGCCCGGAGTACCCACTGGTGCTGGAGTCAAGCCAAAAGGTCCAGGTATGTCCCATTGATCCCCTGGGGACACCAGAGTGGAGGGTGGGTCCAGGGCTGGCTCCAGCTCTGTCCTCGTCCCCACCATGCAGGGCTGGCTCCTGCCCATCCTTTGGGGACGCAGCCCCACAGGGCACATGGGTGAGCGAAGCCAGCCTTCAGCTGAGCTCACACGGCCCACGCAGACTAGTTTGGACCCCAAAGACCAGCCCCAAGGCTCATGTGGGTGTCTTTGTGTTTCTGCCTAGGAGCAGGTGCCTTCGCAGGAATCCCTGGTGAGTGTTGCGTCTCTCTCGCCCGTTCTTCTCTTCTTTCCCAAGCCTGTTCAACACAGCCAGGGGGAGCCATGCCAGAAGACACCTCAGGGCTTCCGAAGCCACCTGCTCTTCTCTCCTGGGGTGACCCGGGGTGGTGCCCTCTCGTAAGGACTGGTGGCAGCCTGGGCGCAGGCTCCAGGTGAGAGTCTGCTGTTGGCTTTGCAGGACTGGGAGGTTTTGGAGGTCAGCAGCCCGGTGTCCCTCTTGGGTATCCCATCAAAGCTCCTAAGCTCCCAGGTAAGCTGCCACAGCCAACAGGGCTGGGGGTGAAGCACCCCCAGCAGTACCAGGAGAAGGACCCGCCGTTCCCCAGGGCTGTGCTGCCATGCCCCTGGGTCCCCTGGACCTGGTGGTGCTGTGCTGGCCCTGGGACTGCAGGACAGAACAAGGGGCACTGGGCAGGTGAGTCCAGCAGCAGCCCTGCCTATCGCAGCCCCAGGAGCAGCTGTGTGGATGCTACTGCTGGTCTTGCCCCTAGCCCATGAGGATGATGCTGTGCCTCTCTCCGGCTGTGGTAAGGTAGGAAAGAGCATGTTCTGGGACATGCTTTGGGCCAGGCCACCCCAGGCTGTCCCTGCTGGCTCCTCCTGGCACAAGGCACAGCCCTTGCAGGGACCATTTATTTTCAGTGGCTCCTGGGGTTGTGCCGGGCATCTCTGGGCATTCACCTGGTCCAAATATCCCAGCTCGGCTCTAGCCAAGGCCAGCAATGGCAGGCAGGTAGTGGGGATGGAGCTCCAGGCAGGTGTCCCACCCCAGTGCCAATCCAGATGAGGCTCAGCCCCAGCCCAGGGAAGCCTGGGGGTGCTCAGCACCCATTTCTCAGGCTGGGCTGCTCCAGGGACCTCCATCTCCCACCCTTGGCTGGGTGACAGCTCTGTCCATCCCCAGCCAGCCGTGCCCACTCAGGAACAGCAGCAGGAAGGGCAGTGCCAGGCAGCCAGAACCGGGTGCTGTGCTCTCCAAGGGCCATGCTGCCAGCTTACTGGTCCCAAGAGCATCCCCAAGGAGGAGGGCAGCCAGGTCCGGGCGGGGACCCACACCCCTGGGGTGCTGGGGAGCGAGTAGATCCACAGGCATTTTTCCACTTGCTGAAACAAGTTGCTGCAGGCAGGAAAGCCTTGGCAGGGGGAGCCCACCCCCAGGGAGCAGGTCCCAGCTCGGCATGGGTGCCAGCTCCGGCAGCTCTGCCAGCTTCCCCCTGCCGGGGCCCGTCGCCGCAAACAGCGGCAGAAATACTTGGCCCGTGGAGGCTTCCTCCCGCAGAGGCAGAGTTACACTCGTTAGGGTGACTCGGCCCCGCCGCCATCGGATACCGTCTGGCCTCCCGGCCGCAGCCTGGCCCCAGACTGCCTTTCATGGGGTGCCTGGTGCGGAGAGCAAACCACTGGCGCATGGCGCGGCTGCGCCTGGCTCCATCCCGTGGCGGCCCCGCCAGTGGCCTGCAGCCCGGACGGGATGCCGCTGTCGGCTGACCCACTTTACGGGGAGCCTTTGTTAAATAAATCAGGGGAGGACACCCATCCCCTTGGCCAGGGAGCCCCATCAGTGCATCACGCCTCTCACAGGGACCAGCAGGACAGTGGTGCTGTCCCCACACGTGCTTTCAGCTGCTGGGTGCTGCCTGGCACCCTGGTCCTTCCCGGGACACTGGGGGACACCAGTTTGTCACCTCTGAGGGCATGGGGCTGGCAGCGTGGGGACACAGTGTTGAGGCTCTCACTTTGATGCTGTGGGTGGACCCTGGGACTGCCGCACATCCCGGTGTCCCCTGCACTGTGTCCCAGCTGCAGTAGGTCCGAGTCAAGAGGGGACAAGGGAACAGTAAGGAAAATAACATTTTCAGTGGAAAGTCTCCTTTTAGGATGATTTGCTCCAAATGTCCTAGCCAGCTCCTACTCTCCACTGTCCCCGGTCAGGAGGCGGTGCCAGGGCCACCCCGCTCGCTAGGGGCTCAGCCTGTAGCTGTGGCTGAAATCAGGGTCCCACCCAATGCCGTAGGGATGGGGACTGCTCCTCAGTGCCCAGCTGTGTTGGGGTGGCATTGGTCTGTGCAAAGCTCTTTCCATGCCAGCCAGTGTGCCCATCGGCCCTGAGTCACCCTAGCATCTGGTGGCATCCCTGTGCCGGCACAGGATAACTGCACACAGCCCCAAGCTAGGGGCTGCTGTTGCATCCAGCTGGGGGTGGTGGGGAGCTGGCCTTGGACCCGGTAAAACCCTCGGAGACCCAAGAGCTTGGACTCTTGACCCTTGGAGTCACCTCCAAGTGTGTCACCCAGTGCTGGACCCTTCCGCAGCTTTGGGGTGAGTGAGGGGCCGGTGAAGTGCCCTGGGATGGGCAAGGAGGGTCCCAAGGTGGGGGACACCTGGCACAGCTCACAGCCACCGCAGCCTGGAAAGCCTCCGCCTTCCAGCAACGCCGCGCTGGCGTCGGACATGATCGGACAGCCTGGCAGGGTGGAGGGAAATCTGGTCCCCACATGCTGTCTGCGGGAGGGGATGGTGTCCGGTGCTCAAGGAGGTACTTTGCCATGAGCAGTCCTGTCCTGGCTGCAGGCAGCCACATCCCCGCCCTGCCGCAACCCCCTCCGGTGGGAGGGCTTGGTGTGTGAGACACCCTCCACCCTCCACGCCGCTCGAGGTGTCCCCATTGGGGATGTAGTAGCCTATCACCCCTACTCAGGCCGCTGCCAGCAGTGATGGGAGCTTGGTGCTGCTGGCTCCCAAGCGCACGGTCCTCACTGAGTTACAGGCATCCCTGCGCCGTCCTGAGTGGTGGGATCCTGCTCATTCGCAACGAGACATTTCCCTGGCTGCGATGTTCCCATTCATAATCCCTCCCCGTCCCTTTGCGCCAACCTCCTAATGAGGTCACGTTTCAGCAGAGGCTCCCAAGCCCTGATTCCAAATAAAATCTTTCATTCAAAGCTGGCCGTGGCACAGCCAGCTGGGTACAGCTCATGCCGTGGGGCTCCTGAGGACCCCCCGCCAAAGCACAGTCACAGGAGGCTCCTGCAAAACCAGCTTCTGATGCCACAGCCCTCAGCGTGGGGCTGAGAGTGGGTAGCTCTTTTTGGAGCTGCTGCTTCCAAGGTGATGGAGAAGACCATCTCCTGGCCCGGCTCCGTCATGGGGGTTTGTATCCTGGAGGATTTACTATCCCGATGGAAGGAGCCCCAAGGGCTGGTGCCGCACAGCCGGCTGGCAGAGAGGGGCTACACCGCGGGGCAGAAGGGGCACGGCCACGGGCAGCCAGGTGCTAACCCGCCACCTTCTCTCCTCTCCAGGTGGCTATGGATTGCCCTACAGCACTGGTAAGCTGCCCTACGGTGAGTGCTCGTAGCCCTCGCTCCGCGGTTGTAGCTCCTCGTGGCTCCGCCGGCTGCCACCGTGGCCTTGTGGCCACTGGCCCCTGGGGCGATATGAAGGGAATTCTGCTCCCAGGGCAAGGTGGTCCCTCAGGGCACCCTTGCCTTGCCCTGCTGTGATGTCTGTGGACCCGGATGGGAGCAACCTGGCTCTCCTGGCATCCCACGCCACGGGGCCGGGAGCCGTTAATCCGCAGGCATGCCGCAGCACCGGCTGCGGTCGGCTGGCTGGCTGGCTCTCTGCTAGGACATGTCCTGAGCCGCAGCCAGCTCCAGGCAGGGATGTTTGAACTGGCATCTCAACTGGGGGGAGGTGGCTCCGGCATCCCCCCCACACCTCTCGACGCCAGAGGGGGGAGATCCTTTGGGCCGAGGGAGCTGCTCCACCTGCCTCACTCCGCTTCCTAGGGCCAGTGCCTGACCTGGTTTTGCCTTTCTTTTTGTGATTGCAGGCTTCGGCCCCGGCGGGATAGGAGCCGGCATCGGGGCAGTAGGAAAGGCAGGGTACCCCACCGGAACAGGTACACTCTCTTCCTAGGTGGCCCCAGGGTGGGGGACTGGCACAGGCATGGCGTGGGGACCAGGCACCCCAGTCACTTTGCAGGTCCTCTGGTGGGGTTTTGGGCATTGCCTGGCTGTCTGGTGGCCCCAGGGTGGCAGTGTCACCCCAGGGACAGCCTGGAGGGGTGCATCACCTCCCAGAGAAGAGGGGGCTGGATGCTGACAGGAGGGGCTGGTCCCAGGGTCTCTGCAGGATGGGGGAGCTGAGGTGGGAATGGTCTCAGGACCTCAGCAGCTGCCCATGTCTTTCCCCAGGAGTCGGAGCACAAGCAGCAGCAGCGAAAGCAGCAGCGAAATATGGTGAGTCACCCTCTGCGGGCACATCCATCACCCATCTCCCCAGCAGGGCAGCTGCCCCCTCCCTCCCAGGATAGGGGGCATGCTGGATCTGTCCCTGCATCACCGAGCTGATGGTTCCCTTCTCCCCTACGGCAGGAGCCGGTGTCCTGCCTGGGGTTGGCGGCATCCCAGGAGTCGGCGGAGTGGTACCCGGTGTTGGTGTAGTCCCAGGAGTTGGAGGTGAGGTGATGATGTGGCTTGGCCCTGGGGCTCGGGGCGGGGGGGTCAGCTCTCCCTGCTCTGCACCCCTGACTCTCTCCCGCTACCCTGGCAGTTGGAGGGCCGGCAGCGGCGGCAGCAGCAGCAAAGGCAGCGGCGAAGGCAGGAGCTTTCGGTGAGTTCCCTGCTGTCTCAGACAGATCTGGCTGCTGCCTGTGGGGCCGGGCTCATTCTTGGGTCACGGAGGAGCCATGCATTGGTGCCCGGGCTGCACAGCTTCCCCACCTGCCCCACCAACCCCTGCCTCATCTCCTGGGGTGCTCTTCCAGCCCCAGACCCCTGCCCTGGCTCCAGTGTTGGCTTGCTGGAGCTTGGGGTGAGGTGAAGGCACTCTGCTGAACCAGCAGCTTTTGTAGGGGGAAGGCAGCAAGGTGTGAAATCTGTCCCCTGGCTGCAAGGGGCTTTACCCCCTTAGGGGCAGCTTCCAACAGCCTGTTGGGAGAGCTGGGTTCAGGCATAGCAAAGCCTAGTTTGCAAAACTCAGCTTTTTGGGGGTGGCTGGAAGGCTGGCTGGCCACCTCGCAGTACAGCGGTCTGACAAGGGGCAGTATGTCCCCACTGTGCGTGATTTCTCAGTAAGAGATGTGGTTTTGCTGTGCCAGGCTCTGGCAGGGTGTCCAGGGAGACAGTGTCTGTAACGAGCGGTCATTCGTTAGCGGAGGGTGATGCAGAGCTTGTGTTTGCTGCTGCCCTCCTTGGCTGTTTTGCGGAAGAAAAGCGAGTAGCAAACAACTGCTCATTGGAGCATCCAGAGGAAATGCGTCAGCCCTGGGGGCAGCTGGGATTTACAGCCATGGCCTTGGGGGGGCTGCAGGGGAATCTGGGAGCTGGGAATCCCAATCCTGGGTGCATCCCAGGTCCCCTGAGCTGCTGGTTTGGGAGGTGTAGAGAGCCTACCCCAAAGCCAGGTGCTGCAGAACCTCCCATGACAGCGGGGGAGACCGTGTCCCCACCAGTGGCACAGGGTGTTTTTTGGGGGGTTCTGACTGCTCTGCTTCCCTCCAGGTCCAGGGGTGCTGCCCGGGGTTGGTGGTGTCCCAGGCCTCGTGCCCAGCGTTGGTGCTGTCCCCGGATTGGTGCCCGGTGTTGGAGGTGTCCCCGGGGTGGCAGGTGACTGTTCCCAGGAGCCCTGTCCCCACTGCCCAGCTCTGCAGGAGGTGCAGGGGCTGGTGGCTGAGAGTCCCTTTCTCTCTTGTCCCCAGGTGTCGGGGCACCGGCAGCAGCAGCAGCAGCAGCAAAGGCAGCTAAGTATGGTATGTGCTCCACGGTGCAAGGAGCTCCCCAGCAGCTCCCTGGGGACCTCTGCTGACCCTCTCCACCTGTGGCACTCAGGGTGCCCGCAGGCAGACAGGTCTCCCCGGGGGACCACTCATGGTGGCTCATTACGGGTACGGGATGTGCCCAGCCCAGTTCCCAGCTGCTGCATCCAGACTTGGCTTCATCCCCAGGGCAGGACCTTCTCCCTCTCTGGGGTTTGTTCAGGCTGCTTTGTGGAGATGAATGGAGGAGACCAAACTCATGTCTTTGGACCCTGTCCGAATTCTTGGGTTCTGTACCAAATCTGTTTTTCAAGCCGCAGACCTGACTCAGGGTCTGGTGCCTGCGGGCTCAGCCTCGCTGCCCAGGAGGGCAGAGATCACTGGCAGAGGGACCCCTGCCCAGGGTCACCACCTTCCGAAAACCTGGTGGGATCCAGGAAGTGCATCTGATTTGGTCTAGCAAGACCCAGGGGCCCAGCAGGTATAACCACCCACAAGGGAGCTCCAGTGAGGAGGAGTCAGAAGGGATGAGGAACATGGATGAGCAGCAGGGAGGCTGGGAGCATGGGCACAGAGAGGAGGCAGAAATGGCCATGAGGCTCCACGCAGGGCTGGGGGAATCCATGTGCTGCTCCAAAAGGCAGTGCCAGCGGTTACATGGCCAGGTCCAAGGACCTTCTCCTGCATCATCGGTGCAGAGCCCTGGGAGCCCCCTGGGAGCAGCCATGCTTGATGGCATCTTTCCTTTGGGGGCTAAAACTTTGCTGGCCATTTCTTTCATTTATTTTCTGCACCATGTAGAAAAAAATTCCCACCACATGCCCAGGGAAGGCTGGGATTTAGGAAGAAACTTGGCAGTGACAAGTTAACAGGTGTGTGCTCTGTGCTGGGCGCCAGGCACCTGCCGAGCAGGGGGCCATGAGGACAACCCCTCTGGCACTGAGCCCTTCCACAAGTGACCTGATACTTGTCCCTGTGGCACTAATGAGTGCCAGCAGGTCAAGGCTGTCACTGCCCTGGGCAGCTTCCCAGTATGGCCAGTGCCCAGGGCACCCAGCCCTTCCAGGCAGCTACTGGGGACCACCTTCTCCTCCATGGCTACAAGGCTTGATGGCCCCATGATGAGGATCATCTGGAGCCCCCCGTGGAGATGAGGATCATCACGGTTCCTTGTGCTGGTGCCTTTCCATCCTCTCTTTTATAACAGCAGATTTACCGTCCTCCCTGGGGCCTCTTGGGAGACACGGGACCAGTCCCTCCCTTGCACCACTGTGTATCTCTCATGGTCGAGGTGGTGGGGCTCTCACGGCAGCACGATGACAAGAGCAGACCTATGACAAAGTCCCACCTTCCAACTGTTGCTGCAAAAGATCTAACTTCTCTCCTCTCATTGCCTGCAGGAGCTGGCGTCGGTGTTCCTGGCATTGGCGGTGTTCCTGGTGTTCCTGGTGTTGCTGGGCTGCCTGGTGTGCCTGGCGTGGCTGGGGTTCCTGGTGTGGTGCCTGGTGTTGGAGGTGAGCGGTCAAGCTGGTATGAGCTGATGGGCTGGTGCTGGCCTCACTGATCCCCTGACTCTCTCCCTTCTGCCCCTGCAGTGGGTGGCCCAGAAGCTGCAGCGGCCGCGGCGAAGGCTGCAGCGAAAGCTGCGGCATTTGGTGAGTCACTGTCATCCTTTCCCAGGGAGGGAGGAAGGATGCTTGCAAAGAGGCAGTGTGCAGGGCAGCCCTGGCGCTGTGGATGGTGGGGGGGTCAGTGGGACCCCTGGCTACGGAGCCTGCCTGCTCCCTGAACACATCCCTGGACCTCTCTGCAGGAGCAGGACGTGTGCCCGGTGTCGGCGTGCCCGGCATCGGCGTGCCCGGCGTCGGCGTGCCCGGCGTCGGCGTGCCCGGAGTTGGTGTGCCTGGAGTTGGTGTGCCTGGTGTCGGCGTGCCCGGTCTGGTGCCTGGTGGAGTCATACCAGGTGAGATGGTGCCTAAGGGATACTTGGGATGTCCCCAGTGGTGCCAGCTGATGGGTGCCAGCGTGGCCACCATGGCCCATCACTGCCCCTCATACTCCCCTCTCCCCCAGGAGTTGGAGGTCCAGCGGCCGCCGCTGCTGCCAAAGCAGCTGCCAAGGCAGCCAAGTACGGTAAGTTGGGATTTCTCTGGGGTTATACTGCATGTCCTGTCTCCTGCCGCCTGCCCACCCCAGGCTGTTCCCCTCACTGGGGCTGAGGGCCTGGCACTGCAGAGTCCCTGTGAGTCAGGTCGAGGGATGAGCTCTCTGCAGGGCTGTGTATGGGATGAGGTCCTGGCTGTGTCAAGGAGTGATCTCCAGAGAGCTGGTCTGCATGGAGGGTCCTGGGTTCACCATCCATACACCTTCCCATGCATAGTCCATCCACCCTCCCTGCTACCCACGCATCTACACCAACAGCCAACCAACCAGCCAGCGACCTCAGTATCCTTCTGTCCACTCATCTGTCCATCCATCCATCCATCTCATCATCCATCGTGCCTTCCATCCATCCACTCCAGCCTGTCATGCCTTTTCAGCTGGATCCTTCCTGAAGCCCCAGTCCTTCCCTCTGTCCTTGCAGGTGGTCTGGCTCCTGGTGTGGGTGGCCTTGCTCCTGGTGTAGGTGGCCTGGCTCCTGGTGTAGGTGGCCTGGCTCCTGGTGTAGGTGGCCTGGCTCCTGGAGTGGGTGGCCTAGCCCCTGGTGTTGCAGGTGTCCCAGGTGAGGAGGAGGAAGGTGGGGGGTGGTGGCAACCTGGCTTATGCGGGGGCGGGCTTGGGGTGGGACAGGAGTGAGGAGGACCTCAGTGGTCTCCATCAACTCATGGCCATCCCTTGGGGGATGCAGGTGAGGCAGGAGGCATGGGCTCTGCCTAGCATTGCTGGAGAGGAACCCCCTGGGGACACTGACCCCCCTCTCACTGTCTCTGCTCAGGGGTCGGAGGTCCGGCCGCAGCAGCAAAAGCAGCAGCGAAGGCAGCTAAATTTGGTGAGTCATCTGGAGAAGCCCATCCCTCTTGAATCAGCCCACAGCAGGCAGCCCTACCCACCCAGCAGCATCTGGGGTCTCCCCATGAGCCCTGGCATGGCACGGACTGGTCCAGGGGCAGCTGGGGGACTTTGGGGGTGGGCACTCCGTGCCGGGCACATAATCCTGCAGGAGTATGGGGATCACAAGGGGATCACCCCTATGCTGCCTCACCCCCTCTCTCCACAGGTGCTGGTGTCGGAGGGGTGCCAGGTGCGGTGCCTGGTGTCACTGGAGTGCCAGGAGTGACACCCGGCGTCGGTGTCGTGCCTGGGTTGGTGCCGGGTGTGGGGGTACCTGGTACTGGCATCCTCCCCGGGGCAGGTACGTGCTTTGTCACACTCCGGCCAGGGACCTGCCTGGGGACGGTAGTGGCTGGGGATGCTAAAAGCCACCAAGCCACATGGAGGGGTGGTGGTGGGGATGCAGGCAGGATGGGGGATGGTGGCACATGGGAGGGGTGCAGGGGTGACTCTCCTAACCACAGTGTCCTCATTCACTTTGCAGGCATCCCCCAAGTAGGCGTGCAGCCTGGTGCTAAACCTCCCAAATTCGGTACGTATCTCTGCCACCCTACCCCAGGTCCACTTCGGACAATCACCAGGCGCTCTCCCCATGTGGCCAGCAGGGTGCTGGCCTGGCTTTGTGTCCCCTGCATGCCTTCTGGTGTCCTGGCGGTGGGTGGCCCAGGTGGGGGAGGTGGTGTGCTGTCACCCGTGGGTGCAAAGTGCCACCTGTGCTCCCTCCCCTGGACTTGCTGGGGACATTTTTCTCTTGCTCTGCATTGCCTGTAGCAATGTGTCATGCAGGGGGTGAGCCCTCTCCCGGTCTTCTTGCTCTGAGTGCTGTGAGATGGGTGCTGGGGACACCCAGGATGTGTGTCAGGGCCACTCCAGTGGGTTGAGGACTGGCTGGGGGTGCTCCAAGCTGTCGGTGTCAGGCTGCAGGGGGTCAGGGGTTAAAGTTCTCTCTCCGGCAGGTGTTCCCGGGGTTGGAGTCCCAGGGGTCGGCGGCATCCCAGGTAAGTGCTGCAGGAGCTGAGCCCAGGCAGCGGGGATGTGAAGGCAGAGGATGCTCCCCCAGGGCATGGGGGGATTGGGGCTGCCCGAGGAAGGACGGGCACACATGGGGCTGGGCAAGGAGCGGATCAAACGCTGCCTTGCTGCCCATCCCCGCTGGTGTTCACTGGGCATCCCTGTCATAGGTGGCCTCGGAGTCGGTGGCCTCGGAGTCGGTGGCCTCGGAGTTGGTGGGCTTGGTGCAGGTGAGTGATGCTGGCCCCTGGCATCAGGGCTCCCCAGGGCTGGGGTGCAGGGAGCTGAGTGTCGGCAGCATGCTGGCAGAGTGCCAAAAAGGAAAGGGGATGTATGGGATGTGGGGGATGCAGGGTCGCTTTTGTCCCCTCCTGGATCCACGGCACGGTCCCATCCCACACAGTCACTGTGCCCTTTGCCCCATCTTGTCTCTGCCGCCTGCCCTGCTCCCAGGTGTGATCGGAAAGGAATGCCATTGCTGAGCAGGTACCGAGGGCCATAGCACCAGTGCTGCCCATGCCATGGGGACAGGGGATGGTACTGTACCATGTCCCCAACATGTGAGGGTGCAGGTCCCTGCCTGGGACCCTCTAGGCTCATAGCAGGGTCTGGCTGCAGCTGTGGGGGGCAGCGAGCCCCAGTTGGGGCTGCACTGATGCCCCTCTCTGACGCAGGGATCTTGTATCCAGGCGCTGTTGGGAAACCTCCCAAGCCAGGTAAGGAACAGGGGCTGCTCCAGCCAGGGAGGCCAGAGGGGTGACCCCCATCCCTGTCTCCTCCTTGCCCCCATGCTCCCTGCCCTCACCAGGGCTGTCCCATCCCTCAGGTTTTTTTTTTGGTGGGGGGGGGGGCTGCAGCCAGGTGAGTGCTGCAGTTTGGGGCTGGGATGGAAGTGTGTCCCCTACCATGCCACGCTTGTCCCCACGTGCTGTCCCCACCCTGCTGCTGTTCCCTGCTGTGCACACTGCTGCTGTCCCCTGCTGTGCACACCATTCCCCGGGAGAGCACCCCGAAGCCAGCCAGGTGCCTGCGGGGACAGGGGTCTTGCAGCAACACCTGTCCTTGCAGTGAGCCAGGGTGTCCCCAGCCAGGGTGGGTCGGGTGGCACTGCTGTCACAGGCTGTCACCAGCTGTTGCTTTCTCCCCAGGGGCTGGAGTTCCTGGCTTTGGTGTGTCACCGATATTTCCAGGTACCGTCCCCATCTTGGAGCCTTGGCATGCACCCAGGGCACATCTTGGTGCCCAGCTGGCTCACGGGGACACGCACAGCCCACTGTGCACAGGGTCACGGCCTGGGGAGGGACCCAGGGGACCGGGCTGAGAGGTGGGGTGCTCTGATGGGGGTGTGGGGTAGAGCAATGTGGGCGCCTGGTGGGTGCTGAGGGCTTCGCTCTGCTTTCAGGTGGGGTTGCTGGCCAGCTGGGATTTGGTGGTGAGTGTCCATCCCGCGAGTGGAGCATTTTTGGGGTGGGGAGGTGCATATCCCCCCTACACCCAGTGGTCAAGCAGGGTTGGGTGTCCCACTCACCCTGCTCTGCCTCCTCCCCGCAGGGAAGCCTGCCAAGACCTTCGGAGGAGCCCTCGGTGCCCTGGGCTTTAGAGGTGAGTGCTGCCACCAGGCAGCCCCCTACCACGCTGGGGCCGGATCCTGCACCCCTGCCCTTGTCCCAGCCCCCCTCCCAGGAGTCCTGGGGGTGCAGGGGGGTCTCACCCCTGTGCACCCCCCCAGGTGGCGTGGGCTGCGCACAAGGGAAGTACTGCGGGAGGAAGCGGAAGTAACCGCCCGCCGTCACTGATGACCTCATGAACTTTGGTGCTACTGCATGGTCCAGAATGTAAATCCCAAGCAAAGCTGAGACACACCCCCTGCCACCCCAAAACCCCGGACCCCCCCATGCCGGGGCCAACCCCGGTCCCACGTTCCCAGGAGGGACCCTGTGCCTCTGGCAGAGCCCATCCCCCCCCAGCCCCTCCGGCCTGGCAGGGAGCGCGGAATAAACTGTGGGGAGCAGCTGTCCCCCTTGGTGCTATCGCTCCCTGTGGGATTTGGGGGGATGTGTCTTGGGGTGTCACCCCCTCCGCCAGCCCCAGAGCTGACCCCGTGGCAGTGGGGGCAGGATGTGGGGCATCCCACATTGGAGGGACGGAGGGAAGGGGGTCCCGGTGGCAGGGGGCTGCATGAGGGGGATGTCCCTGGGGGGACCGCGGGCAGGAGGGGCTCAGACCCTTCATGTTACTCACTTTGCTATAACTGGGTGGGACGCCCTATACAGAGGGATTCGCTTCCGACAGAGTAATAAAGGACAAGTTTTTAAAGGACTCTGGCTCCATCCCGTGTCACGCTGCGCCATCGTCTTGTGCCTGTGGTTCTGCCTGAGTCTGGGCATGTGCTGTGTCCTTGATCCGGGGGTGCCATTTGTCCCCCTACATGGTCACAGCCCTGGGACACAGCGTGTGGGTGGGGGCACAACTGGGGACCCAGAGGGATGCCCAAGGCCCGTCCCACAGTGGCAGCCTCAGGAATGAGGGAGACATCCATGTTCTGTCCCCTGGTGACACCAGGAGATGACTGGGATGTCCTTGTCCGGTCCCACAGTGACAGCCCAGGGACCCAGAGGGAGGTCTGTGCCCTGTCCTATGGTGACAGCCCTGGGATGATGGGGACACCTGTGCCCTGCCCCATGGTTACAGTCCAGAGACCCAGGAGAAGGTCTCTGTTCTGACCCATGGTGATTGCCTCAGGACCAGGAGGGATGTCCATGTCCAGCCCTTGGTAACAGCCCAGGGGACGAGGGATACATCTGTGTGCTGCCCCATGGTGACAGCCCAGAGGATGATGGGGACACCCGTGCCCTGCCCCACGGTGACAGCCCGGGGGTGATGGGGACACCCGTGCCCTGCCCCACGGTGACAGCCCCGGCGCCCCTCCTGACCCCGTAGCCCCGCCCTCCTTCAGTGAAAGCCCCGCCCCTGCCATCCGGGCCACGCCCCATCTCCCGACCGCGCCCCCTCCCCGGCCCCGGCCCCGCCCCGCGGCGGCCGCGCCGGCGCCCTGCTCCGCCCGGCCCTCCCCGCCCGCCCGCCGGAGCCGCAGCGGCAGGGCCGGGGCCGGGGCCGGGGCCGGGCGAGGGCAGGGCCTGGCGCGGCGCCGGGCAGCGTGGCTGCATGAGGTTGATGCTGCTGTGCTGCACCTGGAGGGACGAGCCTATGGGAGAGGACGAAGGTGCGTGACCCCCCCGTTCCCCCCCCCCATCTCCCCCTCCCCCGCGCCTGACTCAGCGCTTCCGTCGCCACTGGGGCCCTACGACCCCCCAGCCAGCCTGTAGCCCCCCACCATCCCTCCTGCACCTCTTGCACGTTGTCCTCCGCAACCCTCATCCAGCCAGCATCCTCCCCACATCACCCCCGCACTCCCCATCCAGCCCGCATCCTCCGCTGCACCCGCAAATCACCCCCTGCACCCCTCATCCAGCCCACATCACCCCCTGCATCCCTCACTGCACCCCTCTTCTAGCCTGCATCCCCCTTGCAACCCCACATCTCCCCCTGCACCCCCTGCTCAGCCTACATCACCCCCTGCATCCCCCACTGCAGCCCCATCCAGCCTACATCCCCAAAATCCCTCTGTGACCCCCATCCAGCCTGTACCCCTGCTGCACCCCCACATCCCTCCTGCACACTCTGTTCAGCCTGTATCCCACCCTGCACCCCCGAATCTCTTCTTGTACCCCCACTCAGTCTGCATCCCCCCTGCACCCCCGAATCTCCTCCTGCAGCCCCTGCTCAGCCAGCATTCCCCATACATCCCCCCCCGTACCCCTAAATCTCCCCGTATACCCCCTGTCCAGCCTGTATCCCCCCTGCATCCCCCCTTGCACCCCCATCCAGCCTGCATTCCTGCCTGCACCCCCACATCTTCCTCTGCACCCCCTGTCCAGCCTGCATCCCTGCCTGCACCCCCATTCCAGCTGGCATCCCCCCTGCATGCCCAGATCTCCCCCTGTACCTGCCATCCAGCCTGCATCCTTCCCTGCACCCCCACACCCCCCTTTTCCACCCTTCACACTCCCACATCTTCCCCTGCACACCCCATGTCCCCCTAATGCACCCCCTCCAGCCTCTATCCCTCCCTGCACCCCACAAACACCCTGCACCTCCCTCCCTGCACCCTAGTATCTCCCCATACCTCTACCCCTCCCTCCGTCCCTGCACCCCCACGTCCCCACTGTGCCTCCCATCCACTCTGCACCCCAGGACCCCTCATCCCTCCCTGCACCCCCAGCATCTCTGCAGCCACCCTGCATCCCTCATCTCCCTGCCTGCACCTCCACATCCCCCTGCTGCACCCCCTGGGTGCCCCTGTAACCCTTTTGATCCTGTGGGCCCCCATCCTGCACACCTCTGCATCCTGCACTGCTCCTGGACCCCATCCATGCTGCATTCCCCAGCACCCCTCTGTGTCCCTGCATGCACCCTGCATCCCCAGCACCCATCCTGCAACCCTCTGTGTCCCCCCATGCACTTTATGTACCACTGTATCCCTCTTTGCACCCCTTCATCTCCCCCTACACCCCATGCATTCCCCCCAACACCCATCCCCTATCCCCCCTGCACCCTCTGCCCCTATCCTGCACCCCCCATGCACCTCTCCTTCATCCCCTCTGTCCCCTCCCCATCCTGCACCCATCCTGCATCCCTCTGTATTTCTCCATGTGCCCTGCACTCACCCTGCACCCCTTGCATCTCCCCTGTACCCTCTGCACCCATCCTACACCCCTTCATCCCCTGTCCCCATCCTGCACCCCTCTGGATCCCTCCATACACCCTGCACCCATCCTGCACCCTTTATATAGCCCCTGCACCCTCTGTCCCCATCCTGCATGCTTGCATCCCCCCGTACCTCCTGCACACATCCTGCACCCCTGTATCCCTCCCTTCCCCCATCCTGCACCCCATCATCCCCCCACATCATTGGGTGCCCCCCATCCCACCCCTCCCACACACCCAGCCACGAGCACCCAGGCACCCCTCCATCCCCAGCATCTCTGTGCCCCCAAAGATCCGTCCTGCTGCTCAGCACCCTGCTGTGTGTCTGCCCCCCTCCATCAGCCCTGCACCCCCCCAACCTGCCTGTCCCCTGTGCTGGCCGAATCCTGCCCCCCCTCCAGCACCTCCGCAGGACATCCTGGGTCCCCAACACTACTTTCTGCCCCCCACCCACCTCTTCACCCTGTACCCACCCTCAGCCTCCATGTGGCACCCAGCACCCCCTGGTGACGTGGGCACCCCCAGTCACAGCAGTGCCCCCGCCCCGGGAGACAGGAACTGTGGAGGTGGCCTGGCACAACCTGTCCCCAGCCCTGGGGACATCAGCGCCGTGACCTTGTCCCCATTACAGAATCGATGGGTGGGGGCTGAGGGGGCAGAATTCACCACCCCGGGCAGAAGGACTTAATCGGGGGGGGGGGGGAGGGGGGGGGATGGGGAGAGCTGGCAGGGTGACAGCCCTGTCTCCGTTGTGCATCCCCTTTCCATCCAGGGACCGACCTGCCGGTGTGTGCGAGCTGCGGGCAGGGCATCTACGATGGGCAGTACCTGCAGGCGCTGAATGCTGACTGGCACGCCGACTGCTTCCGGTAGGAGCCCGCGGTCCAGCCGGGAAGGCCTCGGGGACACAGGGATGCTCCGCAGGGACAGCAGACGCGCCCCAGCTCCGGCCGTGGCACGGACTCGTGCGAGGCCATCGCACACACCTGGACGCTCGCGGGAGCGTGGCTGCGTGTCCCCGCGCCCGTGGGGCAGCACAGGCAGCGGGGTGCAGGCAGGGCTCACCGCGTGATCCCCGGCCTGGCGGGGGGCTCTGTGCCTGCTCCCCCCTGTCCCCCTGCGCTGTCCCTTCCTGCCTGGTGGCGGTGACAGGGCGCGCAGGGCTGATGTCACCCGGCCCCCTCCCTCCTTCCCCTGTTTCCTCTTTCACTCGCGCCCTCCCAGCAGCTCAAACGGTGGGAGCCCCGAGGAGGAGGAGGAGGAAGGTCCTGGGTCGGGGGGCAGAAGGGGTGGCCAGGACGTGGCAGAGGTCCCCGTGGGGCTGGGGGTGCTGAGCGCAGCGGGGCACTGGGGTGGTCCCCCCTGTCCCGTGGAGGATGCTGGTGGCGGTGCTGAGGAAGAGACGCGTCCTGAGCGCCGGAGCTAAGTGAGTGGGAGCGGGTCGGGCTGGACCCTGCACCCCCCCCCGGACCCCCGGGGTGCTCTGCCTGCCCCCGCGGCGTGCTTTGCCTGTCGTCTACCCCCTCCCTGCTCGCCTCCGCCCCCTCCCTGGGCCACCAGCCCCAGCGAAACCATTGCTGCTGCAGCTGGATACGGCCCACCCCCACGGGAGACCAGCTTCCGGCAGCCCTGGGCTCGCTGGTGCAAAAGCCTTCCTCCCCTTCCTCTCCCCCCTCCTCCTTCTCGTCTTACTCCCCTCCACCCCGCTTGCAGCCGTGGAAGGGAGTGTGGGTCGCAGCCCAGACACGCGTGGGAGGAGGAGGAGGGATGAGGCTGCCCCGTCGGGGCGCCGTAGGGCGGCGGGGCGGGGGGGGGGGTAAAGGGGGCGGGGCCGCACCGCTGCCCCCCATTGGCCACCGACACCCTCCCCCCTCACCCCACCCCCCCCCAGGCCGAGGGAGGCTTCGGGCTGTGCAACGGGTGGCGGAGTCCTCGCGGGGTGACGTCATGGGGTGGGGAAATTCCGTGCACTGACGTCACGCCTGGGTGGTATTCCACCTGCGCTGGGCGTCTGCCCCTGGCTGGGGAGGCGGACGGGGGACCACAGACTGCATCAGTCCCTGGGCCCCCGCCCTTGCGCACGCCCCCTTGCAGCCCCCCTAGAGCACACCCCCCCCCGCACACCCTGGTGCAGCTTCGTTGCACAGCACCCCCTGCACCTGCCTCTGCACCCTCAAAATTCACAGCCCCCTTTGCACCCCTGGGCGCACCCTTCCCTGCACCCCCCACCTTCCCTGCACCCCATCCCATGGTCCCAGAGCAGCTCCCTGCACTCGCTGCACCTTGTTTGCAGCACCCAGGGTGCTGCATCCCAAGGCTGGCATGTCTGTCCAGGGTGGCACATCCTTCTGTCTGTTTGTGACCAGGCTGGCACGTCCCTCTGTCTGTGCCAGGCTGGCACATCTGTGACCAGGGTGACATGTCCATGACCAGGTTGGCACATCCCTCTGTCTGTGACCAGGGTGGCGTGTCTGTGACCAGTCTGGCACGTCCCTCTGTGTGTCCATGACCAGGATGGCACCTCCCTCCCCATGCCTGTCCCTGCCCTGTGTCCCCTGCCCTTTCCACCCGCTGTCCCCACACATGTTCCTGCACTGTCAGCCTGTGCTGGCACCCCTGGAGCCACCTGCTGCCACCCTGGGGACAGTGACACATGGATGCGGTGGCCCTGCAGCAGGGTAGGGAAGATGGGAAGCAGCTTGCCCAGAGAGCCGGGGGGTGGATGGGCACTGGCTGCCCCCTGGGGTGATGATGGGGACAGGGGGGCAATGGGGACATGGTGACAAGGGGGTCCCTGTCACCTGCTGCAGGTGCTGTGAGTGCGGGGCCTCCCTGTCCCACCAGTACTATGAAAAGGATGGGCGCCTGTACTGCAAGAAGGATTACTGGGCACACTTCGGGGAGCTCTGCCACGGCTGCTCTGAGCAGATCACCAAGGGGCTGGTCATGGTGAGCGCTGGGCGGGCCCCGGGGGTGCACATGGAGACTGACCCACAGCTGAGCTCCCTGGGAAGGGGGCGAGGTGGGCGGGGGGTGCAGACCCCTAGCACAGGTTGGGCTCTGGGGGTGGCAGGGGTGTCCTGTGTGTTTTAGGGTGGTGCATGTCCCCATGTTGGGGCTGGGGGATGCAGGGGGGAGGCTGAGGGTGGTGGGATGTCTCTGCAGCCAT
Organism: Phalacrocorax aristotelis; assembly: GCF_949628215.1. Taxonomy (NCBI): domain Eukaryota; kingdom Metazoa; phylum Chordata; class Aves; order Suliformes; family Phalacrocoracidae; genus Phalacrocorax; species Phalacrocorax aristotelis. Next base: position 12,229,715 of record NC_134293.1, on the reverse strand, counting down.
CCCCAGCCCAGCACCATGACCATCCCCCGTGTGGCTCAGCCCGCCCTTTGTTTGGCCCTGGTTGCACCCATGGGTGCTGCCAGCAGCATCCAAGCTCCGGCATCCATGCTCGGTGACCTGCACGCCTGGGTCCCCGGGGCTGATGGCATCTGCCCGCAGGTGGCTGGGGAGCAAAAGTACCACCCCGAGTGCTTCAGCTGCCTCAACTGCCGCACATTCATCGGGGACGGGGACACCTACGCGCTGGTTGAGCGCTCCAAGCTCTACTGGTATGTCCCAGCCCGGGTGGGTGGGTGGGAGGGGACGCGGCCCCTGGCACCCTCCACCCACCTGCCTCTTGGCCCTGCAGCGGGCACTGCTATTACCAGATGGTGGTGACGCCCGTCATCGAGCAGATCCTGCCGGATTCGCCAGCTTCCCGTATCCCGCACACTGTCACACTTGTCTCCATCCCCGCCTGCTCCGATGGCAAACGTGGCTTCTCAGTCTCCATTGACCAGGGCTGCGGCACCGAGCACCCCCGCACCGTCCGCGTCCGAGAGTGCGTCTGTGTCCCCTCCCTGGGGCTGGGGACATCCCGTGCCCCTTCTGCTGGTGGGATCTATCCCACAGAGACTTTTTGGGGTGGGAGGGTTAGGGGTGGGGCTGGTGTGTCCCCATCAGCTGGGAGTGGCCAGAGGGGACCCCATCTGTTGGGGTGGTTTGTAGGGACTGTGCTGGCATGTCCCCAGCCATCAGGGTGACTTTGGGGTGACATGCTGGCATTGCCCCATCTGCTGTGGTGGGCTCTGGGTACTGGGCTGGCGTGTCCCTGTATGCTTGGGGTGGCTTGTGGGTACTGTGCCAGCATGTCACATCCAGGAGGAGTGACTAGCGGGCAACATGCCTGCGAGTCCCCATCTGATAGGGGTGACCTGTGGGTGCCATGTTTGCATGCCCCCATCTAGCAGGGGTGACTCGTGGGTACTGTGACTGCGTGTCCCCATCCTGGAGGGGTGACTCATGGGTACCGTGACAGTGTGTCCGCATCAAGCAAGGGTGGCTTGTGGGCGGCATGCCTCTGTCCCCATCCAACAGGGTGAGTTGTGGGCAGCGTGCCTGCGTGACCCCAGCTAGCAGGGGTGGCTTGTGGGCAGCTTGCCTGTGCGTCCCCATTTGGTAGGGGTGACTTGTGGGCAGCTTGCCCACACATCCCCGTCTAGCAGGGGTGGCTTGTGGTGGGCAGCTCGCCCCCATGTCCCATCTCGCAGGGATGACTCGTGGGTACCATGACAGCATGTCCCCATCTCAGAGGTGACTTGCAGGGGACATGACAGCCTGTCCCCATTGGCTGGGGGTGGCCGTGGGCAGTGTCCCAGCACATCCCCACCCCTGATGGTGTCAGGGCTGGGGGGGCTGACCCCTGCTGCCTGCCGGCCCCGCAGAGTGGATCCAGACTGCATCAGCCCTGACATGAAGAACTCCATCCACGTCGGGGACCGCATCCTGGAGATCAATGGCACCCCTATCGGCCACGTCCCGCTGGATGAGGTACAGTCCCCCGGGGTGCCCCCTGAACCAGCACCGCACCCCTCTCACCCTCCCACCCCGCAAGCCACCCCTGCCATCGTTTTCTGCTCCCAGATCGACCTGTTGATCCAGGAGACCAGCCGCCTGCTGCAGCTGACCATCGAGCACGACCCCCACGAGCCCCTTGCTCGCGAGTCGGGACTTGCCTGCAGCCCCCTGCCCGCCCCGTGCAGCACCCTATGCTCCCCAGTCCCCCTGCCCTGCGAGGAGCCCAGCGCCATGCGCCAGCGTACTGTCACGTAAGGCTGCCAGCTCACCCACCTCTCCTGTTGGGGTCCCTCCTTAGGGCTGACCATCTGTCTGTCCATCCCGCAGGAGGAGCTGCAGCACGGACAAGTCTCCGGGCTCTGGCTCGGTGGGCTCACCTGCGTCGCAGCGCAAGGACATTGGTCGCTCTGAGTCGTTGCGTGTCGTCTCCCGCGCCCATCGCATCTTCCGCCCCTCCGACCTGATCCATGGCGAGGTGCTGGGCAAGGGCTGCTTTGGCCAGGCCATCAAGGTGGGGCTGGGTGGCCACAAGTGTCACGAGTGCAAGGGTCTCAGCTCCCCGGGGTGGAGGGAGGGCTATTGTCTCCCCTGGGGTGTCCCCAGAGGTGGGGGTGGTAGAGGGGAGCTGATGGCTCAGCCCCTGTGCTCCCTGCCAGGTGACGCATAGGGAGACAGGCGAGGTGATGGTCATGAAGGAGCTGATCCGCTTCGATGAGGAGACGCAGAGGACCTTCCTCAAAGAGGTGAGCATCTCCTTGCTTTATTCCCCCTGGTTGTGGGCAGGGACATGAGAGATGGGGCTGTCCAATCCTGTCCCCCACCCTGACATAATTGTATGAGGTTTTACAAGGCCAAGTGCCGGGACCTGCCCTTGGGTCACACCAACCCCAGGCAATGCTCCAGGCTGGGGCAGAGGGGCTGGGAAGTGCCCGGCGGAGAAGGCCCTGGGGGTGCTGGCTGACAGCCGGCTGGGCATGAGCCAGCAGTGCCCGGGTGGCCAAGGAGGCCACCAGCCCCCGGGCTTGTGTCAGCACTGGTGTGGCCAGCAGGAGCCGGGCAGGGATGGGGCCCCTGTGCTCGGCCCTGGGGAGGCCCCACCTCGAATGCTGGGCTCAGGTTTGGGCCCCTCGGGGCAAGAAGGGCCTTGAGGGGCTGGAGCGTGTCCAGAGAAGGGCAGCGGGGCTGGGGCAGGGTCTGGAGCACAAGTGTGCTGGGGGGCGGCTGAGGGGGCTGGGGGGGTTTAGCCTGGAGAAGGGGAGGCTGAGGGGAGCCCTTCTCGCTCTCTGCAGCTGCCTGAGAGGGGCTGGAGTGAGGGGGGGGCTGGTCTCTGCTCCCAAGTTACCAGGGACAGGACGAGAGGAAACAGCCTCAGGCTGCATCAGGGGAGGTTTAGGTTGGATATTAGGAAAATTGTCTTCACTGAAAGAGGGGTCAGGCCCTGGCACAGGCTGCCCAGAGAGGTGGGGGAGTCACCGTCCCTGGAGGTGTTAAAAAAACATGTAGATGTGGCACTTCAGAACGTGGTTTAGGAGACCTGGTAGTGTTGGGTTGGTGGTTGGACTTGATGATTCTAGAGGTCTTTTCCAACTTTAATGATTCTATGATTCTACATGGGATGCTGGGTGTGACACCTGGTGTGCGGGTGGCCAGGCACTATGGGGTGCAGGCAGTCCTGCCTGTTTAATAGAGAACATGTGAACAGTAGTTCTGTCCAGGTGGGTGCTGAGTGCCTCAGGGTGTCACAGGCATGGGGGGTCCTACAGGTGAAGGTGATGCGCTGCTTGGAGCACCCCAATGTGCTGAAGTTCATCGGGGTGCTGTACAAGGAAAAGAGGCTTAACTTCATCACAGAGTACATCAAGGGTGGCACCTTGAGGAGCCTCATCAAAAGCATGGTGAGCACTGGGGGGCAGGTTGGCCCCCCCCCCCCACCCCCACAGCCCCGGTGGGGTTGGGGGACCCCTCTCTTCTCCTTTTCCCTGGCAAATCCCCCCTCTCCTGCCCCCAGGACAGCCACTACCCCTGGAGCCAGCGGGTCAGCTTCGCCAAGGACATTGCTGCTGGCATGGTGGGTGCCACTGGGGGATGGGTGGGTGGGATGGGTGCTGGCGGGAGGGGGGCTGTGGGGTGGGGGTGTGCCCCACTCTCAGCCCATCCTTTCTCCAGGCCTACCTCCACTCCATGAACATCATCCATCGTGACCTCAACTCTCACAACTGCCTCGTGCGGGAGGTGAGTCCTGCCTCGGTGCTGTCCTCCCCTGGCCCAGGTTGGGGTCTCTGCCCCCTGCATGGCTCCCCCCATGCCTCACCCCTCTCCATCCACCCAGAATAAGAGTGTGGTGGTGGCTGATTTTGGGCTGGCACGGCTGATGGTGGATGAGAAGAACCAGCCCGAACATCTCAAGAACCTGAAGAAACCAGACCGCAAGAAGCGGTACACAGTGGTGGGGAACCCATACTGGATGGCCCCCGAGATGATCAATGGTGAGCATGGCTGCGGTGCTGCAAGAGAGGACATGGCCAACCAGGGCTCTGTCCCCAGGCAGGGGACACATGGTGGGACAGGGACAGGATATGTAGCATGGCCTGACCCACTTCTCCCTGCAGGGAGGAGCTATGATGAGAAAGTGGACATCTTCTCCTTTGGCATTGTCCTGTGTGAGGCAAGTACCATTGGGGTTGGGGTCCTCACTGTGTTTGGGGTCTTCCCCTTGGTTTTAGGGTCCTCATTGTGTTTGGGGCCTCCCGTTGGGGCTGAGCCCGCTCCTCCCTCCCACTCTCCCCCAGATCATCGGCCGGGTGAGCGCTGACCCCGACTACCTGCCCCGCACCACTGACTTCGGCCTCAATGTCAGGGGCTTTCTGGACCGCTACTGCCCTCCTGCCTGCCCCCCCAGCTTCTTCCCCATCGCCGTCTGCTGCTGCGACCTGGACCCTGAGAAGCGGTGAGTGGTTGGGACCCCCTCTCTGGGGGACCACTGGGGCTGGTGGTGAGGCGACAGGGCCAGCGGAGTTGCCACGTGTTCCCCCTTCTCACTCAGGCCGTCCTTCAGCAAGTTGGAGCAGTGGCTGGAAGCCCTCCGCATGCACCTGGAGATCCACCTGCCTCTGAGCTCCCAGCTGGAGCAGCTGGACCGAGCCTTCGGGGAGATGCACCGGCGGGGCGAGGGCGGGCTGCCTGCGCCCCCCCGATAGAACCCTCCCACCCACACCCCCTCTGAAGCTGCGGGAGAAGGAGCTGCACCCGCTGCCAGCATCTCCGGCTGCTGCCACCCCTGGGGCTGGATCCCTGGGGCTCCCTGGATGAGCCACCTACCCCGTCTCCTCTGCACGGGCTGCCTGCACTGCTGCCCGCACCGCTGCCCTCACCGGTCCTGGGAGCTGGCTCTCCCCAGGGCTGCACGGCCCCTGTGCATCCCCCCACCCCGCCCCCGCCGTAGCTGTTACCCCCAGGGCAAGCCCAGCCAGCCGCACCATGGGGACTGTCCCGATGTCCCCTGCCCCGGCTCGCTTTGCCTTTGCACACCTGGGGGCTGTGTGGCCACTACACCCCCTTGAGCCCCGTGGGCTCCCCTGTACAGAGCCGCGGCCTCACGGCGGTGCCTTGGCTTTCTGTGAACTTGCACTGCGACACAGGAGGGGTCCCCTGGTTCATTTGGGAGGGGCATATGGCCCCCAGACCCCATCGGGGAGCACGGGTCCTGGGGCAGCCTTGTAGCAATGCCCTCATCCTCGGCCGGCCCCTCTCATGCTGCTCCTGCTGGCACCTCGGGCTTGGGGGGCTGCTAGCACCCCTGGCCAAGTGAGGGGGCCATGGGGGGGGACACACACCCCCATGGCATGGGGACAGGCACGTAGTGGCCCCCACCGCCCCCACGTCCCTGCTGCCCATGCTAATCTGTGACCGCACATCTCTGGGGACAGTGCTGGGTGGTCCAGAGGGATGTGGGGCTGCGGCTTGTCTCGGTCCCCTTGTCCTGGGGTGGCTGGGGCGGGGTTGCGCCGTGCGGTGCTTTTCATGCTCTTTATTCAGGTTCATTTTTCTGTAAGATATTTAAAGAGAAGAGTTTGTATTATTTTTTCATACGACGTAGCGTTTGCCATTTGTCACTGCCTCGGTTCTGCTTTCCTGAAGGGATGAAACTGTGAAGCCTCTCCGCGCACTTTTGCCCGGGAAGTCCAAGGCGATGTCCTCTCCAGAGGCGGGAAGGGAGCTCAAACTGTGATGTACCCCGAGCCGTGAGTCAATAAATCCTTCCCTGCTCGCTGCCCGGCCTGCTTGGGAATTGCTCGCCTCCCCTGGGGGGGCTGGGAGCTCTTGGGGGAAACTGAGGCAGGAGGGGCTGGACTCTCTGCTCGGGGCAGTGTGGTGGTACCGGACTCGGTGGCATCCCCCAGGCTCGGTCACCGCCGTGGTGGCAGCACTGTTGTCCTTCTTCACGCTGTTCCCACCCCATTGTGGGTTCCCTGCCAGCCCTGGGGTTGATGCCATCCCTGCCTGCACTGCCTGGCCAGGTACCTGGGACCCCCAAGCCCTGTGTCCCCTCCCTGCCTGGCTGTGCCCACTGTCACCCCCCGGGATGGCAGAGCCCATGGTGGTGACAGGCAGGTTATGGAGCTGCATGACCACAGGCACCTTGGAGTAGCTTTGCCTTCGATGTGAAACAAGCCCCAGGGGACAGCGAGGTGGCCCATGCCCCACGCAGTGGTGGCCCATGGCTATCCCATGCTGTCCTTCTGGCCCTTTCACATTCCTAAACCAAATTAAAGTCCCCAAGGTGAGGGATCTCCATCCTCAGAGGGGTTTGAGCTTTGGCTAGAGAATACCTGGGCCCCAAGTACTCATGGAGGGGTGGCAGGGAAGGGACTGGGGGATGTCCTTGAGGATGTCCCCAGGGATGCTGCAGCTTGGCAAGGAGGGGAAGAGACAGTGCAGCCCGAATGTGTCCCAGGATCCAGGCTGGACCCTCCCATCAGGAAAACCTCGTGGTTTTATTGCTCCTGGGATGCTCGGCCTTAGCACAGGAGGGACCGGGAGGGTTGGGGGGGTGACGGCGGTTCAGTCCTGACCCCTGGGGTGGCTGCTTCATCTGACTGCCTATCCCACGTCACCCTGGTGAAGGGACAGCGGTAAACACACTGCCAGTGCCACGGTGCTGTCATGGCACCCTTGGTGACATCGCACCTCACCAGTTCTTTGCGCCAGGAGCAGGACACCGTCGCTCCCCATCAGCATCGGGGTGGCAGGGGACCCGTTGTGGCCATCACCCCTGGGAAACACCATGGTCCCCAACCCTGTGCCTCCACCAGAGAGCTGGACCCCGGGGGACCCCCAGCCTGACAGCCAGAGCCCCCCATCCCTGTGGGACCCCCAGTCCTCCCGCAGCACTTCACCCAACTGGATGGAGCTGCGGAGCGGGATGTGCCTGGTGCGGCCAGTGCCATCAGGCCACTTGCTAGTGACCCTGCAGAGGACCCTCGGTGCGGGGCAAAGGGAGAGCCGGGCAAGATCTGGCAGCCGGCCGCGGCAGGGCCGAAGCGGTGGCAGCTCTGTCACACCCGCGACCAGCAACTCATCCCAGGCTGAGGCACTGGCCAGGGTCCCCCCCTCACCGGGCAGGGAGGTGGCCCTAGCACAGCCCCAATGGCCCCATGCCATGGCTGTCACCCACCCAAAGCCCCCGCCCAGGGGTGTGCGGCACCCTGTGCCCAAATCCAGCCACCGGCGTGTGCGGCACCCAACCCCTCACCATCCCCCTGCCCAGCCAGTGGCAGCCTGGCAGGGGTCTTTGCCTGCGCAGCCCCCCTCAGCCCAGCCTGACGCTGGCGTGAGGGCCTCGGTGCTCCCAGCGGCCGGCTGTCCCCCCTGGCCATCACCTCCCAGGAGGGACAAGGGCACCCAGACCAAGCCACAGGCCACCGAGAGCTGTTCTCGCACCTCCTGTCCCCTCCGGGGTCCTGCTCTGTCCCCATCTGAGGCAGTCCCCAGGGACATCCCCAGCAGGGCTCTGCCCAAGCCTGGTCCCGGCACAGTGTGGTGGCCCTTGCTGCAGGTGGGGAGCCAGGTGTCCCCAAGCCCCATGTCCCCGCTGGTGGGCCAGCAGTCAGGCACTGCCGAGGTGGTGGCCAAAGGCACCGGTGGCTCTGGTAGGGTCACGGCTGAGCCGGTGCTGCTCGGCAGAGCCTCCCCCACCATCCTCCCGCACAAGGCCCAGACTGACAGCTCTGTTTCTGGCCGCGATGATGGGGATGAGCCATCAGCCACCGGGTTTATCACCTTCTTCATGGGTAAGTTTGGATTACTGGGTGGGAGGGAGAGCGTGGCTTTCCCCAGCATCTCAGCAGGGTGGGCACTGATGCTGAGGAGACCCTCCCAGAGGGACAGCGGTTGCCTGGAGGCAGGAGGGTGATGGGCAGTAGGGTCCTCACAAGGCTTGAGATGTGCAAAGACAGGAGGTGCTAGAGTCTGGTTGGGTCACCCAGCTCCATAGGTATGTCCAGAGCTGGAGAGACGGGTTGGTGGGATCCCATCAGGGTGCCCAGCTCCACAGGGACATGGGGAGCTGGAGAGGGGTCATTGTGGTCCAGCCAGGGCATCTAGCTCCAGAGGGACATGGGGATAGGTCTCCATTCTTGGCCGTGGGGAGGGTCCCCCAGATGGGAGGATTTTCTGGCAGCAAGTGGGAGGTAGCAGTGGGGACCTCCAGAGCCCTTTCCACCAGCGTTTCTGTGGCTCTGCCCATCCCTGTGTTGAGCTCCAGGCTGGACTAGAGGTGTCCTGAGACCTCTCCTGTCCTACACCCCTCTGATCCACCATTCAACGCCCTGGTGCCTGGCTCTGCAGGGTCTCTGTCATGGCTGGCACCGTCTCCAGAGCAACCTTTTGTCCCCTGGGCCCAGCGTCCATCCTTCCAGCGCAGGACTGGGGACTTTGCATGGTCCAGGAGTGGCTTGAGCCCTCCTTCTGTGATTTGGGCAGAGAGGTGTCACTCTCGCAGCCCCATGTCCCCCCAGCAGCCTGGGCTGCAACTGGTGACTCAAGGAGCCACCTCCTTGAGTTGTGTATGTCACCGGGACCTGGTGGCTCCAGAGAGCGAATCCAGACCCTTGAAACCCTTGTGGGGTGCCAAGGCTGATGCTGGCATGTCGGTACCTCTCTGCCTCAGTTTCCCCTCTCGCTGGGGTGTGGGACGGGGGTGCTGGATGTGGGGAAGGGAAGAAGGGGCCATTGCTCCATCTCCCTGTCCCCCCACAGATGCGGCTGATGAGAGGGATGCCGACATCCTCTGGACCCTGAAAGGTGAGGCTTGCCCTGGGCAAAGCCAGGCAGGGAAATGCCGTGGGCTATGCGTTGCTGCCTTGCTTGCCAGCGGTTTTTGTAGGGTTTACGTAAATGTGGCATTTTAAAATACAGAGCCAGGGATAGAGTTCTTCCATGCTTCCCCACAGCATCGCTGCCTTCCTTGATTGCCCTCCTGTCCCTGCCCCTCTCTGCCAACCAGGGACACATTTGTCCCATCCCTGACCTGGCTGGCGGTCCTGGGGGGGACACAAGGACCTGGGAGGGGGAGGACAGTCAGGGCTTAGTGGGGGGCCCTGGAAAACCTCAGCTGCTTCTGATGGGAAAACTTGTTTCTCCTTGGTCCTGCTGCTGTCCTCCACTGGCTCCGGTGCAAACCCCTTCCCGGCCACGGCTCCAGAGGAGGAGGTAAGCAATGGGCTGGTGCTGTGTTGTGGGAGCTCAGGGTGACACCGGGGTGCTCCTAATTCCCCAGTACCACCAGGTCCCCAGGCCTAGCACTGGAGATGGGCAGCACTGGCCAGTGAATCCTTCGCAAAGAGTTTCTGGGGCTGCTGACATGTGATGAGTTGTGGGAAGGCTCAGCCAGGGCAGGAAGGGGGCAGGCAGGAGATCCTTGTGCATGGCGCTGGGGGCCTGGGAGACCCTGGTGTGTGAGTTTAGAATTTGGGGGACCCCAGAACATGCATATTTGCTGCCCTGCTGGGAGCCAGCACAGGCAACAGCCCAGGCGTGGGCAGCCCTTACAGGCTCAGATCAAGGGAAAGAAGGCAAAAGGCAGGAATCAAACCCCAGGCTTTTGGGGTGCCACGCTGAGCACAGACCTTCAGCCCACCAGGACCCCATGCTCAGGATGGCTGGAGTAGATCTCGGGGGGCACCACGGGGTGCGCAATGTGGCTCATCCTCTCTGTGCTGGGAAAAATGAGTTTATCCCCAGCTTGGAGTCTGTTTGGCCACTTCAGAGACTGGAAAGCACAGCCTCCCTGCCCAGCGGTTGCCTCTGCCTGGCCTTTGGCATGGCTTTTGGGGCTGGCCCTTCAGGGCTTTGTCCCCTGGGACATCTGGAGCAGCTGCGAGGTGCTCTGCTCCGCCTGGCATTCCTTGGCCCAGCCTCCATGGTGGGCTGGCCCCAAAACTGGACCGGTTGCAACAGAAAGAACTAAAAATAACGGTTCTCACGATCGATGCAGAAAAGCATCCGAACATGTGGCCTCTGAACCTGCCAGCAGCAGAGGACAGAGCGGATCCCCCCCCAGCCCTGTCGCATGCCCAGCAGAAATCCTGTGGCCTCTACAACACCAAATCTTCCCCCACTAAACCCCTCCTTTGAAACCCCCTCCCAGTGCAATCAAAGCCACCAGGAACCCCCTTGATGCTGGGTCAATGCTGGGTGCAGGCAGGGGGGAGCGGGCACCAAGGAGGCAAGGGGTTAACCTCCCCACGCCCGCCGGATGCAGCATCCTGGGCTGGGCTCTTTCCATCTTGTTTTGGTTTGGAGGAATAAAAGCTTTGGCAGCAGTGTAGCCACTTCCCAAAATAACTCAGCCTCCCATGGTAATTATAGAGCTCTGGTCCCTGGTAGCTGTTCGTGGTGGCTTCTTGGCCCGGCCGGGTCAGGCTGGGACCTGATACTGCTACTGCCAGCTGGGATGAGGGAGACTGGGGTGCCTCGGGGACCTCAGGGACCTCTTGAGCAGTACCAGCCTCCCTTGGCATTACCGTTGCTCCCCTTGCGTCATCCCCTGGCCAAGAAAAATGCAGCCCCTTGCATCCCCCCTCCCACACCACAGCCAGTCCCTTCAGCTTTTAATGCTCTATTTAAAGCCCGGGCTGCAATTCACCAGCCTCGATGGACACCGGGCTCCTGGAGCCAGGACCCAGCAGGCCAGTGGCTGCTCCAGGCTGTGCTCGCCAGCACTGCTGAGAACACCCAACTCACCACAGCAGTGCCCAGCCTGCCCTGCTGCACCCCGTGGGGCTCAGCGCAGCTCCTTAAGGGCAGGGAGATATGGGGCTGAGCTCCTGGAGCATCTGAGCCTGTAATCCCCAGTAATCTGAGGAAAGCGCTCGCTGCAGGGATTAGAGATGCAAACAGCCACCCTCACCTACCTGGCCCTGCCTGCTCCTCTGCCTGTGGTGCTGCCTGCAGCCCCCTGGCCGGCAGTGTGGGAGGAAGGGCGGCCAGGCAAGCAGGCTCGCTGCCTGGCCATCCCAGATGGACGGGGTCCGGGTGGCCACCGGGGCTCCCCCACGCCGTGTTGAGCCTGTGTCAGTTATTTATGGGAATAAAAAGGGAATGCAGAGCCATCTGGCTGCAGTCTGGCCCTGTAACGTGGGGGTGGCAAGGCCCTGGGCCGTGACGAGGTTGGGGACGAGGCTGAGATGGTCCCTACGGAGTCACCCAGCCTCAGTGGGAGTCTCTGTGTGGGGCTGGATCTGGCTTTTCTTGCTGGGAAATTACCACTGGCTTCATTTTACGGGTAGGGAAACTGAGGCAGGGAGGAGCTGCCCACATGAGGGGGCTGTGTGTGACTTTGCTACTTCCTGGGCATGGGGTGCATTTGTGGGGGATGAGAACAGCCCCGGTGGGTGACTGGGCTGGGAGGCTGAAAGTTGGGGATGGCTGAGCTTCTGCCAGCTGCTCACCGCAGGGAACAGCTGCCACCAGCCAAGGCTCCCCCGGACTCTTTCATGGCTGGGAACACAAGCGCCCCATGCCGCCCTGGCTGGCTGTGCCCACGTCCTCCCCTGCCCTCGGTGAGGACAGGCAGGGCACGTGCCACCGGCACGCGCTGCCTTTGAAACTATGGGCCTGGGGGCTGGGAGCATCCCGGGAAGGGGCTGCAACCCCTGGGATAGGATGGGGATGGGGGCAAGGACACAGCCTGTGGGGTTGCTGGTTCCCTCTGCCGCATTTCCAGCCAGTCAGAGCCAAGTCAAGGCAGGGTTGAGGGCAGGATTGCCTGATGTCAGCCCCAGGAAAGGCTCCAGGAGGGGGAGGCAGGCTGGGATTTTGCAGAGGGGGCATGGGGAAAGACCAGGATCCAGTGCCTCATGCCAGTGCAATCCCCAGTCCCTGGTACCTGGTGCGTGGTGTCCAATGCGTGATGTGCGGTGCCAGCGCGTTCGCCTGGTGCTCAGTGCCTGGTGCACAGTTCCCAGTACCCAATATCTGTTAAGTGGTGCCCAGTGCTCCAAATATCCAGTAGCTGGCGTGCAGTGCCCAGTGCCTCCTGCCCAATAGAGGTACCTGCCAAGCGATGCCCAGTACTGGTGCCTGCTGCTAGGAGGTGGCTCCACGGTGCTGGGGCCATTCCCTCTCACCTGTACCAGTACCTGGTGCTGTGGCCTTGTACCCGCTGGCTGCTGCCGGTGACAGGACCCTGCACCTGGCGCAAGGTGCATCGCGCTGGTGCCCTGTGTCCAGTACCCAGTCCAGTGCCCTGTATCCACTACCCAGTGGCAGTGCCCCATACCTGGTGCCAGTGCCCTGTACCCGGTAGCCGGTCCCCTGTACCAAGGCCCCGGTGCCCCATGCCGGTGCCCCGGTGCCCGGTGTTGCTGCATCATACCACCGCCCGATGCCCCGTGTGCAGCTCCCGGTAGCGGTGCACGGTGCCACCGCCGGGGCCCGGGGCCCGGGGCCGGGGCCGCCCCCGCCCCGCCCGCCGCCCGCCCCGCCCCGGGCCGCCCCCGCCCCCGCCGGCTGCTATTTCTGCTAATCCCGGCGGCGGGGCCCGGCCGTGCCGCTCGGCAGCCGCCGCTCCCGGACGGCGCCCGGCGCCGCAGCCATGGTAAGGCCGGCTCGGGGTGGGGGGGGTGTGCGCGTGCTGCACCGCACCGCACCGCGGGCCGGGCCCGCGCCCGCATCCCGGTGCCCTCCGTGAAGGTGACGGTGCGGCGGGGGCGGAGCGGGCCGGTGCCGCAGCGGGGCTGGGAGGCGGGGGGGTGGGGGCAGCACCTGCCCGGGGCCGGGGGGCGGCAGCCGGGCAGCGTCCCGGGACCAGGTTTGGTGGAGATGTGGGGGTACAGCGGGACCGCCTGCCCGCCGCCCCTCACCGCGGCACCGGGGCGAGCGCCTCCCGAAAAGGCGACCCTGCCTCCGAGCGGCACCCGCGTGTCCCCGCGACCTGCGGCACCCCCGCGGGGTCCCTGCGGGGCGGGGGGGAGCTCCTCTCGGGTGGCTCCGAGCGGAGCACGGGGTCACCCAGCCGTGCCTTTAGCAGGTCCCTCGGGCTGCGGAGCCGGCGGGGCTGCCAGGCTGGCCGGGCCCTCCTGCGGGGACCGTCAGCACGCCTGGAGCCTGGCTGAGCTTTGGAGCCCGTCTCTGCAGGTCCCGCAAGGTCTGGAGCTGCTGCCGGCCTTCCCGGCTCGGCGAGAGCCCGTCCTGCATCGCCTGCCCTGCCTCACCCCGCTTTGGTGGTGGCAGGTCCCCAGGAGTTGCTCGTCAGGGCCACATCCCCACGGGGACCTCAAGGCACTCCCCATGCCCAGGGTGGGGATGGAGATGGAAGGTCGTGGCCACGGCTGGCATGGCACTGGGGTTATGGCCACTGGGAGAGCTGCCCTTGGTGGGGACCATCGTGGCTGTCCTTCCCCGGCAGCCGCCGTGGGAACGGGACCGGCACATTCCTCCGGAGCGGGACGAAGTGAAATCAGATAGGAGGGCGGCTGGCGGAGCATGTCGCAACCAGCTCCAGCGAGCCCCTTCCTGAAAGGCTCCAAATCCAAAATGTCTTTGGGGGTGGACAGATCCAGGCTTGGAAACATCCTGGGGGGAGGACGACAGCAGCAGCTGGGTACTGGAGAGGAGCTGGGCTCCCTTGGCCACACACGTGGGGTGAGCTGGGGCTGGAGGCAGGTGTGGATACAGCCAGAAGGACCCGTGGAGGTGGAGCTGGTGCCCCCGACACCAGTGCCGCAACCCTCTGTCCCCAAAGTGGTCCATGGCTCGCCCAGAGAATTGGGATGAGCAATGGTCCCCCTTGACCTCTGCTCCCAGCTCTTAGAGGGCTGGATCTTCTTGTCCATCCCCACAAGCTGTGACGCTGCCTTGTTTCCAGCCTGGACAGGCCCCACTGTCTGTTCCCAGCTCGTGGGGAGCCACCATGTGTGGTCTCATCCCCGCACAGGTACTCTCACAGGTCCTTCAACCTGGAGGATTCCCTGCAGGAAAGGGGCCGGAACTGCTGCTCCGAGGGATGTGTCGGAAAGGCTCTCATCCCACACACTCCTGTGCCTGGTGCTGACAGCCTGCCCAGACTGGGGACCCATGCTGCTGCCTGCCCCTACATCCATAGGGTGCCCAGCACCCTGCTCCTGTTAAAGCTCTTGGTAGACTCATTTTTGCAATGTGGATGCTGCTGGTGGGGTGGGAGGGGAGAGCTAGGGGTAAGAAACTCTGACTGCAGCATGCCAGTGGGAGCATCCCCATGCATCTGGAGCATGGTACCTGTACCAGGTCAGAGCAGGCACAGCCCAGGTGCTGGCTGCCCCAGCGAAGAGCAGGGCTCCCTGGGCTGGTCCCAGCAGAGCTAGGCTTTGGCAGGGACCCCTCTGCCCTTGTCCCATGTGGGGTTCATGCCTTTGGGATGGGCTGTTTGTGCTTGGGATGCTCAGTCAACACGCTGCAGTCGAGTGGTTCGTGCTCTGCCATGGGTGGCACATCTGGATGTCACCTTCAGGTGGGCTGGGGATGTCTTGGCTGTGGTGACAGCACCCGACTGGGATGTTCTTTTCCTTTTTCCTGCAGAAACAGGCTGGGAAGACACATCCCATGGGAATGTGGTGCCGGGCAAATAGGTGCAATGGGCAGCCAGTTGCTTTCCCAGCTCAGGCTTTGCCTGCTGTCCCCATGCCCCCTTCTGCCACAGCTCTCGGGGTGTCACTGCATGGGGAAGGTGCAATGCAGTGTGACAGGCAGGGACGAGGCAGCGCAAGTGTCACCTCACTGGAGCCGATGGGCTGGTGACAGCCCCGGTGCCGAGTGCCGGCTCATGCGCAGCCGGGCGTGTAATCCGCTTATGGGGGCACCAGCACAGCCCCAGGCTCTCGCTGTGGTAAATCCCTGCTTCTGCCAGGAGTGTGGGGTGGGACGGTTGGAGAGCAGTGGGTGTTGTAGAAGAGCTGTACTGCACTGGGCTGGGGGTGGGCTGGGGGTTGAGGGGCACCGCTGATGGGGTGCAGAGCCTGGCCAGGCTGGTGGGGGGTGGTGGGGTGCTGCGTTGGTGGGGGAAAGGGGCTGCAAAGTCATCGGGGAGGTGCAGTGTCATCGTGGGATGGTGGCACTGCTCCCCTGGGACTGGGCTGAGCAGGGACATCTGAGGCTGGGTGGGGATGGCGGGGTGTCTGCCAATGGCGTTGGGTGGCCTCAAAGCTGGGTGGGGGGAGATGCGGCACTGGGGTTAGGACCATAGCTGGGGCGCAGGGATGCTGGGAACGGGCACATCCAGGCCCCTGGCCATGTCCAACATGCTTGCGGCTCTTTGCACCTGTCCCAGCTGCAACTGATGCTTCTGGAGTTTTTAGCACTTTCCTGGTGAACACAGCCCTTCCGCTGCTGAGACCCTCCCCCCCACCCCATGCCTGAGCTGCTCTGATGCATCTGGAGATGCATCAAGGTGAATCACCATCCTGGGTGAACCCTTGCAGTGACAGCTTGGGTGCCCTTGATGCCACCCGCAGCTCCTCCTGAGGCACCGTTAACCCTTTGCCTCCCTGAGAATGAGCCGGGGAAGCCAAGGCAGGAGCACTGGAGCTCCTGCCAGGCAGTCCTGTGGTGGGCATCATCCCTGGGTTGGGTCCTGCCCAGCCGGGCCCATCAGGCCCAGCCGGAGCAGCGACTTGGAGCTGCGTGGGGAAGCTTTAATTGTCAGGTGCGAAAATGTTGAATTTTCAAACAGGCTTTCATGGGAAACCATGTTTGTCCCCTTGAAGAGGCCACAAGGTGCTCTGGAGTGGGGAGTGAGCGAGGACCTGGTGTGCATGGGAGCGGAGGAGGTTTTTGTCCTGGGGTGGGGAAGGTTTTGTCCTGGGATGGAGGTGTTTGTCAGCGCTGAATGTCCTCCTGGGCTGTAGCCGAGCTGTGTGCTCGGCTCATGGGGGGCTGGTGGTGGAGGTGGTCATGCAGCCCCCCAGGACCTGCCTTGCCACCTCCTTGGCGGATGGCGTTTTGCTGGTCCTTGAGATCTTGACAACCAGGCAGCAGCTGGGTTTGGCTCAGCCCCGGAGCTCCGTCTCCCCTCCTGTGCCCCTGACAGTGGTCCTGCCCCTCAGCACCCGCAGGGGCCGTGCCTGGCTGCTGGGTGCTGTGGGTGCCTGGGCCACGGTGCCTGCCCAGGGTGGAGTTATGCTAATGCCGCTCCCCATCCCTTGGCGCAGCCGGTGCTGCTCAGCATCCTCTCCCAGCCACGGCGACACTGGCTCTGCCATGGCCACCTGCCCTGAGCTGCAGCCTGGGCAAGAGGTACAGGGGCTGTGTCCCTCCCAGCTGGGATGAAAGAAGGGGCAGATGGGGATGGGGGGACCTGGAGCGCCCTGGTGCTGCGGGGAGGTGCCACAGCCGATGCTCTGTCCCCAGGACAAGCCTTGTTGGGGGGTGCACTTGCTGCAGGACCCCCGAGGATGCTGTGCAAACCCCTCCTATGCTGCAGCATCACCAAGGCCATCAGCTTCTCTGGGGTGGGGTGTGAGGGGGAGCCCTGAAGGGCTGAAGCCCCAGGGGGTGGAGCGGCAGCGGGACTGGGAGAACTTGGGGGTGGCGGCATCATCTCCCGTCCCTGTGTGGCCCCGGCTGGGCTGTGCTGCGGCAAAGGCTGGTGCTGACCCCCCCCCAGGTCAAGGTTGGTGAGGAAGAGGATGCTGCGGTCACACAGACCTGCTAAGCACTATCGACCCACTCGGGGTGAGGGGAGCACAGGGACCCCACAGCCCCCACTGTGGGAGCACCCACTGCTCCCCCAGCTTGGCACTGTGGCCCCCGTGCTGGTGGCCGCAGGGGTGCTGGGGAGCGGGGGGCAGGAGTGTGAGCGTGCAGCCCTAGCAGCGCTGTGACCTTGTTTCCAGCCCGCTAATTCAGTGCATCTTGCCTTGCCGCCGGCATGGCTGCTTTCCCCGCTGACGGAGCGGGGGCACGGGACGGGGGAGGACACGCGTCCCCATGGAGGGCTCTTGCCTTGAGGGCCCAAATCCGGGGCGGGGCACTGAACCCCAGGTGTGAGCCTGCAGGGTTGGGGGCTCTCCCAGACCCTGTGTGCTACCCATTTGGGGGTCTCCCTGCCCATGGGGCTTGGGCCTCCTGGCAGTTGCTGTGCCGAGGCATTGGGGACCCTGGTGCCTGCTGGCAGGCGGGCTTGGTCCTGCGGGAGCTGCTGCCGGACATGCCCTTGGGAATGTGTCTCCTCCCGCCAGCGCTTGTAAACAGGATGTGGAGCCATCCCAGTCCCTTGTCCCAGCCCCGCCACCCCACGGGGCCACCAGCTTGGGGCTGCTGTGCCTGTCCCCCCCCGGCCCCTGCCTGCGGCTGCTGCTTGCACCAGCTCCAGGATGGGCAGAGCCAGGGCAAGGGGGTGTCGGGGTCCTGGTGTGTGTGAGGACATGGCCTGAGTGTGGCCATGGGGTTTGTAGCTGCTTTGAACCACAGGTTGTGTTGCCCCTCGCCCTTTGCACGTGGTATTGGTGATGGCTGTGGGTCAGGTCCCCTGCCCTGGCTGCCCCCTGGACCTGCAGGGATGGGAGCCCCTTGTGCCATCACCCATGCTGAGACCCTGCGAGCGGGCAGGCAGGGGGGCAGAGGCAGACCCCTGCCCACCATTGGCCTCCCCGCTGGCTCTGGCCTCACTGCCAGCTCCTCCCTCGCTGCTGTTCATCTCTTCTTGGTGTCTCTCCTTCCTCCCTGGTGTCCCCTCCCCATCCTCCCGGCAGGCCATGGGGTGCGTGGGGGTCCTGGCTACCCCAGAAGACCCCGAGGAGCGGCGGGGTGCCCAGGGGGAAGGCCCCAGTCCCTGTCCCCCGGAGTGCCAGGAGCTGACTGCTGTCCCCGTGCCACAAGCTGTAAGCGCCTGGGGTGCAAGGGACTGTGGCCGTCCCCACTGCTGTCCCTACTGCTGTCCCCATGGCTGTCCCCAGGGTGGTGGCTGGTCCCCTGGGGTGGCTGTGTCACCCCTATTGTCCCATCCCTGCCATCCGTGGGGTGCATGGGTTTGGCTCCTGTGTTTTGGGGGCTTGTGGTGCCAAGCTGGGTGATGCCACCTTGGGCTGGCACTGCCACCATTGGTGTCGCTTCCTCCCTTGGTCCACAGATAAAGCGCTTCCTGAAGGAGGACTCAGAGGAGGCTGAGCTGACCCAGTTCCTGCAGGATTGCCCACCGGCTGACAGCCCCAGGAAGGTGGAGCCCCCGGAGAGCTGGCGGGAGCCTGGCCACCGCCTCTGCGGTGTGGGCAGGGTCCCCCCTGACGAACCTGTCGATGAGAGGGACGCCAGGGTCTTCTCACGGTCTCAGCCCTTGGATTTCCAGCAGCACATCGCCGCCCCCCCGCCCCCCAGCCCCAACCGCCCACGGAGCCCCTGGGGGCAGCTGGACCCCTACGACTCCTCTGAGGTGCAGGATGCGTCCGCGGGGAGTTGGGTACACACAGGGCAAAAGGCTGCAGGAGTCATGGCGGAGGATGCTCCCACCCTCCAAACCGAAGGGGTTTGGGCAGCCTTGGCTGCATCCTGTGATGCTCCAAGCCTGGGGACCACTCTGGGCTGGGGGGAAAGGGGGTGGCCTCCCAGGATGGGGGTGGGTGGGATGGTGGCATCCCCTGTCCCATGTCCCCTCTGCCTGCAGGATGACAAGGAGTACGTGGGCTTTGCCACGCTGCCCAACCAGGTCCATCGGAAGTCAGTGAAGAAGGGCTTCGACTTCACCCTCATGGTGGCAGGTATGGGGCGGGCTGAGCCTGGCATGGGGGTGCTGACCCCACTGTGGATCCCAAAAGCCATGGGGGGAGGGCAGTACCACTGCCTGCCCCTCACCCTTGTGCCCCTGTCCCAGGGGAATCTGGGCTGGGCAAGTCCACCCTGGTCAACAGCCTCTTCCTGACGGACATGTACAGAGACCGCAAGCTGCTGAATGCTGAAGGTGAGGGGGGACAGTCCCAGTGATGGGGTGTTCTGGGTGTCCCAGGGGGTGGCAGGGCCCCACACCGCTCCGAGGGGCTGCAGCCCTTCTCGCTGCCCAGCCAGGCTCCTCCAGGTCTCCAAAGCCATGTGCGGCAGGCTGCCAGCTGCCCACTGGCGCAGAGAGCTGCTCCAAGGCAGCGGGGACCCCCCTGCCTGGCACGGGGACCCACCACAGGGTCTTTGTCCTTGCTGGGAAAACAAGCCCCAGCTTGTTGGGGATCAGCTGGAGCTGCAGCAAATCCAGGAGGCTGTGGACAGTAGGGGTCCAGGGCACAGTGCTGGTTCAGCTGCTGCTGGTTTTTGAATTAAAATCACCCAAACTTGCCCAAATCCCCAGCGGTTCAAGGTGGTCGTTTGATTTGTTTCTGTTGCTCAGGGCAAAAGCCAAAACGCGTGCGGCCACGCACACATGATGCAACAGGATCACCCTTGGGGATACAGGGACGTGGAGGGATCCTAGGGTAAAGGGGTGTGCGCAGCCTTGGAGCCATGGGGTCACACATGGGGCTACAGGGAGCCAGAAATGCTACCGCAGTGATGCCTGGCCCCAGCAGACCCCTATGCTGCCGGAGCCAGCCTGTCACGGGGTGATGATGGCACAGCCACCAAGGGGTGTAGGAGCCTGTGGTATAGAGCACCCTGTCTTGGTGCTGGGCCCTGGCACTCATGGGGGATGATCCTGCAAGGCCACCCGAGCCCCCCCAGGGTGGAGGGTGACACCTGGGGACTGCAGCATGTCCCTGTGTCACCCCCATCATCCCTCGGCCGGGGTGTCCCCCACCACCTCCGTGTCTCCTGCTGCTGCAGAGCGTATCATGCAGACGGTGGAGATCACCAAGCACGTCGTGGACATCGAGGAGAAAGGTGTCAAGCTGCGCCTGACCATTGTGGACACGCCAGGCTTCGGCGATGCCGTCAACAACACTGAGTGGTGCGTCCCATGGAGGGGGAGTAGCTGGGCCTCCCCAGGGCCAGGCAGCGCCGCTGTGGGTGCCAGCAGCTCTGAGGGTGGGATGCCCACAGCTCCTCGGGTGGGATGCTGAGCCGTGGGAGGTGTTGAGCTGGGGATCCAGGGAAAGGCCAGGGTCCTGCAGGGGTCTCTGAAGGTCACATCCCTGTCCCCACAGCTGGAAGCCAGTGGCTGACTACATCGACCAGCAGTTTGAGCAGTATTTCCGTGACGAAAGTGGCCTCAACCGGAAAAACATCCAGGACAACCGTGTCCACTGCTGCATCTACTTCATCTCACCCTTTGGCCATGGGTATGGGCAGCCCCTGCCTGCATTGCCAGGATGGGGCTTGCTGGGGAAGGGCTTGGTGGGACGGTGCTCACTGGGCTCCCCCCGCAGGCTCCGCCCCCTGGACGTGGAGTTCATGAGAGCCCTGCACCAGCGGGTGAACATTGTGCCTGTGCTGGCCAAGGCTGACACCCTGACCCCTGCTGAGGTGGAGCGCATGAAGAACAAGGTAAGGGGGGGCTGGCCCAGCCTGGAGCCATCCCAGCAGGTCCCTGGGGATGGGGGTGCCCTAGGGGCTGGGGTCCCCGCTCAGTTGGGGGCTCTCTCTGTCCCCTGCCCAGGCTTTGCCATGGAGCATCCTCTATGCTCACAGCACTGTAGAGAACTATGTTGCCCGCGTGGTCACCAAGGACACATCTCCCTGGTGCTCAGCTTGGGGCTGGAAGGGTCTGGGGGTGATGTCCGTGACATCTAGTCTGGGGGGAACGGGCTTTTGTGGGTCCCTGGGGGACACCGGCGCTGTGTGGTTCTTCCCTCCCCCTTTCTGAGGGCTAGAGCCCTGCCCTCAGCGAGCCTGTCTACCTCCAGATCCGGGAGGAGATCGACCATTACGGCATCCGCATCTACCAGTTCCCCGAGTGTGACTCGGATGAGGATGAGGAGTTCAAGCTGCAGGACCAGGCGCTGAAGGTGGGTCTGGCTCCTCCATCTCCATCCTTGGAGGGGCAGAGCCCCATGGCTGGGAGGACATGTCATCCTGGGGTACCCTTAGGACTCTCTGGGGCCCTGCAAGCTCTCCAGCAGCCCCAGCATGGTGGGGTTGGTACATATTGCACTACCTGGACACATCACCAAGACCCTACAGGCATCACCTGCAGCTTGGCAGGATGAGGCTGGGGTGGAGAAACCCGTGCCATGACTGCTGCTGTCCCACGTGGGGCTCTCGGTAGCTGGGGCTCTGGGATATCTTGGCAAATGAGTGCTGGATACGGCTGAGGAGATGCATGTGGAGGGATGCAGGCCACGGTGGGCAGGACTGAGCCCTGCTGACCCCCGCCACCCTCTTGCAGGAGAGCATCCCCTTCGCCGTCATTGGCAGCAACACGGTCGTGGAGGCCAAAGGCCGGCGCGTCCGCGGGCGCCTCTACCCCTGGGGCATCGTGGAAGGTAACGCTGGGCTGTGTCCCCGGCATCCCACTGGCCTTTTGGGGATGGGGACATCACGTGCCCCATCTCCATGCTGCTTAGCCCCAGGGGTTTGGGGGGATGCGGGGGGTTGGCTGTGGACCCTGACCTCAGGCTCCCCTGCAGTGGAGAACCCGTCCCACTGTGACTTTGTGAAGCTGCGGACGATGCTGGTGAGGACCCACATGCAGGACCTCAAGGACGTGACGCGGGAAACCCACTACGAGAACTACCGCACGCAGTGCATCCAGAGCATGACCCGCATGGTGGTGAAGGAGAGGAACCGCAAGTATGGGGCCAGGAGTGGGGTGCCAGACTGGGGGTGTGTGTGGGGGGGCATCTCCTCTCTTTGGGGTGGTCCCAGCCCATTGCGAATGGTGGTCTCATAGTGGGAGTTGGGGTTGCGTGTGGGTCCATGCTGGGCAGTGTGGTGGGCTGGGCAGGGGAGCCTCGGCAGCATCGTGGGGAGCCCAGATGGGGTGGTGGGCCCTTCCTGTGCCTTTGGGCTGGGGCTGGCTGGGGGGGGATGCTCCGGCAGTGAGGGGGACCCTGTGCCCCCCCAAGTCTGTCTCTGTCTGAGGGGGATGCTCTAGCAGCAAGGGGGACCCTGTGTCTCCCCGCTTGGCTGGGTGCATCTCAGGGGTTGCTTCGGCAACAAGTGGGGCCCCGCATCCCCCTGGGACTGGCTGGTGGGGGGATGCTCCTGTGTCCCTGGAGGCTCTGGGTTCAGAGTGGGAGCCAAGCAAGCAGCTGGATTCATGGCACTCGCATCCCCTTTAGCCACCCCAGGATGCTGGGGGGAGCCTCCCACAGCAGGGTCCCTGGTGGGACCCTTCAGGCAGGGGGCTGGAGCAGTGCAGGAGCAAGCAGAGGCTCTGGGGGGCCGAAGCAGCAGTGCTGGTGGTGGGGGCTGGTGGCAGCTATAGGTGCCTCTAAGCTGGTCTCTCCATATGTGCCGCCGGAGAAGGCGGCATCCCTCCATGCTGAGGCTGTGCTGTGCTGACTGCTCCACCGACTGAGCCAGGATCTGGCTGGGGCCATGCTTGGCCCCGCCATCCTCCTCCCCCTGCCCACCCCCCGGACCCCTATATAAAGTACTTGCTGGTATCCAACCCTGTCTTGGTCATTCTGTGCCTGCGCAAGGGCTGGGCAGTGGCTCTGGGGACAGCTGGCCCTGTGGCCACCTACCCATTGCCCTTGGGGTGCTGGCACCACTGGCAGTGCTGGGAGGACGCCGTGTGCCAGCGGCATCACCCTGGCTCACCCAGGCAAGGTGGGGCTGGGGGGATGTGTCACCATTTGGTGGTACCCAGCTTTTCCCAGCCAAAGACTGCCCAAGGGAAGGGCTGCAGGGCAGGCATCCCCATCGTATTGCCCTCCCAGGGGATGCAGAAGGCAGCAGTAGACGGTCTTTCCTGGCCTGGTAAAGCTGCTTGCCCGATTGCCAGTGCCCAGTTCAAGCCTTGTCTTGCTGACAGGTGTGGAAGGAGCTTGATGCGCTCCCCCCTGGATCCCCCACAGCGAGGAGCCGTGACAACAGGCAGCAACTGCCAAAGCGGCTCAAAACATGGCCAAAAACCATCCTTTGCCATGGAACACTGGCACAGCTCCCCCCAGCACAACAGGACCCTGTGGGGCAGGGGTGGCCCAGCCCGCCTGTACAACATCCGCTGTGTCCATCACCCCGCTGCATGTGGAGGGGCTGCACCAGTGGTGGCACGTGGCAGTGGCACGTGGCGGCACGTCTGACCCCTGCCAGCCACAGTGGCAGTGTCCCAGCCGTGTCATCACCCGCTGGGGTAGCACGTGGCATCCGCAGGGATGGGGCCAGGAGAGCTGGTCCCTCCCCATTGCTAGTGGCACGGGAGAAGCCATCGATTTGGCTGTGCTGAGGTCCTGTGCGGTGGGAGGGATGCCTGCAGCTCCCTCCAGCAGGGATGGGCTTGGATGGGAGCTGATGCTCGGGAGAAGGAGTGCAGAGCATCCCTGGGGCTGGCCGGGCAGCAGGGTGCCCAGATAACCTTTTCTGCAGCGGGGCTGCAGTGGTGGGAGAGGAGGGAGATGCCAAGTTTAAGATGTTTTAAAGCAGCAGAGAAAATCTTGGGCAAGGAGAGCCCAACCCCAGCTCGAAGCACCCAGTGGGATGCTTCCAAAATGGGAGAGTGGGGAGAAATCTAGGCAGGGCTCTGTGTCCTGGGGGGATCCTGGCAGTCCTTGCTGTGGTGGTGCCTCCTGGGTCATCCCAAAACTGGCGCCTGGCAGGTCAGCGGGTGCTGAGGTTTGGGGCGGGGAGGGGGGCGGGCGGGCATGCCTGGAGCCGCTCATATCTGCCCCCTGCCTGGAAAAAGGCCCAGTGCAATGCTGGCCAGGGGAGCTCAGGGTCTGTGCAGGTGGGTGCTGGGTACCTGCAAGACTTGGGATCTCTGGGGCTGCAGCACCCATGGGGCAGTGTCGCCCGTGGGATGCCAGCAGGCCTGTGGCCACATCCCCACCCCCTCTCTCTGCCTGCAGCAAGCTGACACGGGAGAGCGGGACTGATTTCCCCATCCCTGTCATCCCCCCGGTGCCAGATGCGGAGACGGAGAAGCTCATCCGTGAGAAGGACGAGGAGGTGAGTGTGGGGGAGGGCTAAGCCCCCCAATCATTTCCCCCCTCCGCCACCCCTGCTCTGTCCCCAGCCCCAGCAATGGCACAGCCATGGGCCACCCTTTCTGCAGCATCCCAGCAGCTGTGGCTGCTCAGGCCAGGGAGAGGAGGTGTTGGAGGGGCATCAGAGGGTTTCCCCCCTCCAGGCCACCACTCCTGGTGATCTCAGTCTCCTTGGGAGGTTTGACCCAAACATGTTTGCAAGGGAGCTGCTGTGGCTGGTGGGTGCCAGTGCCCCCATCGTGATCCCTGCTCTACTTCCTTCCAGCTACGGCGGATGCAGGAGATGCTCCAGAAGATCCAGAAGCAGATGAAGGACTCGCACTAGCCCCTTCCTCCTCCTCCTCAACCCCCCAGATCAGAAATGTTTACATCACGCTCCATCCTGCCCCAGCCCTGCTGTGAGACTTGGTACCAACACCGCACCCGCCACCTTAAGCTGCTGCGGTATCGCCTTATTCAATTGGCCAGCTCCCATCCCATGGGGACAGCGAAGGGACAGGACGCCCAGCCTGGGGCTCCGTGTCCTGGCCAGACTGCTGCCCCAGCCCCTCCACCAGGCTGGGGACAGCTCTGTCCCCCAAGCTTTGGTTTTCCCTGTTTCCCCTGCAGCTCTGGGGAGGGCTACCAGCCAGTCTGCTCCCCATGTCGTGTCACTGGTCCCTGTGTCACCTAAAGCTGCCCGCTTACAGCCTTTATGCTCAGCTTGGCCATGGATTAAGGGAAGAGGAAAAGGGGGGGACCAGTCCCATCCCCCCCAAGCCCCCAGCTGCCCTGCTGTGGGGGACAGGGTTGCTCCCCCCGGCTTTGGCTGGCACAGAGGGACAGCAGCTCCTGGGACCCACAGGGGACCAAGGGGATGGAGGGGCAGGCACCATCCTGGCCAGGCTGGTAGCTGGCTGTCAGATGCTTGGCTGCCTCCATGCCAGCACCAGTGTGAAGAGGGACTGAAGCTCAGCAGTGTCCAGCCCTGTGCCCTCAGCAGGGACCCTGTCCCCATTGAGTGTTGCCCCTTGGGAGCGCCCTGTGTCACTGGGCAGTGGGGAGGGCCAGGGCACGGGCAGCACTGGGGAATCAGAGTTCCCGAAGTCCCTTGAACCCCAAATCAGAGGCTAGGTCCCCAGCCCGGCCCCAACTTGATGTTGGCCCTGTAAAGCAATAATGACAGTCCTGTGCCCGACCTGTGGGAACAGCATCATCCCTCGGTGGTGTTTCAGCCCCTGGAGCCACTTGCTTGTCTGTGGTGTCCCTGTGTGTGTCCCCAGGATGTCACAGTCCCTGCTGCTTCCTGGAAGAGCATCGCTGTGTGTCCCCCAAGGATATTCCCATCCATGTTGCTTCCCAGCAAAGCATTGCTGCGTGTCCCCATGTTCCTCCGTGATGTTCCCGTTGGTGTTGCTGCCCTGCAGAGCACTGCAGTGTCCTATGCTGGGCTGTCCCCATCTGTGTTGCTTTTCCAGAGGGTACTATGTGGTGTCCCTGTGTCCCCCCAGGACGTCCCCACTCATGTTGCTGCCCTGCAGAGCACTGTGTCGTGTCCTGTGTCCCGCTCTAGCTTGTCCCCATCTGCATTGCTTACTGGCAAAGCACCTCTGTGTGTCCCCAGGGCTTGCCCTGGCCCTCACCTCCTGGCCAGCGGCTGCAGGACATCCCTGGGGAGATGGACCTGGACCACCCCCAGCTCCCTGCTCCCTCCTGGGTACTTTTCCCAACTGGGAAATATGAAAGGAGATGGTGAGGCTGCTGGGTAGAGGCAGAACTGGGAGCAGTGGGATCACTGGGAGCTTGCTGGCATGGGGACATGGCCCCTGCCTGGCAGGGCCACCCGAGCTGGGGTCCCTGGGGTGGGTTCAGCCCTGGGCAAGGGGTTTGTATCCAGGTAGCTCAGCTGATGGGGGCTGCATCTGACCGAGGTTCAGGGTGGGTGCTGCAGGGTGCTGGGGCAGTGTCCGGCATGTGCCACCCATGTCCCCATGCCAGCTGGAGGGTCCTTGGCCCCCCAGGCAGGGCCCCCATGGGCAGGGCCCCACAGGGTGTATTAGTGCTTTCCTTTTTTTAATCTTGCTATTTTCTTACAGAAATACCTACCTTTGCATGATAGTCATAGAGGCATTTATTAAAGGATAAGCAGAGTATAGGTTTATAAATTCTTATAGAGCTAGTGGAAATATTTTTATCCCTCCACAACTGTTCTCAATAAATATGGCTGACCCAGCTTGTCTGCAACCCTGAGTCATCTCCCGGTGGGCGGTGGGCACCCCACATTCCTGGGCAGGTGAGGATGGGGGCTGATGGTGGCCAGCCCAGCAGCCTCTGGCTCCTGACTGCTGTTTCCCTGGCAAAGGCTCAAAATTGTACTGGGGGTAGTTGTGCTGCCCCCATAGGGGCACCCAGCTTGGGGTGGGGTACGAGAGCCCCGTGGGACCCAGCTCTGGGGATGAGGGGGGATGCAAGGATGAGGACCCCCCTGCCTGCTGTTGGCTCGTCCCCCTCGCACGTGCTGCCTTGGGGTCCCATAGCCCCAGGCGCTGCTGGTGTTGGGGCTGCTATGGGAACTGTGGGGGCAGAGTGGGAAGCCTGAGCCAGGGAAGGAATTGCTCTCCATGTGCTACCCCCAGGCATCCTTGTGCCCCCCTAAGGTGGGGTGAGCCCTGCTGGGAGACACTGCTGGCACTCGGCATTGCTGGGCCTCCCCTGCGAGTACCAATGCCCAGTTACCCCAGTTTGGGTTCTCCAGGAACTGGCAGGGTAAAAGGCTAGGAAGGGTAGGCAGAGTGGTACTGGAATGGATGAACTGTGTCTCTACCTGCCTTCCAGTGGGCATCATCCATCTGCACCCCATTATCCCTCCCTGCACCCTGCTATCCTGTCCTGCACCCCACTATACTGCCCCTCACCCTACTTGTGGGGGATTCCACACACTGCTGTTGGACTGATCCAGCCCAGCACAAGGTGGGGTGCCCAACAGCCCTCCTCAGACCCCCCAAATCCTGCTGTGGACCAGCAGATCCAGGCACAGCACAGCACAGCCCCGCTCTGCCTGGCTGGGGGGTGGCAGTAAGTGAGGGAGTGCTCAGGAGCGGGGTCCAGCAGTTTGGGAGGGCACCCGCACTTGTGCGGGCCTGATCCCAGCCCAGGGCAGCATATTGGGGTGATCCTGGGTCCCCTACCATGACACCCAGTAGCAGCCATCATATGCATGGTGTGGGGCTGTACCTGTCCCCCTGCAGGGCAGGGCTCTGGGGTGCTGGAAAAAGCACATCCCTGGGCCCTCACAGCCCCCCACCCAGACATCCCTGCCCCTGATGCCTTAATCACCCTGAGCATCCTCACCCGGACCACACCCACACCCTTGACACCCGATTTAAGCTCAGCAGCCCTGCTGCTACAGGTGTGCTTGGCTTGACCCAGCCCTTTCCTTCATGCCCACTCGCTTGTGGGGTTTTCTGGCTTCC
Source organism: Phalacrocorax aristotelis (assembly GCF_949628215.1). Taxonomy (NCBI): domain Eukaryota; kingdom Metazoa; phylum Chordata; class Aves; order Suliformes; family Phalacrocoracidae; genus Phalacrocorax; species Phalacrocorax aristotelis. Next base: position 12,202,165 of record NC_134293.1, on the reverse strand, counting down.
CTGTAGGTGTTGGTTTACTTCCATCCGATGGTCTCCGGACATGCAGTGGGACCAGCTGCCATGGTCCCCCTTGCTGCCCTGGGATGGCAGGTGCTGCACCCACCCACAGCCCCCAGTTCATTTTCTGTGCAAAGGACCCTGTGCTCCCTGCTGCTCACCCCACCAGTAGGAAGTCTGTGAATGGGGGGGAATGACTGGAAAAACAGCCTTCCCCCCACCCTGGAGACATCCCCAGTCCTCTGTGCCCCCCCTCTGTGCATCGTAGGTTCTCCCTATCCCTCTTTTCCTGCCCATCATCCCTTCAGTCTCTCTGATCCTAAATATCATCAGTTCCTGTGCTTCCCCTCTGCTGGTACTCACCCACCCATACCTCATATCCCTGCCTGGCCCTGCCCAGGTCTCCCCGATTCCTCTTTACCTCGCGTGTCCCGGTCAGCCCTGCCCCCTCTGCAGGCCTTTGCTCCCATCTGCCCCCCCCAGCCCCCCCATGCTTGAGCACTTCTGCCCGCACTGAGCACCTTCAGCTTGGCTCTGATCCCCTCTATACTCACTCATACCCCCTGTGTGACACCCCTTGCACCCTCCGGTCCCCTTCATCCTCCCCTTATGTATCTGGATCCTCTCTGGACCCCTCTGCTTGCTGCCTCCAAGACCCTCCCTGGGTTTCTGTGCCCCTCTGGGGCCATGCAGACCCCTCTGCCCCTTCCTCCGCTCCCCGTGCGGCACAGCTGCCTGCGAGGGCTGCGGGAGCTCAGGCAGGCTTTGCCCCTCCATGTCCCCCACAGATGGGACCTTGCCCCATGGTCTCACAGGAAAAGGAGCCCAGAAAGGGGCTCTGCTTTCGACTGCTCCCTCGGCTGCTTCTGCCCACTTGCGGCGCGGCCGGGCTGAGCGGAGCGCCAGCTGCCTCCTTCCCGAGGGAAAAGCAAGCCAGTCAGGTCAGCGCAGAGGTTTTGGCAGTCACTCTCCTTCTTGCTTGTGTTCTTCAGATGACCTGAATCACAGAGCACAAAATACTTCGCATCAATATTTCTCCCAAACAGACACGGGTGTCGGAGCCAGGGAGCTCCTGAGCGAGAGCTGCACACTGTCATTTATCCCTGTGTGGCTGGCGAAAGCCTGTCGAGTGTATGGTTGTGTTATTTTCCTCTGCTAAAGTGGCCAAAGCATTTCAAAGGAGCTCCCCAGATGTCCTTGGCAGAGACCTAAGGCCAGGCTCTGTGTTTCTCTGGTCTCTGCATCACTGAAGAGACACCAGTTTTGGTTTTCTACCAGGCTGAGTGGTGCAGCCAATACGCTGGAGGGAAGGGGCGGCATCCAGAGGGACCTGGACAGGCTGCAGGAGTGGGTCTATGTGAACCTCATGAAGTTCAACCAGGGCAAGCGCAAGGCCCTGCACCTGGGTCAGGGTGCTCCCCAGCACCAGCACAGACTGGGGGATGGAGGGAGGGATGGATGGAAAGCAGCCCTGCGGAGAACGACTGGGGTATCGGTGAGTGACAAATGGGACATGAGCCAGCAATGTGCGCTTGCAGCCCAGAAAGCCAAGCATCTCCTCGGCTGCATCACCAGCAGCACAGCCAGCAGGTCGAGGGAGGGGATGCTGCCCCTCTGCTCTGCTCTCCTCAGACACCCCCGGAGCTCTGCGTCCAGCTCAGGCGTCCCCAGCACAAGACACACACGGACCTGGTAGAGCAAGTCCGGAGGAGGCCACCAAAATGCTCCGAGGCCTGGCACACCCCTGCGATGAAGAAAAGCTGCCCTGTGGGTAGTTGCCAACCCCATCCACCTCCTGCTGCACCTTCTCCCCTTGCTGTGGGTTGGAGCTGGGGGAGGAAACCACCCCAATGGGGTCCTTCCTGCCTTTACCAGCACTGCCTCAGTCCCATCTTGCCCCCTCCCTCATTTTACAAATATGCCAAAATCCATCTCTGCCTAGTGATGCCAATACAGGCTATTTATTGGGCAAAAAAATCACCATCACAAATATTAACCCTCTTAACATCAGCATGGAACTGGAAAATGTTTGTGCTTCCTTGGGTGGAAGCAGCTCTTGCCCCAAAGCCTGGGATGTGTGAGCCTGCCTCCTTCCGCATCCTCCTAGCGCTCCAAGACAGACCCTCCCCACGTTCATGGCCCTGCCTGCATCTTCCTTCCCAGAACAGCCAACAGAGCCTCTTGTTTTGGCCCAAAACTGGCTAATTTAGTCTGGTTCCCCTTCTCCCTGGAGGATAAAACCCAGTGCCGAGACTCTGGTGACAGTCCCAGCCTGTGCCTACCCTTCATTGAGCTTCATTCCATGTGGTTTTGAGCATATCTTTAAAAATTAAAAAAACCCAAACCCAGCCTTCCCAGAGCAGAGATATTTCTGCACAGCGAATGCTCCGATGCAAATTCTCCGATGTCCTATTTTAGGTTTCTTGCCAGCACCGGCACTGGCTGCAGACAGCCGCGCTGCAGCTCCCGTCGAGCCTTTGGCAGTAATTGCGGTGGAAGGAAATAACGGTTTCTCAGGGCAGAAAAGGAAATCTCTTCCCTCCTTCCCTGGGCTGTGCCACCCCACGCCTGCCACCTAATGAAACCTCAACTGGCATCAACCCTTCCTTCCCTTGCCTGTATTTATCCATTAACCCTTACATCATTAATTCTATTTTCCCATATTGGAGAGCACCATGCAGCCCCACCTCTTTTTCCAGCATCTGGGGATGTGCACGTGGGGTGACCCCCAGCTTGGGGACTGCCCTCCCCCAGCTCTCCTGCCCCACGGTCTCTATGGGGTGGGGGCAGTGCCCTGCCGTGCCCCACGCAGCTCCCCAGCCCGTTGCAGGCGGGGAACTTCTGCATGGCTCAGGGGTCACTTTGGCAGGAGGTTGCCTGGGTGCTGCTCCTAACCCTGCTTCTGCCTTCCTGGGGCACCTGTGGTGGGCTGTGGTTTTGTTTCGGGTTTTTTTGGTTGGTTTTTGTTTTTTTTTTTTTTTAATCCAGAAAGCAAGGCACTGCCTCTGGTTTCTTCCCACTCCCTCTTAAACCTCTTTGCCACTTGTCACATCCATTTCCACCGCTGCCTCTGCTGGGTCCAGGTAAGGCAGCAGCAGTCAGCCCGATTGCACCCAGGGCCGTCTGCCCGGTCGGCAGCATGCTGCGTGGCTGTGAGCTGCTGGCTGGGGGGATGACACGCCTTCCCCTCGCCTAGCAGGCGTGATGAGGGTTTGGGATACTGTGTCTGAATGCATTCAGTGAATGCTCATGATGAAGCAGGTAGCCTTTGTATCCGCCCACAACTTGATGATTTCAGTAGACCTGAAACCTCTATTCTATTGTGTGCCATTGCTCTTCCCCTCCTTTAAGGGCAGCTAAAATATTGCAGAATTACCTGGCAAGCTGGCAAACGGGCCACAGACCAGATTCTCCATCCAGCTCTAGCAGAGAGAAGTCTTCAACATGTTTTATGGGTTCTCTGTTCCCCACAGCTGGAGTGAAAAGACCAGACCAAGCCTGAAACATTTTGCAGGGTTTATCCCAAATGATGAGAAGCCTCAGACTAGCTGAGGGGTGGTGGCTCTTCACCAAGTACCTTTCAGAGGCTGAAAAGGAAAGAGATGAAACACCTCAGCATAAGGAGGTCTTCCTCAAAGCTTTCCAATGTCTCTTCTTGCTTCTCTATACATCAGGGCAGGGCACAAGGGACAAAGCACCACCACCACGCTCTAAAAAGTCACCCTTCATTTCTACCAGCCACAAAACATTATTTGCTCCTTCTCTTCTCCGCAGCCTTCAGGCTATCAGAATACCTGGAACTGGGATGTTCTCAATTGTTCATGTTGGATGTTGGATTTGGTGATGTCAATGTCACTGCTGAGAGGTGGGTTTCTCAGCTACCTGAGACATTGGCAGATGCTTGTGGGCTTGTCTCTGCTCAAGCTGGTGTTCTTGGTAAGAGAAGGGATGAAAACCTTTGGTTCCCCTTGCAGCACCTTTGGGGTGTACACTCATTTCTGCATCACCAGGAGAGGAAGGGAAGCCCTTCAGAAGATCCTGAGGACACCACAAGAGGAAATCACCCCCCATGTAGTTAGGTATATTAAACTAGAGTCTCTCTTTGTTTTATCCACTGTATTCAAATGATTCATACTTATTCAGTGGTCTTGTCTAATAGACATGCCCTAGAGCTGCTGCTTCTAAGCCAACGGAGACAAAAATCGGTGCTCCATAGTTCTGCTGCACTAGACCTTGTAAAGGCAAACACCAGAGTTCATGCTGGCTCCTACAGCTTCATTTTGGCAGCGGCCGTAGGCAGCCTTGAAAAAGGATGGATGGTTTGTGCAAAAGTCTGCAGATGGGAAGATTTTCCATGATTTCTGGTCAATACTGTGATCCCTGCAACTGCTTTCCCCCAGGGTGCCACCGAGGGCCTGGGGTGCACCAATCTCAACATCAGCCTGGTGGCCCTCTGCAGCAAAAGCAGAGACGTCAAGTCAGCAGGAAGGGTGCTGGTGTGCAGGTATTTTGCTTCTTAATGACACCTATCTGAGCATAGCCTACCCACTGTCGCCTGGCCACACTTCTTCAGACCCTGGGTGTATTGAGTGTGGACAGTTTCAGGGTGGCCCAGCACCATCCGCCCTCGCTGCCTGCTTGGGCCCCTGGCTTGCAGACTATTTTCAGATTTCCGCTGTCACGACCGGGCGGCTCCTCTCAGCAGAGGACTCCCTGGGCCAGCCCCCAGCGCCCGCCCTGGCTGTCGTGGGCACGTGAGAATGGGACAGGAACAGGAGAGAGATGGGTGCAAGTATAGTGTGCTCTTTAACCGCGGAAGAGCCCACCTATATGGATATCGATTCTGGGAAGCTCCGTGAGGTGTGTGCCCTGGCACGTTATGCTATTTCTGGAGCTTCCTTTAAAAAACACAAGTTGTGCTGTATTTTGGCAATATAATCCCCATACCTGTAGCCACACAAAACCCACCAAGAACATTTGCCGCTCTACTGAGAGGCTTGGCAGAAACTGCTGTTCCTTCCCACCCAACGATGATGTAATGAGTGATGTCAACATGAAGTACAGGGACCAAGAAGAAACGACAATGAAAGCTGGGTCTGATGCTGATGTCCCCCTGCAGAAGTGGATGAGGTGTCACTCTCCTGGGTCTCCAGCCAGGACTACAGGTCCCCTGGCAGAAGCCCTCAGCTGTGGCTGTACTTGGGGCAACAGCACCATCTATGTGCAGCACTGTTTTGCGAGTGCCTTTGTAGACCAGACAATGTACCATCCACAGTCAGGTATCTGTGACCCATCAGCAGAGCTGGGGATCCCATCCTGGAGCCAAGGGCTTGGTGTCGCATCCTCTTCTGTCCTAGGTCACATTGGGTTAGACCTTACCTCCAGGCACCTCCTTGCAGCCCAAAAGTAACGCCTGAGGTTTGCTCTGGGTTTAGGGCTACGAGTCCGAGTTGCACGACGTGTGTGCAGGGACCAGGGGAGGAAAGAGGTGCAAAGGGTCCACAAACAGGCCAGACAGCCCTGGCTTAGGTGCTTAATCTCAGATTTGTCTCTCCCTTTCCAGGGCAGGGTCTGCCCTTCCGACCCCATGCACGGACACAAAACCACCCACCCTGAAGTCCAATACAGCTCTCAGCCTCTGTCCCACATTTCCCCATAGCTGCCTCAGACAGACACCAGCCCACTGGGGTCCCAGAGCTGTCTGGGGAGGGGACAGAGGTCGCAGGAAGATGTTGGCCGCACAGGATCAAGGGGGAAAAAGCCAGCCAGATGCCAGTTTTGCTCCAGCCAGGAAAGCCGCCCCATCCTAGCCGATCCCCACCTCTGTGGGGAGAGCAGCTAGGCAAGGGGATGAGGTTGCCTCCAAACCCAGCTCAGCACCCCTCAGGGTTTGACCCCCATGCGTTCCAGGTGAGAGAAGTGACTTAGGACCCCCCCCATTCCAGCTTTACCACAGGCTTTGGAGGAATGAAAAAAGATCTCCTCTATTAGACCTGATGGAAAAAGGGTACAATGGGTGGTCTGGGGCATCCAAAGCTCTCGTGGAGCAACTGCTACTTCTTCTTGCCACTTTTCTTCTTGCTTTCGATTAGGTGCAGCCCCTGCTTCTTGATGTCTTCCCGAGTGAGGACAAGGCCATGGTCTTTGTCAGCAAAATCAAAGGGGTCTGGAGGAGAGAGTGGAGAGGAGCAGGCTGGGGAGCGCCTGAGGGACCACCGTCACTGTGCCCACATCCCTGGGGAGAGCTGGCACATTTTGGAGGACTGGTGGCATCCTGAAGAGCCCTTGTGCCGAGCCATCAGGCATAGGCACCGCCAGCTGGCTCTTCTACCCCAGCATCCCAAGGTGACCTGCACGACCTGGTGATGCCACCGCTGTTGCCCATCTCCAACACTGCTGGGGCTTCCCATAAAGGTCTGGGGCTACGGGGTGGAGGATGCAGCATCCATTTTGTTAAAAAAGGGTGGTAAGCTGCCAAAAGCTCATTGTATCCCCCAAGAGCATCCAATAGAAGGAAGCCACAGGCAGAACTAAGTACTGGTTATTCTTCACTGCCAGGTGATTTTGAAGATGAGGGTCTCCCTCCTTGCCCCATAGCATCTCTCCTTGTTCCTGCTGTGGTTCAATGCACACCATGCCACCAGCTGCCTCTGTTCTCCCACATCCCCACCTAAAACCACCACCCATGCCCAAAGCCTTGGAGACAGCCAAGGTCAGCCCCAAGGTCTGGAGGTAACTCATGGGTTGGGGTCTGCTGGGACAGTGGGAGACAGGCAAGAATGCCCAGAAATCCCAGTGAACAGGGGTTAGGACAGTCACCGTGGGATGTGTCTCCACTGTGCTCTCTTACCTTGGACCCTACTGCCTATGTCCTCCAAGGAAATCTTCAGGTTCTGTGGATCATTCACGGTTTTCTCCAGAAAATTTCTGACCTTCACAAAAGTCTGTGAAAGACACCCTGGGTTAATTGCTGAAGGGGAGATGGTGGGTGTTACAACCCAAGAGGTGCCCCACCTCAATGTCGCCCCTGGGGGGGACACCCCACAGTGCCCTGTGCCACCTGGGGCTGAGCTGCTCCATGGCTCTTCCCTGGGGCCATTTCCACCCTCCCAGCTGGGAGAATGGCTTGGGATGGGCCATCTGGGAGAGCCCTGTGTGAGTCCCCAAAGACCACAGCAAGGATGGAGCCCCCGCACACCTCATTGTCCTCGTCAGGGCTGTGCCTGTCGGGGGACAGGTCGGCCACCCGCTGCACCAGGTATTGCAGCTTCTGCTCACAGTGCTGGAGCTTCTCCTCTACCCTCCTGACCTTGACAGAATCGTCCTGGAGTCAGAGAGAGAAGAACAGCCTTGGTGGGGAAAATGAGCCACTTGGGATGATGGTGGCTGTGCCAAATGTCTCTGCGCTGTGCCGATGTACCACCAAGCACCAGCTGGGGCTGTGCTCACCCCAGTGCCGTGTGGGTACCTGGCCAGGCATGGGGATGCCATGCAGACGGACGAAGAGGTGGTCAATGCCATTTTCAAACTCAACCAGGAGCTCCTGGACCCTCAGCATTTGGGCTCGCACATGCTCCAGCCGAGCCTCTTCCCACTGCAGGTTCATCCTCAGCTCCTCCTCCAGCGTCCTGGAGCCAGCAACATTCACATCCATACAACTGCACAGGGGTGCAGAGACATCCCAAACCTGTTGCAAAAGTTTCTTAGGCTTCCCCCCGCCTCGCCAACTGCAGAGCAGAGATGCTGCCTGCAGCCCAGCTCCTTGCTGCTGGTACCACTTCCCATGCCAGGCAAGGAGCAAGGGTCCTCCTGCTGCCACAGCAGGAGCTTTGGGTGCTCTGCCAGGAGCAGAGCTGGGGGAGCACCCTGCTCAGAAAACCTCCCAGTGCAGGAGGGGTGGGCAGCTGCAGTGGGATGGAGGAAGGGGTACCCTGTTGGGACAACCCCTCAAGGGTTGCCCAGTTGGCACAACTGTCCTGAGGACAGCAGCACCTGATTGTGTTGCGGGGCTGGCGAAACTTCAGCGCAGCCTGCTTCAGCTCCAGCTCCTTCAGCATCTCCTTCAGCGCCTGCTTCTTCTCCTTGCACTCCTTGACATACTGTTCCAGGTCCGCTGAGGACTTCTGCTGCGCCAGGAGCCTGCCGGGGATGTCCTGGCCAGGGGAGAGCACAAGGACTCAGCCCACGGCACTCCCGCAGGGTATAGGGCCATGGCCTCAGGGAGGTTCACAGAATCACAGAATGTCCTGAGTTGGAAGGGACCCACAAGGATCATCAAGTCCAACTCCTGTCCTTGCACAGGACAGCCCCAAATTTACATAATATCTGAGGGCCTTGTCCAAGTGCTTCCTGAATAGCATCAGGCCTGGAGCGCCTGTTCCAGTGCTCCATGGTTTACCTGCACCATGGACCGCTGCAAGCTCATGTAATGGAGAAAAGCAGCTCCATCCCTGCCTGCACAAGTGGGGCTTTGTGGGGCTTCAGGGGCAGAGGAGGGCAGGTAACCCCGCAATGAAACAGGGCGAGCAGAAAGGTCTCGGCTCCCTGGAGCTCAAGCAGCCCTGGGTTTTACCAGAGATGGGTTTTTACATTACCCAGAGGCGGGAGCACTGCACTGCAGCCTTGGCCTTCTCCATCTTCTCGGTCACCCAGGCCTCACACTCCATCTGGGACTTGGTGGCCTCTGGTGTGGCACCTGGGGCAGGAGGGAAGTGGCAGGGAAGGATGCCTGCGGCTGCGCCTGTGTCCCACCCCCCTGCACCCAACCAGGCACTCACCCACCAGCAGGTCCTGCGGGTGCAGGTTCGGGAAGTCCACGGCAAGCTCGTACCTGGCTTGCTGCAAGGATGTTCATGGTCATCCCCTGAGCTGCTGGCACCCTGGAGGAGCTGGCCCTGCAGCCCCCCACACCCATGGGGGCCTTCGGCACTGATGCCTGCCGTCTGCCCGCAGCCCTGCCTGCACCAGGTACCCCAGCTCACCGCTCTCACATGCCTTTCGCTTGCTTCTTTGAGCCAGAGTCTGTCGATGTGCACCTTCTGCGCTGCCAGGGAGCGGTACCTGAGCTCTCTCTCTGCAAGGAACTGGGTTTCCATCTCAGCCATGTCCTCCTGGAGCATACCAGAGAAGGGAGAAGTGGCTGCCAAAGCCAGAATGGACCTTTGTGAGCCAGCTGATCTTCTGGGATGGCCAGCGTCAAAAATGACCCCCAGCTGCATAAACAGGCTGGGAAGGACACTGGGCAAGGAGGGCTGGAGGACGGAGCATGCTGCCTTCACCATGGCTGGTGCTTCAGGCAGGCTGTCCCCAGGCCCAGGGCAGCCGGTCCCAAAAGCAAGATGCAGGAGAAGCTATGGAGGCATCTGGGTGCTGCGGGCAAGCCCAGCTCAGTCTCTTTTGCTCTTTACTGCAGGAAGACTCATCAGCCTGGGTGCGTGGTAGTCTGTGGGCCCTGGAGGGTGGGAGAGGGACCCAAGGTGCCCCGGACCATCTCACCTTGGTTACATCAGCGGCCTTGAGGGCATTCAGGGCCATGAGCTCCATATCTTCCAGCTCCCCATGGTACATCTTGGCCATCCCACAGAGCAGGTCCAGGTGCAGAGGTAGGTGGGCCAGCTCCTGGGACACAGGGAGCCACAGCGCATCACCCCACTGAGCCGTGGGGGCTCCCCACGTGCTGTGACAGGGGGTGGAGGGGAGCACGAGGACCTCGCCAAGCCAGGAGAGTGCCCCACCCGCACAGACCCTGGGGCACCTCATTGCCTTTGTAGGGGGAGCGGGTGGGACGATGGCATAGGGAGGAGGAGCTCACCTTCCTCAGGACATCCCGTACTGCCAGGTACAGGGAAGTCACTTTCTGTCCAGCGTGGACTTTCGTGAGCATCTTCTCAATGTTGTTCTCCAGCTGGCGAATCACCTGTGGCAGGGATGAGACGGGGGGACATGGGGTGACCCAGCATGCTGAGCCCAGCACCCACCCAGGGAACATAGGGATAGGGGTGTATTAAAGCCCCCCACAGGTGCTGCCACTCTGGGAAGGGGTGCTGGGTACCTGTACCTGGTGCTGCTTGTCATCCATCTCAGCATCCTGCAGCTGCTGTAGCTGCCTCTGCAGCTCGTCCTGGGCTCGGCTCCGCTGCCTCATCTGGTACAGCAGCATGTTGCACGTGTTCACCCGCTCAAAGATGTCAGCCCGAAGCTTCTCCTGGGCCACCTGGATGGGCATGTGAGAGTTTGCCAGGCTGGAGGCAGGGCTTGCTGGCCACCCGTGGGAGAAGAGGGTCCTGCCTGGAAAACTCCCCCGAAAGCAGAGCCAGGGATGCCGAGACGTTGCTCCAGGACAGAGTCTGGGAGAGCTTTGCTCTGGGAGGGCTGGTTGGGGCAAGGCAGAGGTGGGCATCATCACCTGCTGACGGCAGTGGCAGGTCAGGCTTAGGGACTCTGTGTAACACAGATCTAGGGCTGGGTGTCAATAAAATTGATCTGTGCCCCAGATGTGGATGCTGGCGGAGAGCAGCAGCACCACTCTGTCCCTGCAAGAGGCCCCGGGCAAAGGCAGCTCTGCTGGGCCAGTGCCTCTATCTCCATGGGCTTATAACTGGGTCATAACCTTGGGACAGGCAGTGAAGGGCAGAGACAGCATTTCTCTCCCAGGGATGCAGCTGGACCCTGCAGGAACCCAGGCAGACCTCGGGATGCACCAGATGGGATGGCCAGGAGCTCTGCTGGGGCAAAGGATCTGCTCAGGGAGCTAAAGGAGGACCTGCATGGATGGGTCCTGTGGTGGAGAGGGACTCACGGGACCACTGGTGAACACACCATCTCGCCACACAAGCCCTGTGGGGCTGCCCTTGCGCCAGCACCAGGTCCCTCCGCTGTGCACCCTGTTGTTCAGGGCATCACCGGCGCCCCAGCCCCCTGAGCAGCCTGTGCCCATGGCACCCTGCCGTTACCTCCACAGTCTTCCTGGCCAAAGTGATGCCCAAATGTTTCTGCACTCCGCAAGCCTCGGAGACGGTGAGCTTGTTGCACTGTGGGCAGGAAAGGGGCAGAGAGAACATCACCGCCAGCCTGGGGATGGCGACACCCTGTTGCTGCCCTGTGCTGCCTGCTCCAGGCGAGGACCGGCGGAGGAGCTGGCTGCGCGGGGCCAGCACCAGGCAGGGGTACAGCAGATGGGACCTGCCGGTACCTTCTGAACAAGGCCCAGGGCATGGCTGTCCTCCTGCGCTGCCTCACGCAGGCGGGGGAGCAGCGTTCTGTTCTGACTGAGCTTTTCCTCACATGACTGCGTGAAAAGCTTCCTCCCTTGCTCTGGAGAACATTAAGGCGCTGTTGGTACCATGCGGGAACTATGCAGGCACCGAGAGCCCCCCGCCCGCCCCGGGCCATCCCCGCGAAGCCAAAGGGGCAGCACCTTGCAAGGCGATGATGGTGTGCAGCTCCTGGACGTGCTGGCTGAGGTTCGCCTTCTGGCCGTGCACGGTGCCGGCAGCCCTGCCTCGGCCCTCCGGCCCCACGGCAGCCATCACGGCTTCGCTGCCTGGCGGAGTTGCCGCAGGGCTGTGCCCACGGATGGAGCTGAGCTCCCCACGCCCGCGGAACCGTCGCCGTGGCACCTTCAACACGCCACGCACCCCCTGCTCGGCCATCGCCACCCACAGCCCCTTCCTCTCTGCTTCCGCAGGCAACAGATTAATTAATAACCAATTGCTGGGCTCTCTGAGGCAGCCGAAGGCAGGGCGGGCATCGGGCTGTGTTTTCCATCACCATGGCTACAGCGGTTCCAGCCAGCCCAGGCAGGGGAGCCCTCTAAGCCCCACCAGAAACAGGGCGAGGACAATTCAGGGAAGACGTGTGTACATCTATACCCAAACATGTTATCAGGGCTCTCCCGGAGGGTGCCAGCTTATTTCAAACGCAAGAGGAGTCTATTATTACCTAGATAGGCACCTTCAGAAATTTGAGTTATTTAGTCAGGAAATGATCGTGCAGGGGAATTACGCTCCTGTCGAAACGGGCAAGAACAAACCAGCAACCAATACTGATACTTATTTTGATGCTTACCATATGTTCTTGCTGAACTACAAATATGACAAGAAATACAAAAACATACACTTACTTGTTGATAAATAAAATCAAGCTCCTTCTACCAGAGAAAATCCGTAACATTTGATTTGCAGAAAAAGACTAATTGCCTTCCTATCACAAAGCCTGTTAATCAGCTTAGATTAAGTTTCTGTAACTCAAGATCTTTAACCTGCAGCCATCCTATTGTGCTCTAGGTGCTGAACACAGAAAACAGAGAAATTATAGGATTGTGAAATAAAGTATTTCTGACACAAATTCATCCGAGGCTCTTACTCAGTGTCTCATTTGCAGATTTATGAATTGCACGTTAACGCTAATTGCCAGTGACAAGCTAAATATCAACATTATCATCTTCCGTGCCTCATAAAGTATGCATGAAGAGATGGCCATCTGAAAAACAAGCAGTTAAGGGCTTGTACACAGGAGGAATCTTGCCAATCTATCCATGCATGTAGACATCTCCACACTGAGGCTGTGTCTACACAGCAAATATACTAATTATGCCACTAAACTTTCCTAAGCAATATTTAAACACCATGGGAGAATACCCTGGGGGCAAAAGAAAGCATTTTAAAATGGATAAAATGGTTCAAGAATCTCCATTTCACCAGCCCTCAACAAAACTCGGACTCTGTATGGCAAGTCCTCCTGAAACATTACTAAAGAAATTTAACCCAACCTTACGCAAGCTCGTGTCAATAGACTGCTGCAGAAATCAGCTTCCAGGAGGGGCCTTTGCCTAAGGACCTAGTGCTGCAGGGCCCTCTGCACCTGACGCGTCAAACCTCTCCTCCTTCAACCCTCCCTGCTTAAATTCTGGAAAATTCACAATGTGCTAACGGTACAAAGGAAAAGGTCACGTCAAGAGTACAAGCCAGAGCTCTGTTTAATTGTCATATAACAGGCAGAGTCCCGCGCTCTGAAAGTAAACAGCAAACAATGAACACAACACTCAGTCATCTGGGAGAGACGCAGTCGCTGGCTAGCCTGCAGCTCCTGGCTTGCTGCACACCATCAGCGCAGGAACAGGTACGTAGTACTAAAGGCTCCTTAAATTCCTGCTGGTTTAGCTTTTATTCACCCACGGATATACATACTTTGCCTGGTGGTTTATATTTTTAGTATCTCCTTCCCCAGTTGTTGTTTTCTCTTCTGCTCTTCTTTGAAATACACAAGTTCAACTTAAAAGCATTTGTTTAACACAACTGAAACAAGATTTAAAAGAATTAATCAAGAAGCATATACCGTGCCTCAGGAGCTGGCTGGAAATTCTGTGCATGTATTAGAAAGCAGCCTAAAAAGACAGAGGATAAAGGACAGCTGCCAGAATTGTTCTCTATCGCACTGAAAAGAAAAGGCGCACACACTAAACGGTCCCCGCTAGGGAATTACCGCCCCACAAAAGCCTGCCTAGCTCAACAGCCACAGGCCACCGCTGCCTGTTCAAGATTTGTTTTATCACATGAACGAGAACAGCTCAGAAGCGAAGGCTATGCCTTCAGCCTACAAAAAGCATCATCGCGGCCAGAGCTACCTCCTACACTATTCACAAAAATAATTATTTCTTTCTGTATCTATAATATATAAATAGATGATAATTCATTTTTATTAATGTAGCTAAATATATTTTATGAATAAGTTATTTGGAGAACATTTTTTCAGTCAGCAAGTACTGTTATATCCAGTGAAGGAAATCTTTAAGAATGGTCCTTTAAAGTACTCTAATCATCAAGCAGCCAATTATGGAAGTCTAAGTCTGTTTTCATGCTGCCAAGAGATCGGTTTAGAAATGATCCACACTTTGCACCTGTTCAGAAGCAAAAATGCAGCTCCCTTTTCTGAAGGTTCCTCTCCTCAAATGCAAACCCCACCGCTCAGTGACCTACGCAATCTTCCACTCAACACTAGCAATTTAAAATGAAAATGACCGGCACCGTATCAAACACTCTTCAACAGCAACTTGTAAAGCGAACCAAACCTAGAGTAACTTCCATATCAAGTCTCAACTCAATCCTCATTAGTGCAACTCTGACACAAGTGTTCCTACAGGCAAACCCATCTGTAAACGAAGCAAGTGTAAAATGATAAAAAACCCCCACACTGCATGGCAAAATCCCAAAGGATTAGTGTCAGAAAGTATTTGGCAGCAAGAGATTGGAAAAAACACGAAGGCCTAACAGAAGAGAGCGGCTAATGCCAGTCATTTCGTAGGATGTTGTTAAAGTAGAACTGCCCTGTGAAGGGTTTTGTTATTCAAGCTTTTCATCTCCCTCCTCCACGTCCTTCAGACTGAGCACCTCCAGTGTTCCTTTCCCTTTTGTCTCACTCCGGATCAGCTCATCAATCTCTCTGAAGCAGCCCGGGTCAATAAGGCACACCTGAAATATGAAATATTTCATCAGTCAAGCAGTAATATTTGATTTTCATCAGCCCCTTTTCAAAGCCTAACATTAATTTTCATTAAAAAAAATATATATTCCTTAGTTACTAATAAGGACTTCGCAGAGTTGATAAGCAATTTCTATCATTTAACCTTTCCAGAGAGGTCCTGCAGTTTCTCTTACCCACGCTGGACATGTCTTTTGGCAGTTGGGACTGCTAGACTCTGATTGTTCTCAGAAAGATTTTGCTTTACCACAGACTATTTTTTAAAAATACTAATTGATCAAATACAGGTCTGACCCACCAAATAAATAAGACTAATATTCCATATATGCAGAGAAACTTATCAGTGTTGTAAGACAATCACTGCTAAGAGAAATTACACTGTGATTCTCCTCAGCTTGAAGGAGCCATCTCTGTACAATAAAGGCTACTTTCAAACTTACATCACTAGGGTTGTGCGAAATTAAAAACTACACACTACACCTCTAATTTAGAGTATCTGGTAAACTTGCAGTTTACATAAACAACTTCCATATATTAATTAATCTTCTAGTAAAATGTACAGGTGTAGTCAAGTATGAGACCCAAGGACTGCTTTATTACTTACGATTTCCAATTGTTCATGGAAGTCTTCATTCTCAATGACTTTAATCAGTGGCTTGAGCTTCTCTTTTAGTTTCTTCCCCTCCTTTGCTGGAAGAATAAATCGCAGCCTCATGTGAGCACGTTCAATTTGCATGGTCTCCTTTAACTGTCTGATCACTTCCAGTGCCTGTGAAGACATTAAGAGGAACATTTACATACCTCCTCAAAAAACACCGCACACATCAAACCCTCAAATCCTTTGCATTAGCTTCATACACATTTCTCAGTACTGATTGCTGCCGCTCTGCTGCAGGGAGTTTGCCATTAGGCTATTTTGATAATTTAACACGAAAAGGCAGAGCTCCTGCTATTTGTGGTCTCTTCAAGTACCAAAAAAACCTGCCTGAAATAATGTTAAATAGCAGTTATGCTGCAGAACAACAGAAACCCATATAGCTCAGAAGCAAAGCCTGATTTACTACCTCAATTAAAATAAACCATAAAACTCTTATTTCTGTCCCAGGCTATCACTCTTGCTGCTTTAATTAGTTTCTTTCTTCCTTCCTTCCTTGAGTTGTTAGAAAACAACTGCATGAGATCCAGAAGCTGCTTCTATCAGGCATTCACCTGCCAGCCGGCTGAGTAATCATGCTGCAGGCTTTAGACCACAGGGCTTTTTTGATGCCTCTGCAACTGCTAACAGAGAAATTACACCCAAACACACCACCTCTGAGCAGGAGCTGATTTTGCAGGAAAACTAACCTGCTGCTTCGTGCTCTTGTGTGGTTTGACGGAGTAGTGAATATCCTTCATGGCTCTTTCTATAAGGATTACTGTGTACGGCCTCTTTGTTTCAGGATTCACACATTTGTCAGCCACAATAGTTGCGATGTCTCTAAACATCTGCTCCAGCTGTGTGTGTCGTTCTTTGTCCGATACCTGCAGCTCCCCTTTTGATAAAATCTGGACAGTAATAAAAAAATAATTCAATTAATAAATGTCACAGATTTGACTAAGGAGTGAAAACGCTAGTAACTGTGTTAAATTTAAGAACTGCTTGAATGGCTTCGTTAGATGTGAGGCGTAGAAGAATAAGCGCATTAATAACATGCATCATCATGACAGACAACACTGGAAAGATTTCAGCAAAAAATACCCACCACCAAAACACTAAACTACGAGAAGTGCAGATTTACTTGAATTCTCACCACCCACAACAAGTCCACAGTTCACATCCTACCAAGAGGACTAAGAAATTACATCTGTTCCTAACACTTAAATGAACTGTCCAAAGTAAGCAGCTGTCCCCTTCCTTCCCCTGCATCCTTAATAATATATCTTAGGTGAGAAACTCTTCAGTGCTGGGTAACCTTTCTTCCATGCTCGTAGACATTAGTGCACAGAAGCTGTATGTTATACAAAGCACTCAGAACTCTTTTCAGCCAGATGCACATATAAAATTTAAGACTATACCACAGTTACCACGCCTTTCTACCAATTTCTTAACAAATAACCCTTTCACCTATAGCGGCCCTACATCCTATGAAAACCTTCCAGTAACAAACCAACCCACCACATCTGTATAAAACATTGGGCAAGTCTTCTCTAAGCCTTTACAAAGCAAAGCGGTCGAAACCTACCATCTTACAGATTTCTGTTTGGTCATCTGTTCCAAATGCTTGAACGAGATCTTCCTTCTTTGCCACCTGGCCTTTGGAGACGTTGACAAACACCGTGTGCGTCTGCAGGACCTCATCGAGATCTTTCTCCCTGGAGACAAGAACACGGTTAGAAAACCCATAAAAAGTCAGCGACACAGAGGAGCAGGAGGTTTTAGCACGGAGGAACAAGTCCTGTTGCCGGGGTCTGAGTCGGTGGTGCGCGGGACCTTCAGCTGCGCCAATACTGCTCCCCCAGGGAGGGTCGGGGACACCGCGCAGCGCGCGGCGCGATCACCGTCCCTGACTCCACACGGGCCCACCGGCCTCCCCGGCCCGGCCCGGCCCGGCCCCACGCGAGCTCCCCCCCAACCCCGGCCGGGCCCCGCACAGGCCCACGGGCCTCCCCGCCCGCCCCAGCGGCTCCACGGCCGGTACCCGGGGACTCACGCTCCGCTGCGCCAGCCCATGACCTTGTTGCGGTAACAGGCGATCTCGAAGCGCTTCCCGCCGCGCCGCGCCCGCACCACGGCCACATTCGTGAGGCGGATCTGGTTGGTGGGGGTGAAGATGGACATGATGGCGGCGGGCGCGCGCAGGGCCGCGGGGCGCGGCCGCACCTCCCTGCCTTCCCATTGGCCCGCGCTACTCCCACCCCGCCCCTCCTGTCCCCCAGCCAAAGCCGTCCGGAGGGAAACGGCGGGCAGGAGGCGGCAGGAAGGGAAAGGAGGTGGCACATGGCCCGAGCGAGGGGGTTCCGCCGGTGAGGGCCGGGGTCGCAGCGGGGTTGGTGAATGTGCGGGTGGGTGAGTCGTGAGTGGGGGACGCGCACGATATGGCCGCGACGGGGAGTGGTGATATAGCCGTGAGGGGGTGTGTGGTGTGTCTGATAGCCGTAGCGGGGAGGGAGGGGGGCGGTAGCCATGAGAGCAAATGGGGTGAGAGTCGCGAGTGGGGAGGAGAGTGATATAGCCGAGGAGGGGTGGAGGTAATGCCGGTGCGGTGGTGCTGGGCAGGGGGAGCAGACGGAGCTCTGTGGCTCGTACCGAGGGGCAGTTGCTGGGGTGGGGGCGAGTGCACAGGAAGCATGAAATGGGGGGGGCAGCGCCGGGGCAGGCCCGGGCCGGGTGGGAGGTGAGACGGAGCGGGGTGTCTCTGGAGCCCCCCGCGGCGCTTTGCTGCTCCCGCGGGCCGGAGCTGGCAGTGCTTGATGCACCCCGGGGCGCGGCCGGCCCTCTTGGCTGCCAGGGCACGCTGTTGGCTAATGGGGCTGGGGTCCCCTCCGGTCTCTTTTTTGGTAGGGGGGGAGTGTTCAGTGTTGCAGGTAGAAGGGTGAGGAGGATCCCCTCAAGCTCTGAATCTGGCGCTATAAGTAACATCCCACGGGAAAAGTAAGATAACAAAGTTTTCAGCCTCTTGGAAATAGGTGGTTTCTGTGCTCTTGTCTGACATCCACAAAAACAAGATCCAAGAGGACTGCAGATAACAGCGGGAGGGTGTTGTCTGTGTTTCTCAGGCAATAAGTGTCACAAACAAGCCTTTTTTAAGCTCCTGAGTGTTTTGTAGGAGATAGGTAATCACAGGCACTGTGCAGGCGTGCCCCGGGCTACGACATTACATACCCTGAATTTTCAAGTGGGTTCAGAACAATCTCAGTTGTTCTGAATCAAACGTCACCGACAGGACTGAATTCTGAAAAAGTACTTTCAATTGAATTCAGGTTTCAGTCCGGCTTTGGAACTCAAAGCTGTTGTAATCAGTGTGGTTTTTAGTGTGTACAAGCAGGGGTTTTGTTTAGCAGCAAGCTCTGTGGAGATGATTTCCTCCTTGAAAGGGAGCTATTTAGCTCCAGAGATCTGCAAGTGCCGGGTCTGTGCAAAGTTGAGGCAGTACAATACAGTTAATGTTTCACAAGGACCTTTTACTTTCAGATGCTCACACAGGATGAGTATTTCCTGCCTTTCCTTATAACAGAACCTGCTTTATCTAAGAAAAATCCAGAGTTCCTGTATGGCAGTCTAAAAAGTTAGCTTGGATACTCAGGTGAAACTCGGCTTACATGCCTCTGAGGGCTTGAAGGCTCCTTGGTTCATTTTTAGTGTCTTGTATTTAGCTAAAAGTTGTTTTCTGTAGAGCCTGAGAATAGCTAATGGCATGAGTCTGTGGGTACCGCATGATTATTTTTTGTCTGCTTATTCTAAATTCATACTGTAGGAGTCAGCTCTTGCTAAATCTGTGATTTATTGTAGATTTAGATGTCTCAATGGACACATGGAACTTCTACACTTGCCTGGTGTCCTTATGGCTGCACAGATTTTACATCTATTCTGTTGTTGCTTTTGGGATCAGCATCTGGATCGTCATTCAGTTCACCACCACTAAAACCAAAAAGAAGGTAACTGAACACATAAGCACTTTCATCTGAGAAGACCCCAAAGCGCTGGGTGTGGAAGTGAATAGCTGCTGGGTAAAGGTACCCACTGGTGCTGTGAATGTGCTGCTTCACTGTGGGCCCACCTAGGTTGTTGAAAATCCCAAATGTCATTTAGTTCATCTGATAGTTATAATCCTCAGTCTGGCTTGTCTAGTGGGTAACTAAACGCCCTCGTTGCTCTGATGTTAGGGCAAGATCTTAGCTGAACATTTCCCGCTTTGTTACTGAGAGAATGTGTCAGCTTGGGTTGCTCTGACACTTCAAGTAAATCGCTCTGCATGTGCCCAGTGTTTTCCCGTTCATGTTTCCAGTGATGTTAATGACAAGGGTGGACTGGTTTCAGGATGGGAGTTGGGATTAGGCCATTGAGGAAGTTAAAACCTCCTTGTGCAGATGAGTGAAGTTCTGCTGCATGAGTTGGGAGTTTCTCGGGTTCAGCTGGATCCTGTTATCTCCCTGGTGTGTGAGATGAGTTTATTGGAACATGGCATAGTTCAGAGAAATAGTGACTCATGTATTTCTCTAGGTGTGAGAAGCTAAAATGCTTTGGCAGCCGCATTTGTGTAGTGCGGGGGGTCTGGTCACAGGATTTGTATTTGAAACACTTTTGGGAAAACGGAGCTAACATCACTTTGAAAAGGGATCGAATGAAATACAGTGCTTGTTTCTTAGGGTGATAAATCCAGTGGGAATCCAGCTGCTTCTGAAGGAACAGAAGGCAAACTAGTAAATGGGTATCCTGCCCTGCAGGCAAAGGAGGTCCATGTCGCTGGCGTGAAGATTTTTTATGGGTCTCAGACTGGCACAGCAAAGGTATTAAGTTACTTTTTTTCATGTGCTTGAAGATGATTTGAAATATTGTTGAGATTCAAGTATGTTGCTCACCTTAGAAACCCTGCACTGTGTAAACATCTGAAAGTTCATCAGAATGTTCATTAGAAGTCGCTGCCCAACATGAAGATAAGTACAAATTATATGAAAATAACAATTATTCTACTGCCTGTATTTAAGTGGGGCGTACAATAGAGGCACTGGCTGTAAAGCTTAAAATTTACTCTTCAATATGCTCTTAATTTGCCAGCAGGTCTTGTCAGAGGAAGCTGCTGGTTTAGGTGCTTTCTTCCTCAAAGAAATTTAATTTGTGTGTGTGCATGTAAAATCATTAGTCATTAAAATTAGTATAACATTCTGTCAGCCAGTGTACCGCACTTTATTAAAAAGTGAGGAATTACAGGTCCAGTGTCCAATTCTCATGTGTCGTTAGTCTTCCTGTGCTGGGAGACATCTTGTGACTGTTGGCCATAGCAGGGCTTGTCTGACCCTTATGGCGGTTGGGTTGAAGTAATTGATAACTTTCTACATTTCTGTTTTTCAGAGATTTGCCAGAGCTCTGGCTGAAGCAGTTATTTCCCTTGATTTACCTGTGGAAGTCATTAGCATGGGAGGCTATGATCCAGATGACTGTTTAGCAGAGGAGGTAGGTACCTTGTAAGTATGAATAATAAATACAAGCTTTTCCTGGGATTGTGAAGGCTCTTTCTTCTTCCTTGTATTTTTCTCTTGTTATCCTGGAAACCCCCAAAGCTGTGTGTTGAAAATTGCTTCCCTTCTTCATCAGCAAGTATAGCCCATCAACCCTCAGCAGAAAATACCTGAAAAAATTACTAGGAAAGGATCATGTGGAATATTTTGATACTGACAGTGATTTTGTATGAGCTGGTTCTGTAACTCGGGTGTGAGTTATGTGAGAGTGGCCACACCAAGTCCCCCCGTTCTGTCTCTGGGGAAGGGTTCAAAACCAGAACAAGCAGACAGTGGTACTTGTGCAGCCTTCAAAAACTTAAAAGCTTCTTGGGAGGCATATTTATATTGAGTAATCCTTGACGCATTTTTTTTCTCCTGTAATTATTGGTTGTTGCTTTCTGAATCCATGGGAAACTTTATTGCTGCAAGAGTCTGCTTAAGAAGCTGTTGATTGGGGTAGGGAAGGTAGGTGTTTGGTTCTGGTGTACTACCATGTCTCTCTTAGTTAGGGGGAGGACAGCTTGCTCTCCCTTGGCTAGTTTAAGATGGCTTTGCAGGGAGGATGGCCATTCACTGACACTGGCATTATCACCTCCAGCATCCCACACCAAAGATTCTTAGCAAAAAATCTTTCTTTTGACCTCTTGCAACTGTCCATGTGTTACAGCCGTCTTCCTGATGTAAAGTGTTCTGAAAAAATGTGTGGTGTGTTCTGTTCTGTTGTCCTTATATTATTAGACGACCAGCAGGAACATTTGTGTGTTCTTGGTAGCTACGTACACAGACGGACAGCCAACCGAGAGTGCAGCGTGGTTCTGCAAGTGGTTAGAAGAGACAGCGAATGACTTCCGCTTTGGGAAGACGTATCTGAAAGGCCTGAGATACGCTGTGTTTGGCTTAGGGAACTCCGCTTATGTTGATCATTACAACACAGTAAGTACCCCCTGTGCATCTTTCTTTGATTTCTGCTCCTCTGAAAGGCTAAGCTTCCTCAAATGCTGCAGAACTGAATGGTACTGGTGGTTTGTGTGAGCGCTGCAGCCGTTGTGCGGACTTGATTTAGGGACTGGGTTTAGGGCACGGGCAGTGCAGCTTTGAAGCAATTGTGCTGCCCTTTTAAATGGGAAGGGAGTCCCATAGGCACTGAATTAATCTGGGAGGTATGGTAATACATTTGGGAAATCCTTACTGAGTTGTTTAGCCAGGTTTGAAAGTTTTATATCGGTGCATGAAGGTACAATCCTGTAAACCCTCACACTTGCTGCCTTTTAGTTTAGAGCAGTGTCATGTAGATTTTAGCTTTATTTCCTGACGTAAAATATGACAATATCTTAGCCTGGTAATTAGTTTCATCTCAGTCAGGAAAATGGCATGACTTGTCACCAGATTGTTATGTTTGTGTAGCTGGGGCCACGTGAAACATGTTACACGTGTGGATGTTTTGACCAACAACCATCACACAGAGCAGCTTGTTCCCAGAGCTCATCTCTTATCACATCAGTGTGGTTGCAGAGGTATTTGCAGACGGGAGCCTGAGTGTGTGTGGTGGTGTTCAGGCTGACTTGTGTCTGTGCTCTCAGTCAGCGGGTGAGAGGGAGTCTGGAAGTTCCTGCCCTGCAGTCTTGTGCAGCTCACTAGCTCTATTTCCAGGCTTGGTGCTTGTGTTCTTAGTTGCCTATTTTGTTTAACTTGGTCTTCATTTAATTTTCCTCCAACTTTCATCCTGTCCTAGGTTGGAAGAAATATTGACAGGTGGCTGTGGATGCTCAGTGCCAACCGTATCATGACTCGAGCCGAGGGGGACTGCAACGTGGCCCAGAGCAAGCATGGCAGCATTGAGGCTGACTTTGAAGCCTGGAAAGCCAAGTTCCTCAGTCGGCTCCAGGCGCTCTGCAGAGGCGAAAAGAAGCCTTGCAGTGGGAAGTGCAAGAAAGGGAAGTGCAAATCTTCGGGGAAGCAGAGCAAGGAGAGCTCAGATCATGAACATGGGGCATCAGAATACGAGAATACTGAGGTAGACCCAAAATCCACGGGGCCCTTTTTTCTGGTTTAGTGCCCCTTGGAGCACTATTTGACTTCTCTCCTTCCTCCTGCAGCCCACAGGGGTGCTGTGGGAGCTTGCTGCTTCTTTGTTGTGGCATGCAGGGGGAAGAGGGATGAGATCCTATGGTAGATAACAGATAGAATAAGTCTTCCAAAAAGAATATCCAAAGAATTAGTGGTGAACCTAGGCTAGATGGCATCTATAAGATGAGAGAGTTGTCCCCTTGAATAGGGGGAGGTATATGTTGTGACAGATGCTTGGGGGAGCCAGTCTGTTTGCATCAGTCTCATGGCCAGGTGAAGCATTTAGTTTCGTGTGAGCAGTTAACTTGCTTCTGCTTTAACTTGTTGAAGCTCAGGTGCTTTGCCTGCATCCCAAGGTTTTTCCAAAGGCAGTCGGGGGAGTGTTATCTAAGCAAGTCCTGTATTTCCTCTGAATGTGTCTGCCTGTAATCATTTCTGTGTCTTCTGGAGTGTTTGTTGATGGCAGATTTTGAATAACAAATCCCCTCTCTTGCTCTGTAGTGCAAGAGCCAGAGCTGCTATGGCACTTCAGTCCTCCCTGCAAGCCATTTATTGGGGGTTGGAAATGATTGCTATGGGCGTGTTGAATTTTGTAGGAAAATAGGGACTGTTCTGGCTGAGTGGGTTTGAGAGTGCTGGCTGCTGCAAAAACGAGGAATAAATCCTGCTGTTAGATCAGTGTTGTTGTGCTGTACCTTGGCTGTGTACAGAAAGGGAGACCCCTTTTCTGTTCTGTGAAGGGTTGCACTTGGAAAGCAGATCTCTCGCTCCCTGTTCGTTCAGGCAGGGGCACGTGGAGGAGTTAAGGGGGTTAAGCTTCCAGATCAGCAGGGAGTTAGACTCCTGTATCCCTACTCATATGACGTGAGGACAACAGAGCCATCTGGAGTCAGGGTACCTGGACTGAGTTTTAGATGGTCTGTGTGCTACTGAACTCTTAAAAATAAACACTGATGAAAGCCCCAAGTTTAAATGAATCTCATATACATTTTAGAGGTTATTGGTAGACTATTTTTCTAATAGTGTTCCTAATTTTCTAATGAAAAATAACGTTTTTCATTTAGTCTTTACTGACTGTGAGAGCTGATTTTAGTGGTTATCACAGATGAAGATCTTATGTTTTAACATTCATATATATTCCTGATTTTTTTTTTTTTTCTCTGATCTCTTACACAGACAGAGGAGTTGTTTGAAACTAGTAGCGAGGAGGGGGCTGACGCTGAGGAAGCTGGAGGCATAAATTCTGTCATCGATGTTGAAGATCTTGGCAATATCATGAGCCACATGAAGAAAGCAAAGGTACCGCTGATACACCAAGTATAGAACTGTCAGGTTTTTGTCACTGATCAGTTGAACTCATTAAAATATTACCTGCTGGATTCAAATCTGTGGGGTCTAGGTATAGGGGAGAGTAACATGTGAGCTATTGGAGAACCTGTCCCAAAAAAGAACATACTCGAAGGTGTGTTGCATATAGTTATCAGCTAACTGGGTCTTGTTAACAGAGCAAAAGCTGCAATGGGAACCTGTTATTTTCAGTCTGAGAGAAATTACTCCTGCAGCCAATATCCAGATCTGAACGTCCGTCTCCACCACTGTGACTCACAGTCCAGTGTCTAAACACAAATGGAGTTAGTGTTTCTGCCCCTGTGCACGTCGGCTGAAACGCGGGCGTGTGTTGTGCTGGTACGTTGTGATGGGGAGCAGAGCTGCTGGTGGAATGGTAACACACTGCTGCTAGAGCTTCTGTCTTGCTCACTGCTGCCCTGAGACAAGGTGCTATGCTTGCAGAGCAAGCCAGCGAGCTTGATCAGACCTGTCCTGAGCCTGTCAAAGACAACCGTGATTCCTGCTTTGTCTCGGGGTGTTGCTATCTCTCTTTCTGTGTGGTTCCATTTATGTTTGTTTTTCCTGTGTTCAAAGAGTCTGCAAACAAGATATACCAAACCCATTTGTTTGATTAGCACACAAAAAGGAGCGAGACTATAAGTAGCTACTAGGCTAAGCTGTAGTGTGCTCCCACGCTATTTGCTGGCTGCGCAGTTGGCACATGGGAGGGGAAGAGCTGGCCCTGGGATGGACCTGTGATGGGCGGTGTTGCCATCTGCTGACTCTGTTTTTCCCCCTTAGTGATCTTTCTGTGGTGGTGTCTTTCCTCGTGAACTCTTGAGCTGCTCTCCATCCCCCTCTCAACAAACCTAACTCTGTCTGTAATTACACCTTCCTTATTTTGCATGCCTCTATGGCACGGACTTCTCACAGCTCTTTCCTGAAACTTAACAATCTCCTCAGCAGTCTGAGCCAAGGTGACGCTGCTGGGTCACAGCAAGCCTTGGACTGCAGGAGGCTGCACGCTTAGGAGGGAATGGGGGTGTAAGGGGAGCATTGGGGATCTCTGTTTCTCACCTTAGGGAGAGGGAAGGAGGCAAAACGCTTCCTGCTGCTTGTAACGGTGACACTGGGAGAGTGCCCCCGCTGACCTGGGGGCAAGGCACACTGCTGTGTGCATACTCCTGTCCCTGAGCTTGTATCGACTTGTGCGCTGCCGCTTGCAAGAGAAGGATGGATGAACTGCTTGACTTTGCTTTGTTGGATGGAGAAAGGGTCGGTCTTTCTCCCTGTGTAACTGTGCTGTGAAGCGGTCCTCTTCTTTCTCTCTGCATGTGCTCGCCACTAGAGGTCACCAACAAAAAGGGAACTGTGTTTCCTGTAGCTGCGTGTCCTGGGAGATTGAGACCAGGGAAGGGAGGTGATGTCCAACAGTTTTACAAAAAATTAGGCACTGAGTTTTCACTGACTGGCAAAATATGGTAACACCGTGATCAAAGAGTAGTGTAAATCAGGAAAATCACATGTCATAGTCCAGTTTATGAATAAAAAGTGAGCCCAGCAATAAATACTTCCTGCTTTTAGCTGCTCATGCTCATAGTTCTGGTGTGAGTACGGCTGAAGTCAATACGGTATGGTTTTATACACAGGCGGTGAAGATTCATTGCTGTCTATGACTTTGGGTTATACATGATTCAAACAATTAATTTTCTCCTTAGCTTTCTCGTTGCTCTGCCTGTGCAGTGAGAGGCCTCTATGTTGTACGTACCAGCTACTACAGACGTGCAAGTATCTCTGTGTAGATCAGGTTCTTGTGGCTCTGACTGAAGTGGCCCCTTGGATCTGAGGGACAGCTTCTGTCTGAGCACAGGTGCTCTTCTGGAGTTGTAACATGCAGGTTTTGAACTGCTGCCTTTTCCTTGGGAGAGGTTGCAAACAGTTGTTCTGCCATGAAAGCCGAATGCTGCCCTCTTGCCTCTGTAAATGGTTAAATCCTGACAGTGCAAGTATCGGGCTGGGACTGGAAGGACGCTCTTACTGTGCATGGAAGTGTCTGTCTGGGCCCTTCTGGATATGAGCTGTTGTCACCTGTTGAGACAAGAGGCCCTAAAACTCTGCATCAGCCTTTCTTTGTCGCTGATGCCACTGAACTGTGCTGCCACAGTTGTGTACCAGGTTTTTAGATTAATTTTGAAACCTTAAACGATGTAGTTCTCATTACTGGCCCCTTTATTCCTGTTCTGCATGGTTTATCTGCCTAGCTGCAGTCTACGTTTCTGGTTTCATCCTTCTGTAACCAGAGCAGGTAATGGAGAAAGGGCCCTTGGTGGGTGACTTCGATGTAAATCCCTCAGCTCTCTCGAATGGGGATGTTATTTCCAGACTGATGGCAGGATATAGCTGTGTGAATATTTCATGAGGGAGCGTGAACTGATGGCTATCTGTATCATTAGCTGGGAGAAAGAATGACTTTGTTTTGGTGGTGAATATCCCTGGGAATGTGCATGTTGACTTGCAACAGGTTTATGCAAACACTTGAATTGTAAAATGATCCCATAGGCGCGGTTATTTACTATAATGAAAATAAATGCTGAAGGCTTGATATGAAAGAGCAGGATGATCTGCATTTATGAAAGTAATTTATCATGATCAGGCTCTCTGGATCCCAGGCGGGAAGATATAGTTGTTTAAATCCAGTGCGTTTCGGCGTAAGTCACATCCTCACCTTAGTGGCTATGAGTTTGCGATAAGTTTTGTTTTTCAGGTGAGTTGCATTGTCCCTTTAGCTGTGTTTTGTTTTTTTTTTTTCTCTAGCTGTGTAAAATTAGTCTGACACTTCTGTTTTACCCTGATGTAATCTGTTGCCTTGCAGTAATCCCTGCCAACGTAGGCAAGCGCTTTGGGTCTTTGTATCTGAACTATCCATATATGAGCTAGCGAGTTTTCTTCAAACTTGTGTATTTCAGGGTTATATCACAGACAATTCTTCATATGCAGAGTCACTTGGATTTGAAATGCGCCCAACAGTTTTCAGCAGGGATTTTGTGGATGTCAGTGCTGTCTATTAACTCCTCTGCATATGGGAGATAGAATAGCAGGTTCTGCCTTGTGCAATACAGTTAACTTGAAACATTTTTGGGTCCAGCTTTGATCTCTCTTGCAGGCAGGTGTGAGAGTCACGAGCAAATAAGACAGATGTGCAGTCGCAGATAGTCATAATTCCTTGTTGTCCTGCCTTTTTATGGGATGGCAGAGCCAGGCTGTGGAGGAAAGTGTATCTAATAAATGTTTGCTCACATCTCTGCAGGTGACCTTGATTTAATTTTTGTATCCATCTCCTGTTACTTGACTTGATGGAAATCAGGGCTGAGTTTTTTGTTTTACAGCTTTTTTTCCCCCCAAATGCTGCATCTTCGTTGCATTTTACAAAGTACTGTCAAAGGGCTTGAGACAGGTACTGGATTCTTGCAGTCATTTGGATCAGGCAGATGGATTCAGGAGTTCAAGGTGAATGCTGGAACCTCTCTTCCTGGTAGAGTCGTAGCTATTACATACTCTCCCTTGGAAAAGAGATGGATGATTTTTTTTTTTTTTAAAGAGCTTCTGAGAGCAAAGGGACACAATTCAAGGTGACAGTGCCTTCTGCACACTGAATCTGAATGCAGATACTGGCACAAGGTTGGGTGGCAGGTGGAAATCATTCAAATATATAAAATGATGGCTGATACAAAGGTTAATTCCACACTTTGTTTACCAAATCTCACACTATCTGGTGCAGTTCTTCATAGCTGCTAAATTCCAGCCCTTTTTTTTTTTTTCTGAGTAATTAAATCTTTGGAACTTGCTACAGGTGGTACAGTTGCAGGTGATGCTTATTAGGGTCCTGAACTGGAATCAAACCTTTATGTCAGTGCAGATAACGCCTATGCTTTCATGAAGAGAACTGCTAGGCATGAAAGTCCAGCAGTGTGTAATATGACCATGGCGTGAAGGAGGGCTCGGGAGGCCTGAGGCTGTCGGATCTGAGGCTGCTTCTCTCAGGTGCCCGATGATCCAAGGCTGTGGTGCCAGGCGGGGCTGGATGATGCACAGCTAAGCAGGTTCTAGTCTGGGTTTTCTCTGCATTTACCAACCTTCCAGCTTCTTGTTTTTAGGCTGAGAACCTGGGCCTGTTATCCAAATTGCTTTTGTGCAGCAGCAGAAGGCAGTAGTTAGTGGATTCAGTAATTAAGTGGACTTTAAGTTTCTTAGTTGTGGCATGCTTTCCCTGTCCTCCAAAGTTACTCCCCTGAAATGTGTTTATCAGATAAACTGTGAAATCTAATGGGTATGTTAGTGGCCTGCAAGACTGCTATTAATCATAGGGACAACATTTCTTAATGTAGATTATCTCCCACAGCTGGGAGATTGTGATAAACTCAAAAGATCAATCTAGACTTGTTCCCAGGGAATGAAATGGCTTTATTAACCTTCATATTTATAAACTGCAGGCATGAGTAATAGTAATAATAATATCCTAATTTTTTTTGGATGGGTTTGGAAGTAATCAAATGGGCATATTTTGCTGACACAATTTTGAGATTAATGTTCTTGTTCTCTAAAACAAAAAGTTTAATAATGCTGATAGTCATATTTGCGATGTAAATACAAAAGAGGGGTGTGTGTGAGAGAGCAAGACCAAGCATGACTTTACGGGAAACAAAATATGTCCCAGAGAGCACGTTCAAGAAGCTTCTGTGTAATTCTATGTCCATTCACCACAGCGCAGGTTTTCTGATCCACTTTGGCACTCTTCCCTAAAAAGTCACTCTACGTTAGCCACTTGCCACCCCTGGGATTATAAATCGCACCGCCTGCAATGTTTCCAAAGAGCCCTTTGCTGTGGAGGACCAAGCCTTGCTGACACTGGGTGAAGAAACTTGTGATGAAGTTGGCTGGAGTTTTATTTGAGATGGGGCAGTGAGCGTAAGGTACAAGGTATTTAAGGTATAAGGTCTACAGACAAAGTGTTGTATGCCACTTTGTGTTACAGGCAGAAACGTTTTAGAGTATGCAAGATTTGTTAGCCATATTTTAACTGAATTGAATAAGGCTGGGGTACTTAACTGTCAGATTTAGAAACAGCTAAAAATGATGAGCGTATTTAGAGCTCTCCAAAAACTTTCTCTAACTTTTAATGGGTGAAAGATTCCTATAGGGAAGATGTGCTCTTATCTACAGTGGCTGGGTCTGTGGGCTGGATTTTGACCTGTGCTACTCTGGCTCAGAATTCAGTGTGATCCTACATTTAGAAATAAGCTTTAAGAAATATCACTTAACTGCTTGGGGACTGCTTCTACCGTTAAAATCTGGATTTGTCACAGGGGCACTTCACCCTTCCCCCTTCCTGCGTTTATATCTTTCTTCTTTAGTCCTTGGCTATTGAAAAGAATTACAGTTTGTAAACAACATTACAAGGTATCTTGAGGCTTGCCTTTCCTATGTAAGGCTTGGGAGTGCCTAGTGAAAAAGAAGAAGAAAAAAAAAAATACTGTAAAGGTAACATCTGCTGGACTTTCTGTCTTTGACACGTGGTGTGATACTGGCTTCCTTGATGAGCCTTTGTAAAGGGCTTTGACATCTGTGAATGAAGACTCTTGTTTTGTCCTAGGTGGTAGATCCCATATCCCTTACTATTCTTTAGTCTGTTGTAAATTAGTCAGCAAATGGGTAGTGAAGCAGAGCTGCTCGATACAAAAAAAATTCTGGAACTCTGAAGTCACCCTGAGTATTGGGCTTCCTCTTTGTTTTTTTTGTGGTTTGTTGTGGTTTTTTTTTTAACCTTTTCTTGACCACTTCTATTGTTGGAGATGATCAGGGTTTAGCCTGCAGCAGTCGAGCCCATCTGCTTACCATTTCTCACAAACTTTATGCTTCACTTCTCAGGTGTCTGTTTTCCCTGTGCGTCTTTAAGGTGCTTGCCAATCAAATAACACAGTTGAACATAATTCCACAAATCAGAGCAATTATCTGCTGACGGTAATTACTGGGAGAAGCATGGAGGAAGTGGCCCATTGATGTCATTTTTGTATCTAAGGAGAGAGTGGCACAAGGATGTCTTGCAGGAGCACAGCATCTGTTGCCAAATATATACGTTATTTGTGTAAGGTGTTAGGAGGTACAGTAAATGCATCCGTATTCTGCTACACAAGCCCTGCAGGTTGGTCGTTCGGCAGTGCAGCTGGCACTAAGCCTGTGCACATGTCATCTCCCATTAAACCTTCTTATTTGCCTGGTGGTCAGTGCAGTTTGTAAGTGGCTCCCAGCTGCAAAAGTATGTATCTTCGTCTTGTTCAGTGTCCTGCCCCTCTGTGTGAAGGGCAGCATCAGTTATGGGCAGTGGGAGCTGCTTTTTCTAACCTGTTATAAGGTGAGCCACAATATTGCTTCCTTTGCTGACGGTTGGGCTGCCAAAGCAGTCAAAGTGTCTACCTTTCCTTGTTCCTGTTGGAGCTGATATTCTGACATCTGTTTTTTTTGCTGTTGGATGCCGAGGATTGGCTTGAGAGGGGGATTGCATTTTCCTAGGTGGTGCAGATATGCAGAAGAGGTGGACCCTCTCCTAAAAGCCTTCTGAACAGAGGAGTGTGGCATAAGAGAATGGAAGGAGCATTCCCTCAGCTTGCAGAAGGAGCTGTGCACTGTAACATGACATTAAACTGTTTGTGTTGCACAGCATACTGAAGCGTGTGCCATACCATGCTGTGGATTTTTCTCCTAATAGCACAGTTAAGCTTTAGCACGAGGAAAGGATGTTCCTTTTTGGTGCTGGCATGGCGAGAGCCTCTGTGCCAGTGGCGAGGCAGCCTGGGTCTGTATCTGTGCTAGCAAGGGATCCTCAGGTAGGGGGTTCATTCTGCCCCAGCTCATTTGGGCTGGGTCTCTGTGATGATCAGCATGACCAAAACAGCAATGGGTTGGTAGCTTTAGGAGGAGTGCTCTTCTGTATCATTCGCTGTAAACAACCGTGCAGAAGAGACCCAGGTGTAAAGCACAAGGCTTTGCTGGAAAAGCAGCTTTGTGTGTTTGCGTGCTTGGAACTGTGCTGTGTCCCCCTTGGGAGGGTAAAGCACCAAGTCATTTCTGACTCTTCTTTGGTCTGTAATTTTAGAAAGTGGGGCTTTGGGCCTTCAGGGATGCTTTGCAGGCTCTTGGATGTGTGTCTTGGTCTGTTTTCCTAATTGACTCGTTTATGTTATCTTACAGTCAGATTGATTGATTGATAAGATTGATTATGGTAGAAACCAGACAATTTCCTTTTGACTTTAATAATGTACTCTGTGATGATCTTGTGGGTTCTCATCTAATATGTCTGAAAAGTGGGTTGTGATGTATATCACTGAATGGGCTACAGACCAAAACTGTTACTGTGGGTGGTTGGAAGACTTGTACACAGCTGCTGCTCGGGGAGGAGGCAGGTAGAGAAAGTGCAAATAGGGACTTACATGTGCTGCCCTCCAGTTAGCGCCGACTTCCGCTGATTGAGAGTTTACGTGTAGTCTTTAGCAAAATGGCCTTCCTGGGAAGACTAGCCCAAGCGGGAGAGTTGTGCTTGGGACTATCCTGGTCCTAGGAAGAATGCGGAGCTCTTCTGCTTGACACCTTTCCTAGTGTTTCATAATTTGTATTAATATTTTTATGGTTAGATGCTTTCCTGTGTTAAAAGAATTCTGAAGACCAGTGAAAGCTGCATCTCTGAGGTGGCGATGAGAACCGACTGCTGCTTGCTGATGCCTGACTTGTGATGCCTGACATACGCTGGATGCCTTCCTTTCTGTGGAAGGCATTCAGGGTTTCTAATACAAAATAGCAGCCTGCAGTCCGGCCAGCTTTGCCTACAAGGGCTGGCTTTTCCACAACAGATACTGCTGCTAGGAAGTATACCTGTAGCTGGTATTAGCTCAGATTGGCTGGAGGCTTCTTCAAACACAGCAAATGATTGCAGAATCAAAGTTCATCACACTTTCTTTTTTTCAAATGGGTGCGTGGTGTTTTGACCACTTGAAAGATTGGTGTTGAAATGGAATGTCCTTTTAGTCCTAAACTGTAAGGAAAAGAAATAAATGATGGAGCAGAGAAGTCTTTTACAGAGCCATTTAAAAAGAAATTGCAAAATATGGCAAGACGTTGTGAAAGGATGTGTGCTGCATGTGTGTGAGAAAGCAGAATAGACTGAAGTGGAAAATCTTACTGGTTTTAGGCTGGGCATTTCAGGATACTTGTTAAATCTTGCTACCTGGATTTTCAGTTGTGATCATTAGAGCACAGAGAAAGGAATAAAAATGTGAATATATGGCCCAATTTTCAAATATAAGCTAGTCACTTTTGGGTGGAGACAGACACATTTTTAGTTCTGATTCTTTTGTTTCCTTTGAAAGACAGCCGTATTTATGGTGCGTCTAAGGAATTTTCCCAAATCAAACAAATGTTGACAGAATCACGCAGCAGTATGTGAAATGGAGTTGTGGTTTAATGACACCTTGTAAAAACTTTCCCTACAGCAGAGCAGTGATGTTATAGCCCAGCGAAGCAATCTAAAACCCCACTGTAGCCCTGCAGATGTATTTTTAGAGTTGTGATCTGGGATTCTTTTTGTCCTTGAGGATTCTGGCCGATGTTGAACCTACAAGAAAACAGACGTTGGTGGGATCGTTTATCCTTCTGCATTTCACAGAAGATGCATAGTGCCCGTTCAGACTGGTCAGTCAGCAGCGTAAGTCTGCTGTTATTACTTGTCTGTGTGAGTTTGCGCTTTAAAATGCTGTTGCGCATGTCCAAAAATCTCAGCATTGACTTTTCAAACAAAAGAAAATGCAGGATTCCTTCTGCAGGGGTTGAGCTGCAGATCTGATTGAATAGCCTCCCTTCTTTGGATGGCAGCTAGTACCTGCTGCCTCAGAATAATGGGAGGGACCTTCTGTTATTCTACAGCACAGTAAAGTAGATGTGGATGGAGACTTCTTTCCAGCTCGTTATTGAACATTCCCAAAGGTTTCTATTCAGGAGAAAAAAAAAAAATCTCACTTCAGAGTTGTCTGTTTTTTGGGGTGGTTTCTTTTTTGTTTGTTGGTATGAGTCAGAACTTCTCGGCGGCTTTCCTCATTTTAGGGACACTTCTTGAAAACACACGCCATGATTTTTGCTTTTGATCAAGCCACCTCCTATTTCAGTCATGGCAAGTTAATGGATTGCCAAGTTCTCCATCTCTCAGCTGTCACGCTTTCAACCCTTGCCTGCTTTTTGCTTCAGTTCAGGCTTTCGTGCTTAACTGGGCAGCGATGTATGGAGTGGGTATGTAGCCTGTGATTATGTAGACTCTAGTAGCTATTTTCAATAAGGTTTTCTTGCTGTTGGGGTGTTTGCTGGATCACTGATTACTCAATCCAAGTTTCCAGTATACGTCTTTGTGCTCACTTGCAAATGCTCAAAGCCATTTTTACTGATGACTGACAGCAGTTGGAGTGTCCCATGTTGCTGTAAGATTGGCAGAGTGTTTAGTCCATGGTCTGAGTAAATTGCAGTTCTGTCTCTGTTACAGTTGGGTTGTGACAGCCAGAGCTTTGTACCTGGAGCACAAAGGTTCCTGCAGTTCACTAGCAGTCTTCTGCTCCACTTCTGTTGTGTTCAAGAGTATCTTGGTGCAAGTCTGCTCCCTGTCCTGTTATTTTTCTGTGTGTTTTAGTCTTGCAGGAAGGTTGCTTTGTAAGGAAATGAGTGTCATTCCCGTGGGCAGCCTGATGTCTAGTCAACTCTAAAAAACCCCTGTGTGGTTCTTGCCTGTGGTGCCACTGACAGCTGAGCCTGAGCTAGGGGAGAACTTGTCAGCTTTTCTAGCTGTGCTCCTGCCACTGGAGTATTGCTTCCAGAGCTCTGCTTGGTGTGAACTTTAACTTTTCGTTCATGAATTACATGAACTTCTACTTCATTTAATGACTCCTCTGGGAAAGTTTTACTAATACTTTGTGCTGCCAGGCAGTCTTCCTGATAGTGTTGCCAACATTTTTCCCTTAGTGCTGGTTCTGTTAGTCCTGGCTCCAGCCCCTGATGTATTACTGTTTTCTCAGTGTTTGTGCCTTTCATTTGTTAAAAGAGCCTGGAGCCTTCTGATGGATGAGGCTGTAAATCATGGCAAGGCCAGGGGTTGCCTCTTGTTTGGCCACTGGGAGGTTAAATAGGAAAGAAGTTCAGTCAAAATTGGGATATTGTGGGTGTCATTTTCCTTCCAGGAGTAAAAACTTCTTGGGGAGCATGTTTGGTTTTTTTTTTCAGCTGTGACACATCAATAAATAGAGCCATGAGGCTAAAAATACTTCATTCAAGTAGCTTGAGGAATACTTTTTTGCGTGGAAGTTACGCTGAACTTGTCTCTCTTCTTTTTTCTTTTTTTTTTTCTTCCTCCTTCTTTTCTTTTTTTCTTGCCCCCACAATCTTAGCTTGAAAAGCATCTTGGCATCCTGGAGACAGTGCTTCGGAGAGGAGGAGAAATGGCAGTAGCATGTCGTGTTGGACACTCTGACTGTATCTGAACATGGCTGTGGATGAATTTTATAGGCATGTTTGTAGGAAATAATTTTAAACACTTGAACTGTGACTTGTCAATGGGGTAGCAACACCTCTGCCTTGGCAGGGGATGCTGAGGCTCTTGCACATGTCTGTTGGATGCCCTCTGCTCTTGACCCATTGAAAATGGGCTTCCCCTACCTGCCCATAAAGTATGTGCTGCTGGTGTCTGTTGTTCTGCCTGTATGGCAATGAAAGGGAAGAGATTTTGGTTTTGCCTTCACCTGTAGAGGAGGTGATCCGAAATCCTTACACATGGGGTTCAATCTGCTTCAATGGCAGTAGCAAAAAGCAAAACAAAACAAGTAACACAAAAAAAACCAAAACCCAAAACAAACCACGGCCCAACCAAAACCAAACCTCCAGCAGGCTGCTGCAAGAGCTGTGCTGAGCGTCGCAGTCCCAAGAAATTGGAGTGTATTCCTAGGTTTTCTCATCTCTGACTTCCCTTGTCTGTGAACCAGAGGATGACTCTTCAGTTTTTCGGCAGTGAAGTATTTCAAGGGCATGAAAAGCTGGCTTTTGTCACTACTTGCTTGATTTGTTATGGAAAGATAGTAATTTGTCTCAGATTTACTACAGGGCTTTCTGCTAAATCGCCAGAACTGGAGAATTTTGCTCTGTGCAAAGTTAACTTTGTTCTCTTCACTCGAACTCTAAATAATACATATGAAAGGTTTGTTAAGCAAATAAGTAAAACTCCCAGGGCTGTGAATTCCATCTCCTACGAGAAATGTCTGACCAATGACTTGCCAAACTGAACAAGTCGGGTATTGCAGTTCAGAAACAAACAAATGATTATTTTGTTTACAGGCTTTCACATCAGGATGGGGAGGGGAGGGGGCAATATTATCATCACGATGAGGGGAAGAATGATTATTGAAATAAATGTGTTTCTGCCCTGCCAGGAAGGCAATTTTATTTGTTGTTCTTACATTTAGGTGCTCTTCACAGATATTGCAGTAACAGGCACAACACGCAGGTAGAAATGTGCACACCCTTTTAATGCAGCAGGACTTTTTCTGTGTCTGAAGGCTGTCTTGGACGGGATGCCTCATTTGTACTCAAGCCAATTACTGCATTTTTAGTATTATGATGTGTTCCGTAATGCAGATTTAGTTCTAACGGGAGAATTAACCTGGCACGAAACTGTAGAGCAGATAGGTCAGAGTGTGTCCACTTGTAAATCCTGTTAGCTTTAAATAGCTAACAAATCTGTACCAAGACAGCACCTTTCTTTAAGTGGATGGCTGGGTCTAGTTCTGGGTTAAATGAGAGCTTGTGGGAGGAGAAGCTTTTTATTTAAGACTTAATAGTTAAAAAAATGAAGATTTTATCTCCTTTTATCTCCTTCCTTCCTTATGCATGAGGCTTTTCCAGTAATGGCAATATTTTAGTGTTGAAGCACCTTGCTGAGAAATGAAGATGAAGTCTCAAGAAATGAGTTTTTAAACCCAACAAATGAGAGGTACTTTAGAGAGAGCCTTTCAGGGAAGCTTTGAGGTGTTATAGAAACCAATGAAATCCTGCCTAAAAGCTCGGCAAACTGAGTGAAAGGAAGTAGAAGATGGAAACAGCTTTCTCCTTCAGTAAGGACCACATTGTGTTACTGGTCATTAGAAAATACCTTCCTGCACAACCTCCCTGAAAACGTGAGCAAAGCTTTATTGAAAAGGAGTAGGAAAGCTAATAACCCCTGTCCCTAAATGTTTTACTTTCCTATTCCCTTCTCAAGTGCTTATTAAGAACTGTCCTTGAACCTTTGAGCCTGTGTGTGGGGGTTTTGGGTTTTTGTTGTTTTTGTTTTTTTTGTTTGTTTTGGGTTTGGTTTTTTTTTTTTCTTCTGGGCACCTTTATTTTCTGAAATTTTGCTCAGGTACAAAAGAAATCTGTCTGTGTGTCTACAAATGGCTAGATTACTTTCCCTGTTTGTGAAGAACACGGTTTGGCAAGTCAAGACCACTGGTTTCCTTAGTGATGCTGACAGTTGGTGGATAGACTCAAGCTGGAAGCATTTGTATGAACTTCTTGATGTCTTTGGCACAAAAGAGGCTTGGATGTGAAATAGCCTTGGTTTTGTGAAAACAAAATGTCCTCTGTTTTTGTTTGTTGTTTATCCATAACTCCTTTAATATTTCAAAAGAGCCATAAAGGACTGACAGATTACAAGTTGCATGAAATATCAAAGTAATTATTTACACTTTCATGCTGCTTTGTGTAGACATGAAACAATAAATACCCATAAAGTCTCAGAAGTGACACTTACACAGCGGGGGATTCACAGTTTCTTATGTCCTTGCTTCTCTTGTGTTTGCTTCTCCTGCTTGTAACTTTATGCTAGTGAGTGATATTCCTGCATTTGGCTTTAAGTAAGCTCCAAGAGCTTAACTGCATGGATAAAGCAGTGTCTGCTGGAAGCCCGACTTAGGTGGGATGCTGCAGCTCGTGTGTCTGGAGCTGACTGCAGGGCAGGGGGAAACAGCCTTTTCTTGCAGGGCCTTTGGTGATCACTGAATTTTGGTGGTGCCCATGACTGCCGCCTTGAGTGGCTTGTGCAGAGCACAGCTTCTGCTTTGTAAATTCCTGGGCTCTAACTCAGCGTAGCGATGTGGCTTTCTTCCCTGACCTGCCCCAAATAATTGAGACCATAGCTGCTTGTCACTCTGGGCAGTTGCGTGTCAGGCACAAAATGGTTTGTTCCCTCTGGTTTTGGGTTCTGTGGAGAGATGAGATTATTGTGCAATCCTGAAACACTTGGGTTTAAATCCTGGAGTCCCTCTCATTCTCAAATAAGATTCAAATACCTTGTTTTTTTAAAATGTCCTAGAGAATTTTACTGCTGTGTTAATAGAACAAATCTTGAGTGTGGTGTGGGTTTTTGTGTTGTTTTTTCTTTTTAATTTACTGTCCTCAATTACTGAAGGGTCCGTGTCTTACAAGAAGAGGGATAGGATGTAGGATTACAGGAATGCAAGAATTAGTTTGTGGATACTCGTGTCAGTTTTAAGTTTAGCAGGTCTGTGCCTGAACTGTGCCAGTGTTGAAAATGTGATGCTTGAATCTAAATGGTTGTAATTCCCTCTCTTTAAACAGAGAGAACGTGAGCTCGAGGAAGGAGGTGTTGGAACAAGCTGGACTCAAGAGAACACTGGGAGGAAGGAGGAGGGTGAAAAGAGAGAGATGATTACCCCAGCTCTGAGAGAAGCGCTCACAAAACAAGGTGAGATTCTGTGAAGACCAGATGGTAGACCACACTTTGAAGCCTTAGTGATACAATTTTAACAGAGCAAGTGAAGGATGGTGGTTTTTATGTTAAAGATGCTGCTCTGGGCCCGCAGTCATGGTAGGCTTTAACCAGAGGCAGGACAGAGATTAGGCAGGGGCTGTTTGTACTTCATTATTGCAGGGGAATAAGCTAAAGCTAGGTAATGCGTCTCAGCGTGATGCATGGTATAACGTGCAGAGAGTGTACCAGAGTTCACAGGGTTTAATGTATCTGCTAAGGCAGCTTGAGAGAGGAGATGATAGTCCCACATGCCTCTGGCTCCTGGAGTGTAAGTTTCTCAAAGAATATTTAAAGAACAGCTTTGCGTCTCTTTTGCGTCTTAGTCCTTTGCTTTTATTTTGGTTTCAAATTCTGATTTTGTTACTGAAACTTTATTTCCAGAAAAGGAAGTATTTCAAAGTAACTGTAAAAATCACTAGATTATTAGATCAGTAGATCTCCTATAGAGAAGAGTTTTGATGAACTTAATGCCTGTTTATAAAACAAAGGGCAAGCATGAGAAAAGCCAGACTGACAATGATGCAGTTCAGAAGCCTCAGTTCTGAGTGGCAGAGCCAGGAGAAGGGTGGTGTGAGCTCCCCTACGCTGCTTACTTGGAGACTAAAGGGAGTTTAGTCTAATTTGTTTTATCTCTTAGGATGAGAGAGAGCGTGCTCAGTTTTCGCGCCTGCTAAGTTGGTGGTATCTCTCCTGATGCTTCTGAAAAGGCACTGCTGGTTATTGCAGTGGAGGCACCTCACTACAGAGCTGGCTCTGAAGTTCTAACCATGTTCTGTGTGAGTCCAGCAGCTATGGGATCTCAAGGCTTTTGCTCCCCAGCATCTCAGCCGTTCTTCAGCCCAAACTTTTGTAGGTGACTGGTGTTGCATTCTGCCCATCAAGTGTCTGACATGTTTGGTTGCTGGGTTTTTTCATTAACCGTAGCACAGCTATAAAACAGCCATTCTTTAAGTTTCTAGTCTGAAAGAATAAAGCAAAGGCTTAGTAAGGAGTGGCAGTGACTTCGCCTCCTCTTCATGTTCACAGTGGTGCCGCTGCTGGCTGGGACCAGCGGAGGGATTGTAGGAGGCTGGTAAATACATCTTCTCAGCTTCAATTCTGAAGGCTGTAATGTGGTGGCAGTTACACTGCAGCATGCTGCAGGGCAGCTGGAGCACTGTTACAGCCTTTTATTTTTATTTATTCATTTATTTAGTTAGTTCTGTCTGTGTTTGATCTAGAGGTCTAGTTGTTCTGTCTGCCTGCAAGGATGTCTGGAGGACAGGCGGATTTGTCTAGCGGGGCTGGGGGAGTGGGCTGCTGGAGACGCGGCTGTCTAGAAATGGGCAGTGGGGAGGTGAGCATGCTTGCCTGCTGCAAGTTCCCTCTTCTGAGAGGTGAAAGGGGCTTCTGACTTCATGGAAGGGTGCACCAAGTCCTCCTGACATCTCAGGTTTTGCTTTGGGACACAGGAACCCTGGAAGGGCTGTGGAGACTGCCTGCGGTACTGACTTCTGAGAGGGGAGCAGTGAGTGGTTTTCAGCACACTGCCCTGGCTTTTTGGTGGTGCAGGGATCTATGTTGTTCCCTGGTAGTTGCAGGAGTGTTTCATACTCGCTCACTTTCAGGTCCAGTCTGTGTTGGTTCAGGGAATGAATGAAACAGTGCCTTTCTAATGGTGTATAAAAGGTGGTCATCTGAAAAACGAAAACAGTGCTGGAAGGAAGGACACCTTCCTACCATAATTTTTTTGACACAAAGGCAAGTTCCTCAGAGAACTCAGATTAACTTGTGATGTTCCAGAGACAGGAATTCATTATCCAGGCGAGCAGGTTTATATTTCTCCCTTCCTTCGACATTCGGGGTAGTGCCAGCATTGGATCAACTAGTAGAATCTACTTGCTTAAATCTGCAGTTTCAAAGACTTAAGACTGTCGAGTCTGTATCCTTACAGTTACAACTGCCTCCCACTGGCACAGCCTGCCCCTCCTTTCCTCTGCTACTCACATAATTCTTTAATGGTTGCTAAACAGTGAAGAAGAGAAGCTGCCTGCCTTTTTTCACAAGTAATATAACATTTTTTTCTACAAATAACACACCAAGACAGGCTTATGTGGCTATAAAAATAAAACTAGTCCCTCCTTCCCTCAGCACCATTCTCCCCCCAAAAACAAGTGTAATGGAGTCAAAAGATAACCTAATTTATTTAGCAACAACTGGTTGCTTTGGGTGTAGGTTCAGTGTCTCTTCAAGATTATCCCTGAGGGCATAATAAGCCAAAGAGAAGGAGAAACCAGTACTAGTGATTCAGGAGAAAGCTGTTCTTTTAAATTGTAGTTGCGTAACTGAAGTTTGCCTTTGAGCAGCATCTCTTCAGACCAGCGTAATGCTTGCTTTTTTTATTCTGATTCACCTTCAGACAAACTTACCTTCTTGTAGGCAAACTGAATATTGCTTAAACAATGGTTTTATTTTAGCACTGGCATTGAATTTTAGCTAAATATAGCCTTGCCTATTGGGCTGTATAGGTGTTAGCTCTTGTAGTTGCCTGGCTGCAAATACCTTTATAAAAGATGCTCTGTAATAGTTGCTTTTTAAAGTTGTAGTCGATCTTGTGTTTTGAGGAAATGCTGATTCCCTTTCCATCAGTGTTCAGGCTTGCATAAAAAACAAATACAGCACAAACTATTTAGTGCCTCCAAGTAACAAATATAGCTGGGGGGAGAGAGAGGCTGACAGTTGAAGTACTTGGCTCTGTGCCACATCTGCAGTGGTACCATTTTGCTGTGTTAATGCTTCAGTAATTTCATCTGTTTAGGTAGAAGTAATGAAATAAACTTGAAAATAGAAGCAAACTTTTCATATTGATGTTTCCTGCGGCAATTAGTAGGTACAGCCTGAAGTTCTCATTTGCTTTCTGCAGTTGCCTGTAGATTCTTGAAACAATCCCTGCTGGGCTGGATATATATTTTTTTTCCCTTGCTCGGTCTAGGTACCAGGAAAATTTTGTACATGGTGAAGTTCCAGAGCTCCTGATCATCAAGACCTTCACTGATTTTTCAGGAAGTTCATTTGAATCCTTTAGCTTTAGAGGGAGTCTCAAGCTGCTGGTTTAATAGGAAAGGTGATGTAAAAAAAACCTAGTGTGAATCCACAGAGGTTCCTTCAGTGTCCCCTGTATCAGCTGTGCTTATTTTATGGGTGCAAAAATATTGACTTATCTTTTACATTTTCCTGCTGCTATAAAGTCAGTACAGCAATAGTGTGGAGGCCTGGGCTCTGCTCAGATTGCTAACCATCGTTAGTCCTCACCGCTCTGATTTGCCAAATGTTGTCTTGATAGTGATGGGTCACACTGAAAGCCAAACAAATTGCCATGCCGAATGCGAGAGCCAAGGCTGGCAGTTGGGGGAACCATGGTTTTACTGCCGCTGACTTCCCGAATATTTGGAGGTCAAACATGATGTCTCACAGTGACAGCCAGTTTCATCATCCCGATCACATTACAGTGGTATTTAGCAGTGCTTCAGGTCTCCTTTGACCCTCAAAACCCTGAAGAGCTGATGATTTGCTTAGGAGATTCCAAGGACCTGGATTTCTTAAGTTGCTCATAGCATGTATTTCTGACACGCTCTTTGCTTTGCTCTTTTCTGCGGTAGCACTACTAGATGCAACTGTGCGTTTTGCGGTAGGCAACACA
Organism: Phalacrocorax aristotelis; assembly: GCF_949628215.1. Classification (NCBI taxonomy): domain Eukaryota; kingdom Metazoa; phylum Chordata; class Aves; order Suliformes; family Phalacrocoracidae; genus Phalacrocorax; species Phalacrocorax aristotelis. Next base: position 12,160,532 of record NC_134293.1, on the reverse strand, counting down.
ATGGATTAATGATACCCAAAGACTGACCCCACTGACATTGTATAAATCATTCTGTCACGTCTCTATTAGCACAGGTACAGTTTTGCTGTGGGCCAGCTGGATTGTTCTGTCTTTACGGGTCAAGTGAACCTACAATTTAGCACCAGGGTGTCCAGGATACTTCTGTTTCACTTGTGCCCAAAGGCAAGTGGTATTAGGAGACAGCTTGTATCTCAAATAGTATGAGCTGCTTCAGTAACCACTTGTTTTTGTGCTCTAACTCCATGGTTGATATAAAGATATACTTTGATCTATGTTTTTCAGTGTGCATGGGCAATCAAGAGGCTGACTTCAGAAAAATATTGAAGACTGGTCTTTTCAAGTGCTTACCAAGCTTGCTTGAGATTACAGTTTTAAAAGTACTGGGTGGGTTTTTCTGTCCATTCTTGGACTGAGGTTTCTGGTGCCTGCAGCTTTGAGCTCTTCGGACCGTCTTGGCTCGCTGTAACGAGCTTTTCCAGTGTCCAGAGTTTGGAGATTGGTGCTGCTGTACAGATACTTTTGCAGGCTGTGCATGAAAATGTTTGCATGCATCTTTGGGATTCGGTGTCCTTTATGTATAGCTGTTAAACTCCAGGTGGCACTAGCAGCTCACGGCTGGGTCAGGGATTAGTAACACTGGTGCAGTCCCTAAAATGTACCGCAGAATTCAAATATTGGCCATGGGAAGATTAAAAACTAGTTTGCAAAATAGAAAATTATTCTTAGTAAGCAGAGTAAATACAATGACTGAAACCAGGCAAATTTAAAGCCTACTAAACTTTCTTGAAGTTCTTTAGAAAATGTCTCTGTAAACAAACAGCAAATGCACAGTTAAAGGGGAAGAATTCTGAAAGCAGAAGATGCTGAAGTCCCACAGTGTGGAAGCTGCCAAGACCTGCTGGTGAGCTGAGTGCAATACTAATTTGCTGGCGCAGATGTAGCAGCTTATCAGGAGCAGAATAGATGCTGAAGGCTTGGTTTTGTGTGCCTGATTCTTCCCTTCTGTAGTTACTGGAGCTGCTGGAGTTACTTCATGTATAATAGATGAAAATAAGCATAAATGCATTTATATTAGAAGTACTTTTTTTTAGGTAGGAAGGGTTTTGGAGAGTATTGGTCTTTGAAACTAAGTCTCTTAAGCTTGAACAAAATACAAGATATATCTAAGCAAGGATAAAATTTGCTGTCCTTTCTTCATAACATGGCACTCTCCCCAAACAACGAGGCAGCTTATACGAATGGAAATGAGAAGACAGAAATGTGCCTGGAATAACTGAAAAAAGGGAGACCAAACAAAGCAGGAAAAAAAATGATCTTGTCTGTAGCAACTTGTAGTTCTGTCTCTTACTCTTTTTATCTATTAGCTCTGGGTACCTGTGGAAGAGAGTTGTGCAGGCTGGCTGCCTTCTTCCACTAGAAGCTTTTCAGCCCGAGTTGGCACTGAGGTACAGTTCTTAAAGATGTTAAGTTCCTGCAGATTTCTTGAGAATATTCCTGTGCATAAAGAAGAGAGACTGAAGCTCTTCTTCCTCACTTAATGATGTGACCTCTGAGTTATGACCCATCCTGTTTGGCCAGCTGGTCCCTCTCAGCTGGCAAGGATGAGATTCAAGGCTAGGCACGCATTTGCTGTCTCCTGCCCAGCCATCAGACCAGCCAAAATAGGTAGAAGAGGCAAGGGGAGCTGGAGGTACGAGGCAAGGGGAGCTGGAGGTACGAGGCAAGGCTACAGAAGGCGCTCGAGCGACCCAAAGGTCCTCTACGGGAGTGTAGGTGAGTGTGAGGGGAAAGCCTATGGTCCCGACAATGGAGCTGTTGCTTTGGCCCTAGCAGGGGAGCTGAGGAGGCCGTGAGGGCATGTGTTTATAGGAAGCTGGTTCTTCTGAGGGACAGCCTGTTCAGGAGTCCCACCATGCCTTTTTTTTTTTTCCCCTGCTTGCTTTACAGCCCGAATGTGAATTGCATGTGCTTTCCTCCTCAGAGGACCTTGTGTCTTCTCAACCTCCCAGACAGAGGTGTAGGGATCCTTCTGCTATTCAGAACATTTGAGGGACTCGTGTCTTGCAGGTCTTTGTCTTGGATGCAGTGCCTGAGAGCAGTCAGAAGGTGACTTCTGGAGATGGCTGGTTACTTCTGTTTTCTTAGGGTGGCTCTGGTGGATGGTGAGGGACATTTGCTTGCCGAGCCCCAGAGATCCCTTCCTGGGAGTAGGGGAGCAGCTGTTCTCTTGGGATGGCAAAGCTGATGTGGAAGTTAATTAAACTACTTGGGCTGAGGACTGGACATCTTTCCTCCACATTGCCTTGGGTGAGAGGAGGTCTCAAGAACTTGCAGCTGATTTGGGGGATGGATTAAAATGGGATGGGCTGCCAAGTTGTTGATGCCTGTGGCCTCACTTCTGTAAGACATGATTTGCTGTGATTGCCACTAGTGGAGGTCACTGACCTGATGCGCTCATGGCAAACATTTTGCAACGGCTCAGCAAATGATCTGGCTTACCACGTTACTTTTTGATGAAAGTGCCAGCTACAGAAGGCTTTTCTTCTGGTTTTTGTTCAGTACCGGTTGATGTCAGTGAAAATATCAGTGGTCTCTGTGCTGTTTTTGTAAAAAGCATAGTTTGACAAGAAATTACGCATTTAAATATTGGAAGTTTTATATTCCTACTGCCCAGGCATTTCTGTGCTGCAAAGGAAAAGGTGCTCTTGGATTGAAATGGACATCTGGGTTAAAGTGAAAATCCAGATTTTAAGAATTTTTTAGCTCTCTTATGATCAGCTGTGTTGGGGCTAGAATTTGTTATAGCTACTGGCATTCCCATCCATCCAACTTTGCCAGTCTCATCTTCTTGATACTAGGTTAGGATGGGTTTGCCTGCTGAAGCAGCTGCATTTCTTTCGCTAACCTTAGTAGGCTTTTACTATGTACTAAAAATATTCAGGATGTTCTTCCTGTACGATGGGAAGGGTCTGAAGCAGCATTTCAGCAGCTCCACTGAAAGACCAAACTTCTCATCCATTTTGGAACGACAGTATTTTTGCATACAAGGTGCAGTCCTGTAATCCTTTCTTGTGTCCTCACTCCTGCTTTGAGTTCATGGAAGCAAGTCCTTCCACAAATCCCAAGCTGTTTGTACTTTTTAAGAGCACTTTCTTCCTTTTCAAAAAGAGAGAAAACCTAAAGAGTACATCTTGATGGATTTGGCAAGAGTTTCTTGAAGATTGAGCAATGCTAGGAATGAAACTGGAGGTTTCTCCTGTTGTGCTTGGGCAATCTGAAAAATTCCACTGCACAGATCCCACTTCTTTCTATTTTGGTATAAAATACTGATGTAATTTGAACAGGTTCCTCTCACCAACGGCATTTCTTGTTGGTGTTTTTAATTTTTTGTGGGAGGTTGGTTGTTTGGTGTTTTCCTCTTATTATTTTCTAGCTTTAGTCAGACATTGTCTTTTGGGCAGTGGCTCAAGTGCAGCAATTGTGTTACAACTTTCAAATGGTCCTTAAAGTGGTGGTGATGCGTTACTGCTGTGTCGCTGACCTTCAGCTCCGGCCCTTTTAAACTGCACGCTTGCAAAATGGCAGGAAATGGGAAACTCCTTTCCCCCGTAAACATGCATCTAGTGTGAAGGTCCCTTTCTGCACTGAGTTTCAGCTTTAACAGAAAATCATTGCTTTGAACCAGGGGGGGTTTATTTATGGAGATTTCTTGGTAGAACCACACTGATTTGCCAGCTCTATATTGCTCTTCTGAGAAGAAAAGCCTTCTGAAAAGTCATTTGAGTTTGTGAAGCACATGTGACATCAGCTTGGCTTTTCCAAGCTTACGGTGGCTGAACTCTTAGAGGGGGATGGCGAAGTCTTTTCTTTGTACCTTTTGGGGATTTTTCAACCACTGATCTATTTCATTCTTCCATAATTAAATCTTTTGCTCTGTGTTTTCAGTGTCTTCCGTTGAAGCAAGCTTTTGGTGGTGCAGAGATTTGTACTGGAAGGTGCCTTTGGTTTTTTGCTGGACATTTTGCTGTATTGGGATAGTCAGCAATCTTCGGAAGCTGTTCAGCATGGCTGTCTTACAGATGCATTTTTAAATTTTTTTTTTTAAGACTGCAGATACTGTGATACTGCTTCTGAGATGGACACATGTACTTGTAGAAATTTGGTTTATCTGTTCTGCTTTCAAAACTAAAATAACATAATTGCTCACATGCACATAATTCATCCATGTTCAGGAGCTTAGAAGGGTTTGTTATGTGTAGAGCACTGGGAAACTAGCAAAACCACAACTAGAATACCTTGGTGTCTTGGAATGTGACACGGGTATAGAGATAGCGGTGTCCTGTCTCGGTGGCTGAGAGCTCAGCAGGGTCCCTTGATGAATTCTCTGAGTTTCAGAGAATGGACTTTTGAAACTACTGTTTACACAACAGAGTTGAAATGCTGCAGTGTAGTTTTAAACGGTTTGCCCCAGACAATGGAGCGGTCACCATCTGCAATGCTCTTTGGTTAAAAATCTGTCTGTGGTCTACTAAACTCCGGTTGGATTGTCAGGGTGAGCAATCACCAAATGTTTATCAGCTTAGTGTTATTGCCTGATAATACTCATTTCACCCAAAAGCTTGTTTAAATGCTTAATTCATGTCACCTTACAGTTAAAAATGACACTTAATATCAGTGAAGTTTGGCAGGCTTCTAGGTCATTCAAAATTTATCATCTAGAGCAGGATCAACTAACAGAGACTTCTGATTAGACGTTCTTGTGCCTTTAGTCAGGAGTTAGGCTGATTACTTTGAGCCTGCTAATTATTTAAGGAATCCTTTGATTATTAGGCTATAGAAATAATAAATGTATTTTTTGTTAAGCCTTAGTATCTCCAGATACTAGGGACTGTGAGCTCAGTTCCATCAAGACAACACTCCGTGTTGTTTGGAAGGTGGTGTATCCAAATATTCAGAGTTATTGCTCACAGGTAATATATCTTAAGAGCAAAGAAGTGAATGTGTTCAGTGAGTCCTGGCGTACATAGGTGCGGATTTCTGGGCCATTAGTAAGATTTGATTCAGCCATCTTTTGCCTTGGCAGAGCCACAGTGAAGTTGTGGCAAAGACGATGGAAGACTTGAGCTAGTCTGAGCTTTCAAAAGGGTGGTTCAGCAGAAGCTGCAGTGTGGAAATGGAACGGAGAAGACCCTCAGACTTGTTCTCGAACATATTTCCTCCCATGTTTGGTTTAAAACTCAGTGCTTGGTTCTTGCTTAACCCTTTGTACTTTTTTTTTAGCCCAAATCGGTTTGCTACCTGTGTTACTAGCCAGCAGTAGAGCAAGCACTTGAAGAAACAGGCTTTACAGAGGTGGGAGGAGTAGGGTAGCTCACCTAGAGTAGACGTGTAACAAGTGTTCAGCCTTGATCACTGATATTTTATCTAATTTCTGAGTCTGAAAAAGCATGGCACAGCCAGTGTTCACTGTGGTGGCTTAGCAGGGTAACCACACTTTCTACCCAAGTTACCTACACGGTGAAGGCCTGAGTTTAGCAGCTTTGTACAGTGCTTTTAAGATGTTCTGCAAGTATATGCTGTTTCTTCCTGTAACCGTAGCTGTGACTCCTGGCAGCAGCAAACAAGATGAGTAAACCCCTTCTCATCATTAAAGCTGGCTGAAGTTTGTAAGACTCTGTTTTGATGTTGAATGTGTACAATTTTCTTGGCCTTTATAGGAAGCTGTGGGCGCTCCACATGGTGGAAGTTGATTTAAGTAACTTAAGAGAAAATGCTGCAGCTTTAGGCTCCAGAGCTTGGCACCTTGCACAGTTTAGCTGCTTCCTCTCTTCTCTCAAACAACTCAGTAGCAGATCTGGGCAAGCATGTCCTATTTCCAATTTAATTTTAATCTAAAACCCATTTTAAAGCAACCATATTACTTCTGCTGACAAGTGATCTGTGAGAGAATAATCATATGTGAATGCTGTTGCTGGATTCTGAAAAATTGAGGAAAAATGGCTAGGGCTGTGCTGGCTGAGATGAGCAAAGGGTCTGGCTTGAACAGCTGTATTAGAGGGAGAAGGAATGTATCGCCCTTTTCCACGCTTGTCAAGAAATGCCATAAGGACCTGAATTCTAGCAGCACAGGGAGGTCTTGGTTGAGACTAGACCTGGCTGGACAAGCCCATTTGCAAAGAAATGCAGAAGAAATAGGCAGGACAGACCCGGGGGGGAGGAGATGATGTGATGCAGCCAAATGCAGTTGTGTGTACTTGGCCATGCCTCTGACAAGGGTCAGTCAGAAGTTGCCGCAAGGTCTTCTGGGTCTCATCCAGTCCTAGATAAAGGTGTTCCCAATATTGCATGTGGTTTTGGAGACTATCAGTTCCATGTCAGAAGTGCTGATCAGGCTTACACTGATGCCTTTCTCCGGGAAAGGATTGGATGATGTGAAATACCAAGGCTTTTTGGCTTTCAGCAGTTTGTTCTTCCTTGCTATATTGGCTTATCCATGAAAATGCGTGTGAGGCTTGGAGTTATTAATTTAGGCAGGAAAAGGTTGAAATATTGTCTGTTCCTACTGAGCTGGAGGGGGAGAGGGAGGTCAGGACATGGGAGTGGCCTGACACTGAAGTCACCAAAGCCTCACCTAATCTGGCAGTTGGCCCCTCTGCCGTCTAACGGGGGTCCCTACTGCTTGCTCCTGCTAGCTGCCTCCCGTCTGCTGGCCCAAGCACTTGTACAGTCTCCCGGAGAGTCGCCCAGGGTGCAGATCAGGCTAAAATTGCTTTTGCGCTAACCCCCCAGCAAGGTTAGAGCCAGTGCGAGGAGGCAGGACAAACATCAGGTCAAGGAGAAAGAGGAGACTGGGCAGGTGTCTGCCAGATTTAAGTGGCAGAGTGACTAGAGCAGTGTGTTCTAGCTGCTGTATGATTCCTTGTTAGCCACGTGTCTTCATGTGGCTTGATTTTTATAGTTTGATGTTGTGGCATTTTCTGTCACTGTAGTTCCCGGCTGGCTCGGTGTCCCTGGGGTGGAGGGGACTTTGGGGTGCACTGGCACTGTCCTGGGATCTTGCTGTGCAAGAGACACATGGTGACAAATGAGCAGGGCAGGGTTATTGTGCCACCTTTCGTTGTAGGAGGTGGAGGCCAGTTCTGCTGAACAAAAGGCTTTTTTTTTTTTTCCTCTGTTAAATTCTTGCTGGTTGGCAGGAAGGGGACTAGATACCTAAAATTTATTTCCCTTGAAAGTGTTAATACAACATCAGGCTAAAGCAGCTAGTTGAAAAGTGCTGGGTTTAGGGACAACCAGGCCATTGACTTATAAACGCTACTGTAGGACACAGTGAGGCTTCTCAAATCCCTCTTATTTTTATGCTGATTTTGAAGTGACTTTTAATCCTTCAGACATATTAGTCTCTAAGCACTTTTTTCAAAGGAGAAAATAACCCAACTCAAGCAGTTTGGGTAATAATAGTACTTAGTGCTTAATGAACGTTGTGGAATTAATCCTACTGGACCAATAAATTTAAATGAAATTGTGTTGATCTTGGCAGGGGAACAAGGAAGTTATGTGAAATCAGCTTTCCTCTGGGCACGGAGGAGCAACTCCCTCACTGTGGCAGCACCATGGTCCATGGAGCTGGAGCTGGTGAAATTGGTGAACCTGTGAAGTTTGGGTTCAGCTGGGCCCTGCATTTCAGTTCTCTTCCTCCACTCTCACAACTGCACTGCAAATCTGATATTCTCCAGGCTTGGTCAGCCCTGCTGAGGAGCCGTGGGAATGTGTCTCCTTGGTCCCAGGGAAGAGTCGGTCCTGGGGTGACCGCGCAGGGCCAGGGAGATGCATCCCCTGTGGATTCAAACAAGGCTGAGGAATGTAAATAAATCTGCCATTAAAATATATGGTTTCAAGTTGGCTGAAGTCCCTTGGGTGGCGGTGGCCTTTGCTCTGATGTGCAGGCCCCTAGAATCAAATGGAGAGTGCTGCAGGTAGGCACTGAGGTCTTGCTGGTAGTGTCACCTTTGGCCAACAGGGAAGATCAACATTGAGACAGTGATGCTTAATAAACTTGTGTACACCGATTTATTTTTTTGTGTGTATTGATTATTGTAAATTAAAATTGATGGTTTGATTTATTTCTTGTTTTCAGGTTATAAGCTGATTGGAAGCCATTCTGGGGTGAAGCTCTGCCGATGGACGAAGGTATGCTCTCTTTTCTTTTCTCATTTTATAAATTAAAAAAAGCTAGAGGATTTTTCAGGTGTTACAACTTCCAGGTGAAATATCCTTTTAAAAGGTGATAATACTTGCACAAAACCAATTTCATGTTCCAAGCTGTAGTTTTGTGTTTCAAGCTATTAAAATCCCGCTGCAAAGGGTGAGAAGGCGACCATGGCAAAGAGCTGGGAACAAAATTTTCTGTTGTTTTTCCTGTTATTCTGCTGTCTGCTAAAATACCTCCTGCCTACTAAAATATATGGCAGGAGCAGAACACCGCAGAGAAAATTGGGAAGGTTACGTCACCAGCGTGAGGTCTTCTGGAACAAAGATAACACAGTCCGTCATTACACTCGAACGGGCACCCAAGAGCATTTGAAGCTCTTGTTCTGTGACTGGTACATCTGGTTTGTGGCAGTGCTCCTCCACTGGTTTTCAGCGTTTGTTGAGTAAGATTTAGATGGCGAGGGAACTGTCACTTGTTAATGCTAGGACTTTTTAAAAATTACTCTGTGGGAGTGTGTGTGTATGTATATAGCCGTGTATAGTACGTCTGTGCGTGTATGTACACGCATACATGAAAATGTCATCCTCCAAGCCCTGCAGCTGTATATTGTAGACTACATAAGCCAGTAGCTTTTCAGGTAGTTTGCACACATTAAAATATTGCCAGCAGAAGCACAGAGCCGGGTGGAACAAACTTCAGCCACCTTGGTGTGTTTATTGTTTCCGCTGTCCTTTGCAGGTCCCCAGGAAGCTCACGGGTTGAAAGCTGGTCTGTAATGTTATACATCTGGGGAGTAACATTGATAGAACATCCTAAACCCTTCAGTATTTGTGGGAGAATAAACGATGGGAGTCATCACCTCATTAAAATGCCAGCACATCTCTAATTCTTGCACTGTGGCAGCGATCAGTTTCTTGGACTCTCAGCTCTCTTTCACTGCATGATTAACTTTGTTTATTTTTGAAAGAGCTGTTTGAATGGCAATCACCAAAGTGGGTGGCTGCAGCGAGGTTTTCATATTGAAATGCCTGGTATCAATGAACTGCCTCATCAAAAGACTTGTTCTGGTGAACAGTTTAAAGAGCCCACTGCTGTATTGTCATGAATATTTGTGAGATGTACTGATCCCACTGATGCTTCTGCTGTTTACTCATACAAATATTTCTCTCTTCTATCATTTTTAACATCAGAGAAGGCCATGAAAAGTTTAAAGAAAAACTTGCCAAATTTCTTCAATGCTGTGACTGAGAGAGGAAACCAGCGAACCTATTTTTATTAAAGAATCAGAATTTAATGCAGTACTGTAAAGCCATTTTGCAAAATAAATAGCAGCTCTGTGTGCTTAGATAGGACCATACTATTTTTAGCTTAAGCAGGAATTGAACATAAAGTGTTCTAATAAATTGAGCTGAAATTGGTTACAGGCAGGAACTTTGACTCAGATTCACACCAATATGTGAATATCTTCAGGAGGCTTGTTTGAGATTTGTATCAGCAGAAAGCAGGAGCAGGGCTAGAAGGATTAGTATTAAGTAGAGTTTCATAGCAATAGCTCAGATTGAAATGATTGTGTTTTGCCATGTTCTGGAAAAGAGCACAAAACCTGCAAATTTTAGGAAGAGTGTCGATTTGCCTGTCTTATGAAATCCAAAAGATAGCTTGCTGTCCTAGAATTTGTGAATCTCCTGAAACCTGTTTTCTGAGGGTTGGGTAGAATAAACAGTATTTTCCATTTTGTTTAATCCCCCAATCTCATAACAAGGCTGCGCATATGTTAGGGATTACCTGTATATTCTTTCCCTGCTGCTCGGTGGAGACTTTCTCTTGGATCACCAGGACTCTTCAGCTAGAGCAAGGTAGATTAAAAGTTACTGTGTCATATTTCAAATTTTCCCTTGAGTGTAGTAAAGATTCTTTCTCACTTATTATTATTTAACTGACATAATGAAAGACAGTCTTTGCTCCAAGCAACTTGCATGCTAAATAGGAGATATCTCCTGGCGGGAAGGCTGCTGCGGTTCTCTTGTGAAGGGAAGCGCGGCGTCCTGCTGGAGCCGCTGGCTGGTGTGAATGGGGATTTATAAGGTCAGCGTGTTTGTTTAATTTAGCGCTAGAAGAAATACTCTACTAGACAAATGAAAAAACTTGAGTGTTCAGTAGCGCAGCCTTGAAATTGATCCTTGTTACTCTTTAGTGGGCTTTTACAATAGTATTTCTTGCAGCTTAAGTGGCTTCGCCTGCTTTCTTTTGTTGGCTGGTACACGTAAAAGCTTCAGTAAAGCACATTGTTATGCTTTGGTGTCGCAAGTAAGAAGTTATGGATTATGTTGAAGTTTCTGTCCTCTGAAACAGTTGCAAATTTGACATCATAAATGCCTTGTTTCTGTAAGGATGTAGATAAACAATCAGACTGTATACTAATCTGTGAGCTGTGAATTTCTTTCTGCGTCTGTCATTATTCAGACTTGCTCCACAGCTGTGACCTTGCTCTGATGTCTGCCACAGGTGACTTTGAACAGCGAAGTTACTAGGGACTGGAAACTGCAGATATGCCTGGGAGCAGATTTCAATCCTTTGCACTCAGTTTGTTTACAGATGGTGCATTTTAACTTTTTTGGTATTTGTATGTGTCTTTCTCTGCTGTTAGTCAATGCTTCGAGGCAGAGGAGGCTGCTACAAACACACATTTTACGGAATTGAGAGCCACCGCTGCATGGAGGCCACGCCGAGCCTGGCTTGTGCAAACAAATGCGTCTTTTGCTGGAGGTAAAATACCGATGCAGTTTTACTTCGGGATGGGGGGCTCTGTTCCATTCTGTCCCTCTCCTGTTCCTCACACCTAAAGCAGCGTGCGTTGCTTGTGTGGCCTTTTCACTTGGGAGCTGGGGAGGAAGGGTTTAGAAGGAAGCAGTGTGGCTCCCCCTTCCTACCCTTCTCCTGCCCTTCCGAGAGCCGTGGGGCCCGTGGGTCAGGGATGGTAGGGGGTGAGCTGGGTGGGTGGGCTCTGCACCTCAGAGGCTGAAGAGGATCCAAGGGCTCCCTAGTGCTGCCTCCCCTAGAACTGTCACCTGTGCAGCCAGGTTGTGGGCTCCAACAAGTTCAGTCTGGCTGGGGACCCATGGGAGGAGGAATCAGGGAGGCTGGAGATAGACACCTCTCCATCAGCCACCCTGCAATTCCCACTGCCCCTGCTCTGAGCGCTTCCCAGAGGCTTGGCTCCCTCTGGAGATCACTGTCTGAGGCTCCCCATGGCTCCGGTGCTCTGGAGAATGTGGGCTGGCTTGTCTTGTGCAGAGCCACCAAGGTGTTAAGCACTGCGGGTATCTTTGTTCTGAAATTGGACCGTTTTTCTTATTTAAAGCACCTTCACCCCCACCAATTCAGCTGCATTCTTAATGAGTGAGAAGTGGTGACCTGGTAACTCTTGCCTTCCTGAAACAGTAGCTAATAAATGACTTTCCATTTTAGTCAGTAAAGTGACCCCTTTTCTCAGAGGAATTACTTTGTTGTTAATTCTCTAAAGGAAATGAGCTTTGCCTGGATCTGAACCATGAGCCGCTCTAGCAGCGCTTACTCACCGAAATGCCTGGATTTCCGAGGGAGGTTTTTTGCGAGGCTGGGGGTGTGCAGGATGGGATTGGGGAGAGAGAGACTGAGGGGTTCAGCAGAAATAAAAGCAGTGACGTGAAAGCGTACTGAGTGGGAGGACATGGAGGTTATTCTTTGAGCTCTTTTGTCTTCTACCTTGCTAGTTAATTCAGACCATGGGGGCTGTGCTTCCTTTGGTGTTTATGCCTACCCCAGGGGTCTGGCTGCCAATAACACCCATTCCATCCCTAAGCCTGGGTGTCCAACATCCCAACACTTCCATGCACAACCAGCCAAATTCCTCTGAGTACCATTTTCGTGTCTTTCATAGTCTTAAAGTTATAATAATGTGACTCTTTCCTGAGAACGTTTAAATGACAGCATCAGTGCAAAAGGAGCGCTATAATTTTGAAGGCACTTGGAAGCTGTCTCCCATGTTAGTGTTAAGTATAAGCGTTAGACAGTGGTCATTTGGGGTTCTATACCAAAATGTTAATTGGTGCTCTTGGTGGGCTTTCATCATGATGTCCTGGCTTGAAAGGACACAGCAAATGGCTTGTTTAATGTGCAAGTTCTGCTGCTTTTCTTCGGAGCAATTTGATGTCTGGGAAGAAAAATGTACTGCTCGTTCCTCTTTTTTTCCAATGTATCAGCTAGCAATCACAGAATCCCGGGTTGGAAGGGACCTCAGGGATTATCTAGTCCAACCTTTCTGGGAAGAGCCCAGCCTAGACAAGATGGCCCAGCACCCTGCCCAGACGACTCTTGAAGGTGTCCAATGTGGCCGAGCCAACCCCTTCCCTGGGGAGATTATTCCAACGGTGACTGTCCTCACTGTGAAAAACTTCCCTCTGGTGTCCAATCGGAATCTCCCCAAGAGCAACTTGTGTCCATCCCCCTTGTCCTCCCCGTGGGACTCCATGTAAAAAGGGAGTCTCCATCCTCCTCGTAGCTGCCCCTTAAGTCCTGGTACATGGTGATGAGATCCCCTCTGAGCCTCCTTTTCTCAAGGCTGAACAAACCCAGCTCTCCCAGCCTAGCCCCGTATGGCAGCTTCCCAGTCCTCTGATCATCCCGGTGGCCCTTCTCTGGGCCCCTTCCAGCCTGGCCACATCCTTTTTGTACAGCGGGGACCAGAACTGCACACAGCGCTCCAGGTGTGGCCTGACGATGGTGCATTTAATTCTGCAGTGGTGACTGTACTGGTAGGAAGATTGCCATGCATGTTATCTCTCTGTCCCTATACAGAAGGTACATAAACACCAAATAGAAAGCAATAACATCACCAGAATGAGGCATTTTGTTCCTGGTATTGCACTGCAGACCATTTCATACTGTTCCCCTTCAAAATGACCCAACTCTGATATTTCTTAGCAGCAGCAGCAGCCTGTGTCTGGAGTATGGGACTGAACTGGGGAAGTCAAATGAGTGTACATTGAAAAGTGCAGTAATTGGGATAAACAGCTATGTGTCTCTAACTCTATGTGCCTCTAACTCATCGTCCTGTACCTTTCATTTGTCACTTCTAAGAGGAATCCTGGAAACAGCAGCCCTAATGATAACAAATGCTAGAATGCTTATTTTACTAATGGTAACAGCCTGGATGCAAGGGAACAGCTTTCCAGGGGACTGTGCTGAAAAGTATTCTCACTTCTTTACCTTCTGTGGGTGAAATGGGTTGCAGTTGTTGGACTTTTCCATATGGACTTCAGCTGCCTGTCTTCTCTCTTCAGACCTCTACTGAGTTGGAAGAATTGAGGCTCAGTTTGAGACTTAATCCCAAGGCTTGCTTTATGTAAACCTTAAGCTGACTTAAAGCAGAACTGAAAGAAGCTTTCTCAGTTCTGGTTGCTTTTTCAGACCTCATGCTTGGGCTGCTGTAGCCTTTGTGTGGCTGTGAGCTGTGCCAGGTCCGGTTAATTTGGTGTAGGAAGAGGAGACTTCCATACCCACTCTCCTCCTTACCAGCTGCGTGTCAGTGCAGTTCACAAACCCTGCAGCCAGGACTACCTCTGTCTCTCTCTATATTTCTTTTTAATTTTCACCCCACCATGCCTTGCAGATTCTTAATCACGTGAGGCTAAATGTAAAATCACAGGCACCGCTGGCTGGGTAGGATAAGCATGTTACCTTCTTATTAACAGTTACCATCTGTGCTGTTGGAGACACAAGAAGCAATAGTTTTGATCTACTGCTGGCAAAATGTTTTAAATACAGGTTTTATTCCTTGCTGGTCCCATCGTGCAGCTTTGCACACGAAGTTGCAGATAAGACTGCTGTGTTTCTCATCCCCCGCCCCGATCTCTTCTTTCAGATTTTTGACATTTGTAGAGTCTGCCAATGTTTCCAACTGCATAACCACTGCAGCTCTCCCAGGATTGCTGAGGAAAAGGCCAAGGAGCCTGTTTATTTTCTCTTCCTTACTTTGGCAAAAATGCTGTAGTTGAGCTGCTTTCCCTGGGAATTAGATGTCATTGTAGTTGGCCGGTCATGACTGACACATTTTGGCCCTGAACCAGGCATCATGGTTGGAGCCAGCATCCAAACACACTCAGAAAGTTAGGGTTTTTTTTGTAAAAGATGTAGTTTGACTCTGCACTGGAGACCTTTTTTTCCTCCTCCTTGTCCTTCGAAGCAGTACATCCCTGGTACAAGCCTGCCGCTGCCCCCTTACTGGTGTGACTGCTGGCTCGTGCTTCCTGCCTCTCCGCTTCAGGGAGCTGGCTGAGAGTTTGATGATGCAGGTTTATAACATGGCAGCTTCTTCGGAGGGCAGGAAAAGCAGATTGATCGTTTGTGTGGTGTTTCCCCATGCCGTGTTGAACTCCTGCAGTTGTTGTATCAAAAGCAAGGTTGGGGGGGGGGGGGGAAGGAAACACCTTAATTACTGCAACATCCCAAAGTCATAATTCTTCCTATAAAAATAGTCTGTCACTATCCATTATTGCTCTCAGCTGGTCTCACTGTGTGTGTAGTGTCTCTTTAGCTTAATTGTCTAAATGGAAATGTGCAAGTGACCGAATCTTTTAATCAATTAGAGCAAGTGTGAGGACTGAGGCTTTCTGACACTGTGTATTGTGGCACAATCACCAGGCAAACCTGATTAGATTATGTTTTCTGGCGGAGTGTCCAAAGCCCAATCAATTATTGTGGAGAGATGGAACAGCTAAATAAGATTTAAATTAATAGAGTTTATTATTTTTGCATCTGAGGAGGAAGCAACACAGGGTGAAATATCCCATAAAAAATTGGTTTATATTTCTTCTTCTGTAATTTTATGATGTTTATTACCTGTACTTGGAGGTTTAAGCTTCAGCTGTTGTCTACTGTACAAGTTAAAGTTCTGTTCAGATGATCTAAATAAGTGTGTGACCGAAAGCCGGTGATCATGGTAAGCCCTGCAAAATGAAGAGATTAATAATCTCCCATAGGAGGGGTACTTAAATAAGGCCTTTAAAAAATTAGGAAGAAACTTAAAACATAGATTAAACCAAAAGCTTCTCATTAAGTAACTTGACTCCAGAGGCTGAATTCTTCAGGAAAATGTAAAATATTATGATATTGAAGGAGCTGACACTGCAGGTTTGTAAAACTCGGAACCTGAGCCTGAAAGCTCAGAGCCTCTCTGCATCTCCAGCCTTCTGTCCTTGTTCTGCTAAGTGACTACTTTCTGCTTCCAGTGTTTCAGTGTGGTTATTTTTTGTTTACAGCATTAATATGTGGTGACCCAAGGTTCATTGTTTTCTTCAGATTTGATTCTTCACTCTTTTGTGGTCCTTTGGCCTTGTCTGTCTTCAGGAGCTCTTGAGGTAACCATGTGAATGCTGTGGGAGAGGACATCATAGAATATAGCTCGTTCATGTCCCTGTCAATGGTGAAGGCACAAAAAAGCCTCGATGCCATTATGTGCTGCTCTGCCAGCACTGTAAAAATCTGAGGCATTTCTAGGAGAAAAGGGTCCATCGGGTGAGATGGGAGCAGACCCTAGTGACTGTCGCAGCTGGGTGCTCGTGTGCCAGCTCACGGGAGCGTTGGCCCTTTGCTAAGGCACTGGCAATGCCGTTGGTGCTTCCCGTTTGCACGGGATGGGGTTGCATCAGTTGCTCAGCACTGTGCAAAAGGCTGTGCTGCTCAGGGTGGCTCTCGGTGTTGGTTAGACAGCGCTTTGCCAAATCAGGCACGGAAACGTGGGGGAAGGTCACTGTAACTGCGCATAGTCCCCAAATTAGAATCTGCCTCGGGAGGATTCCCAGCTTACCCTGGGCAGTGGTATGTTATGCAAAAAGGTTATGATAGGAAGAAAAAGTACCCTGCCAGCGACTTACTGGGATTGAGAGCTATACTCTTCATCCTACGGCAGTGTGTTTTTTCCTGGTCTTGGCCTTGTTGAAGGCTTTTGTAGTTGGCCTTGGTTATTAGTTTACATTTTATGGAATCAGCAGTGAATATGAGCAGGTGAAATGCTCACACGTTTCTTATTAGTTGCTGCAGGTGGTTGGTGACTTGGTACCCAGTTACAGTAATCGATAACGTGATGGAGTGATCATGGCCTTTGAAAGCAATCTTGTACATCCTGACATGCAAGCTAGTTTTGAAATAACCTTTGGGACTGCGCTGAGTGTGGTGCTCTGGGAAGGAATGAAATATGTTCACACAAGCACAGGACAGACTTCTGGGAGGTGCTCAGCATTGCCCACCTTTCTAGAAACTGTGCTTCTCTTAAAAAAAGCATTTCTTAGAGTTGGAATGTAGCTTTTCAGTATGAGGCATCTTCCATCCTTATGATTTCAGAAGTGTGAGTTAGAAAAGAATCATAGAATCATTTAGGTTGGAAAAGACCTTTAAGATCATTGAGTCCAACTGTAAACCCAGCACTGCCAAGCCCACCACTAAACCATGTCCCTGAGCACCACATCTAAATGTCTTTTAAATACCTCCAGGGATGGTGACTCAACCCCTTCCCTGGGCAGCCTGGTCCAGTGCTTGACAACCCTTTCAGTGAAGAAATTTTTCCTAATCTCCAACCTAAACCTCCCCTGGCACAACTTGAGGCTGTTCCTTTGCGTCCTGTCGCTAGTGACCTGGGAGCAGAGACCAGCCCCCCCCTCACTCCAGCCCCTCTCAGGCAGCTGCAGAGAGCGAGAAGGGCTCCCCTCAGCCTCCCCTTCTCCAGGCTAAACCCCCCCAGCTCCCCCAGCCGCCCCCCAGCACACTTGTGCTCCAGACCCTGCCCCAGCCCCGCTGCCCTTCTCTGGACACGCTCCAGCCCCTCAGGGGCCTTCTGAGCCCAGCATTCGAGGTGGGGCCTCCCCAGGGCCGAGTACCAGAAGTGGGTTGTTCTAAAAACCTTCTGAAGTTCAGTCCTCTCGGTTCAGAGGAACTGCCAAAACCAACCTGGTCTGAAGTCCTCACTATCGGTACTATCATGAGTTACCACCAGGTGTTGTAAGATGGCCAAGTAATCTCCCAAGGAAAAGACTAGATTTATTTTGATTGAGCAGCTGATTTAAAAAAACCTTAGGAAGTTAGTGAGGGTTCAGCTGCAATGCACTCCTAGTGAAAGTGTAGGAGTTATGGGTTGATATATTTTGTTTAATCTAAAATTCATCAATTAATTTTGGGCTTTTTCACCTGTTTCTGAAATATTTTTATTTAAGTCGATTTTAAAACATGAGAAAAACCCAAATTTGGTTTTGAAAATACTGAATATTTTGTGGCTTTTAAAATGAGAGTTTTCTTTGGATGTTCAGATATCCAAACATTTGACTTCAGCCTTATTTTCCCCAACTCTTTCTTCTCTAAAATTGTTTAAAATTATCAACCTTTAGGAATAATTCCATGACTTTCCAAAAGTTTTTTTTCTCTTCCTGGATTTATTCACAGTAAATTATTATTTTTCTCATCCCTACAGCTAACAAAAGACTGCTCAGAGCAACATGAGAAACAACTGTCTGTTATTGAACAGGAAATGTCTGTAGAAACATCGCGTTCCTCTCCCTCAGACAGCAGTCTAGATAGGGATGGTTTAATTGCTCTTCCTATCAAGACCTTGTTTTTTCTTTTTAAAGTGAGTGTCATCTGATTTGTAGCAAGTAAATCTGAAGGGCTTGGTGTCTTCACTTTATCCCCACCACAAGGCATTTTGCAGTGAAATGCAAGTTATGACTATGTAATACCGTAAATGTGGTGATCTTTAGTTGCACGCTGTCCTCCCGGAGTTTGCATGTCCAGGTGCCAGCTCAGCTGTGGTAAGCCTGCCTCCCGAGCCACCGTTCAGCTCTTGGGAGCTGCTGAATAGGACCAGTGCAGGACCCAACCCTGCAGATGCCTTTTGGGATGGATCTAGTGTCCCACTGAGCCAGCAGTAACTAATCTTTGATTCAGGTTTTCTGCCCTGATTTGTGCTCTCTTACGAAACAGTACTGCTTACAGAGTATTTCTCTGGGCAGGTTATGGGAATACTGGGTAAGGCGGTGTCAAAAGCTCAACCTCTTCTCCTTTCCCTTTGCCTGCAAGGCCCAGGGATGGTCTTGGCATGAAGTGTTCTCAGCAGGTTCATGTTGGCTGTTATCTCAGTGCTTTGTTCTGGGGCTCATGCTTATTTAAGCCTGTATGACGTGAGGAACTGGAAGTTAAGAGGGCTGGTAGGGAAATCTTTGGCTCCTGCAAAAGTGGGCATTGGATTTAAAACACACTTTTCCAGTGTGTTTTTTAAATCACTTTCATGCTCCTCACAAACTTTGAGCTTATTGCTAGCAACTCTGATACTGTCAGCCAATCCATCCAGCGTGCTCCAGGGTGAGTTTACCCATCCTAGTGAAAACATTTAATTTAATTTAAATATCTCTAACCTGTCCTCTTCCTAGTTCCATCTGCGTTCTTCCCGTTGCCATCAGGAGAAAGTAGAAGAAAAGGTGGGAACAGGCCTCTTGTTGTAACAGAGAAACATTAAACATTTGCTTGTGCATTGGACAAGTTTTTCCTTGGTCTTCCTCTTATTCCTGGCATCATTACAGGAAAGTCTTGTTAGCCCTTTTGTATATCCCTTCCTACTTATATCTGATTTTCTGCCTTGACCTTTCTGATGATGACCTTGTGTTCTTGTGCTCTTCCTTTTATTTTCAGCTGGGGGATTGCAAGGTTGCAGAAGAGCCTGTGATTCTGCCAGATTGGTTTCTTACTGCTCTTCACATCTTGGCTTTTTGTTGCCACAGTTTGCACTTCTGCCTTAGTAGTGTTTAAAAAAACCCTGCCATTTCTCCTGAACTCCTTTGCCCTTAAACTCTTCTCTAGGGTCTCACCTGACAGTCTCAGGGTTCACTGAAGTCTGCTTTCTTGAACTCTCTTGTTCTAGTTCTGCTCTTTCCCTCCTGTCCCTTCCTGGGAGCCATGTGCTCTGTCTTTTCATGATCACTGCCACCAATATTTCTTCACCTTTGAGTTCCCCACCAGGTATCAGCATCAATCAGTTGATCATTGGAGTAAATGATACTTCACACTCGTGCTGTGTTTTCCCTCAAAGTTTCTTGAAAGACTTCATAATACTAAGGATTGCTCACAGAAGGGAGCAACCACGTTAAAACAGGGTATCAAGCAAGAGCTGATTTATTAAAATAATACACAAGTGACTGGGGAAGGGGATGCACTGCCCCACTGAAGAATACGCCTTCACAGAGGTCTGACTACCAGGGACATGTTGGCAAATAACACTGGTAGATCACAGGTCTGATGAGAATACAAATAAGGCTGGATTGGAGGCAGTCTTGTTGCCAGGCAAGAGCAGGAGCGAGCTGGGAGCTCCCCATCACGTTTCATGCAGTCTTGCATCGCTCCATGGTGGTGGGCGCTGTGGTGGTGATGGCTTGTCTCCGAAGTATCAAATCAAACCTGTTTCACACCTGGAGTCTAATAAAATAAGGCTTTTCTGGTGTGTGGTTATGGGTGAGATTTGGTGTGTTTTTTTTTTTTTGCTTGTGTTATTTTGGGAAGGGAAGGAATACTATGCACATTACCTGCTCCAGACTGGAGTAGCTGGTGAGGCGGATACTGCAGAGGGTCACAGAGCCTGCAGGAGAATGGGAAGGTTACAGTGAACTAGTGTCTGTGCCAGGGACTGTGAAACAATCTCATAAGCCACAAGACACTACTTTTTTTCCCCCCTATTAGAAGAGAAACTGTTTTTTGCCAAATAAGTCACTTTGTAGACATGGCCTGGTATGTTTATTAAACAGAATGTGTTAAAAATTCAAGGACTGTTAGACACTAACAGGCTCTTGATGCATGCTGGACAGCTATTGATTTTTCTGCCAACTTGCACTGTTAAATATACAAGGTACAAGTTATGCAGTTAAACATGTAAGAGTTTTATAAGTGCCTTTTATAGTTGGCATTCAGAAAACTTTCTGTGTTGGCAGATGAGGGGAAAAAAAGAAAAAGAAAATTCAGTGTTTTAGCACAGTTAAAGCATGGAGGTGCAGGTCTTTCTTACTTGGAGAAGTCAGTGGGAGTCTTGATTGTCTTCAGTAAGAACTGGACCAGCCACTTCATTCTGACAAGGTGCTTCTGCCTGTCTTTTCTCGTTTAGTTAAATGCTGGGTGTCACGTCCTAATGCACATGTAGCTGGAAGGCTGAACACGGCAGGTAACCTCACAGTCATCTCTGGCTGACTTCTAGGGATGATAGAGTGGTTAGAAGAAAAGGAGATCAGCTGGTCAGAAAACCATTTCATTAGTATGTATTGCTTGATCTTGTTTTCTTGTCCAGAGCTATCTGGTCTAGAGCCTAGTCTAACAGTGCTATTTTGAAAGACGCTGCAAAATATGCTACTCTTCCATCAGTAAGTTATTTTGTGAGCTGCAGTAGAATTGGTAGGGGAAAAGTGGAGGAACTTTTGTAGCCTATTTTGGGAAAAAGCGAGAGAAGAGAGAACAAGGAGGTGAAAGCACAGAAAGTTGTTGATTTTCTTGGGATGATACTTAAAGGCTGAATTACCCCTGTTCGATACCAGTCTAAGTGCGGGAATGTTCATGGGAAATTCCTCTCATCAGGAGAGGTCTGTGCCCTTGTGCAGACTCTCTCTGCATTGTTTGTCCAGGTGCAAGTGCGATGGGCACCACACCAGTTGCTTGTAATATTTTATTTGCTGGTCAGGATGCGTTTTTTTTCCAGATGACTTACAATGGCTTTGTAACATCCTCTCAGGCTAATGAAATAGGGAATGGGGAGAAACTCCATATATCTTCCAGGTGCTTGGGTGGTTTTGCCCAGGTAGGCTTTTTCTGTTTTTGAAGAAAACAAAATGTGGGTACAGTGGTCCTTTCTGGGTAGGCAGGGTTGGCTTCCTAACCCAATGTGATACCAGCTGTCCCTCAGATGGAAGATCAGTGGCTTTATTCTGCAGTCTGCTTGGGTTTTAGTAAAGCGGTAGCTAGCAGGTCTCAGAAGTGATGAGAAGTCCCTATTGAGTAAATCTGAGAGGTTAACCAGATCCACCAGCAGTGCACCTCTGGCATACTGCTGACTTCCTAGTCTCTTCATACAGTTTCAAGTCATCTGCCCCCATCTGTCTTGTTACTAGAGCATTACACAAAGACTGGATTAGAAACAAATCGTGTGTTTGTCAGGGTGGCAGTTAGTACCTTTGCAATGGAACTAAAAATGGCTTAGGGCCTTCCTTTTCTAGTGCTTTGCACAGCTGTGGTCAGAAGAGAAGGTAGAATGAGTTTTCCTTCCTTTATAGAGGTCTTTCTGGCTGCAGAGCATCATTTTAGCTTAGAAACTGTTTACCTGTGATTCAAAATAGGTATGTTAAGTTTAACATAAACTGCAAGTTC
The DNA here is from genome assembly GCF_949628215.1 of Phalacrocorax aristotelis. NCBI lineage: Eukaryota > Metazoa > Chordata > Aves > Suliformes > Phalacrocoracidae > Phalacrocorax > Phalacrocorax aristotelis. The sequence continues at coordinate 12,138,877 of NC_134293.1, read as the reverse complement.
CATTCTTCTGGGGAGACCAGAGCCTGGAAGGACAGGGGTATGAGAATGGTGTTCAAAGATGACATCTGCACATTGTGTCAGAAGCAGGATATTGCTGAGAATTTCTTGTTGCTTTTAATACTACTAAACAGTGCCAAAGTCCCTGGGTCGACAGACGGGTTCTTCCATGTACGTTACAAGCAACAGTGAATAACTCTGTCTCTTTTTTTCCTTCAGACATCATACAAATCCAGTGGGCACAGAGTGGCGATGGAAGATGGACCAACCTGAAATGATCTTGCAGGAGGCTATTGAGAACCATCAGAATATGATCAAGCAGTTCAAAGGTAACTTCTCCCACTTCTTCCCTGTTAATAATGCCTTTGGAAGATAACCAGCAGTAACATCTTCAAAGCATAGATGAAAACGTTCTGGTCATCTCTGAAATGCTGGGAAGGAGGCATGAGATTTGTAATATCAGAGAGGTGGTTAAGTGAGAAGAAACTTTTGTGGCACACATTATTTTCTGGGATGTTCTGCTTTGGTTTTGACATTTACAATGTCAGTCAGCCATTGGGTATCTACTGCTGCCTTGAGGGAGCAGGGTGGAGTTGCCTCTTGCGCATCTTGGTAGTTGTCATGTCCTTTTCCTCGGTGTGCGTGGAGGCTTCCACAGTGGTTGAATCTGGTCTGGATGATGAGGAATCTTGATTCTTATGTAAAAGTGAGGGCAGGTGGGAGGCAAAAGGAATCAACTTCTAACCTGACAGGAAATACACTGCCCAGCCTTAATCCCCTGGGAGCTTTTGTGTTAGCTCTGAAACGTCTAGATTGCATTTTTTCTCATTAATGAGTGAGCAGCAGCATTCAGCGTATTATTATTTTCAGGAATTGTTTGGTACATCTGTTTGTGACTGAAGCTGCAGTTGCACAGCACCTCTGAAAAGCACTGTACTTTGTTTCCCATAGGAACTCCTTGTGAGTTTGTTATTTATTCATTATGTATCTATATAAATAGATGGTTGGGTTTTTTTCTTTTTTTTCCCAAATGCGATAAACTTGGTTACTCTGCCAAGGTCAGCTTTGTGTGCTGGGAGGGCTGGCCAGCTTGGCAGGGCAGCTCTAGGGCTCTGTTCTCTCTAACTGACAGCAGAGGCTGTACAAGCAGCAGGAGTGGAATGAAGCATCCATAAAATGTGCAAGATGAGCCTTAGTCCTGGCTGTCATTTTGGGAACCCGTTTGTTTATGTTGGCTGTGCACAGAGAGAACCCAATGGATTAAAAAAGTGACAAGCAAAAAAACCTTCTGTCAGCAGAGTAGAGTTGCTCCGTCTCATTCACTGGAGTTATATAATAGGTGGAAAAATAACTCAAGTTAGGGCCTCATGAGTTTCGTTTTCATCAAGTGGCTGGTTTGAATCATCTTACGCTCTCCGACCAGCAGCTCCAGGGAAGCCAGCTCCCTAGGAGCTCCTGTGCTCGAGTGGATAGGGAGCAGCCAGAGGCCTGGCCGCGCTCTGCCTGTCGCACACATGTGCCGGTGGGCTGGCTCACGGCTCTAGAGCTCGTCCGGGGGGAAAGCAGTGAAGGTGCTGTAGTGCGATAGGGAAAAATGATGTTTATTTGGTAGGGGAGGCTTTCCTGGGGAGGAGGTAGCGAGGTGAGAGGTGGCAGTGGAGGAGGTAGTTGGTGTCTTCCTTCAGACTAAGCAAAGCGCAGCTGTCAGTGCTTGAGGCAGGGCAGCCTGTAGGGAAGTGCAGGTCTCATGCCCTAGTCTCCGTGTTTCTTTTGTGCTGCAGCCACGTGGGCAGTGGGCAGAGTGCTGAGTTAAGGCAGGGCGCCTGACTGGGTAGGCTGGAGCTGCTGCAGGGTTTCATGGCTGCCGGTTGACGCGGCTGGTGGGATGCAGTGCCATCACAGCAGTTTGGGTACAGGTGGTTCGTATGAGTGAAGAGCATGTAGGATGTCAAATTTTGTCTGGAAGGCTATAATGGCCACAGAAGACTGTTACAGCTATAAATACAAGAATCACATTTAATGCTTAAGGCACTGAGCGCTTTTCAAACTCTACTTTTTTATTCAGTCTATTCTGGATAGCCAGGCTCTTAAATGAGTTGAAATGTGGCTGGGCATGCTGAAAAGATTGTGATCAATAGCTTGAGGTCAGTTTGGTGGCTGATAACAAGCAAGGTACTTCAGGGGTTGATCCAGGAACCCGAGTTGTACATCATCTCCATCAACAGATGGGGATGATGATACTGAATAAACCCTCACAGCTTTGCAGATGATACTAATTTAAGGAGGGTGGCAGGCACACTTGGTGGCACAGCTTTACTTCAGCGGGACCTTGAGAAACACGATTTCTGGGCCGATAGATGCACATGGACTTCAGCAAGAAGTGGAAGTTTCTGTATGCGAGTGTTATAACTCCATGTTGGTCTGTGCTGGGAGACCCACCTGACATGGTACAACAATGGACAACAGACTTGGGTTTCTTTTTGGGGGGTTCAAGTTAGACATAAAAATAAGCTTGTTCAGCCGAGGTGGTGCCCAGAGAGGTGGGGGACCCTCCAACCTTGGAGGCATTAAGTAAAGCCATTATCACCCTTGTCCAGTGTTGGCAACTGTCCTCTCTGAGCAGGAGGCTGCACTAGAGACCTGCAGGAGCCCCTCCCAGCCAGCAGTTCTGTGACTTTTGCTGCGATTGTTAAAATGGAAAGTTTTAAACAATAACAACCTCCCTCCTTTTTATGAGGCAGGACTTGACTCAAAATAATTATTTATATTCGCTTAGGAAGAAGCCACATGTTTAAAGCGATGACTAGATTTGCCTGCAGTTGCTGATGGAATATCGGGGCTATGCTTGTGAAGGCAGGAATTGCCCTCGAACTGTGTGGCACTGGTGCAGTGTGATGGAAGTGTTGCCCCTGTATGGCAGAAATGTCTGTTGTTTGCCCTAAAGAAAAGTGAAACGCGAATGTTGTTTTGCAGATGCTTGAAAGCCCTACCTTCTTCTGAAAGCAGAGTGCAGGAATCTGTTTAAACCTAACCTCAAACTAAGGAATAAACCTCTCCTTCCCTTACTATCACCTGGTGTCTTCCCAAAAAGGGTTGGGGAGAGGGAAAGAATATAGCTGGACTTGGCAGCATCTGAAAATATTCCCCAAGCGTTGAGAGGCCTATAAGGACATCTCAATTGTCTCTTTTTGGGCTTATTTTCCATTAAACAAATCTGTAAATATTCCCTGAAACTTGCAGGTGCATCCCCAGCACAGTTGCCCTTGACCCGGAGCTGTGAAAGGAGAAAGACCAAAAAAAAAAAAACAGCTCTGGACTAGAACCGTGCTGCAAAGTGGAAGAAGAAAAGATGTGTTACTTTTTCAGAGTGATAGATGGCAACATGCTTCCTGTCTTGGGAGCCTAAAAGCAGAAGGTTTATTAAGGAGGAGAAAAATCAGTACGAAAGGCCCAGTAGCTCTCTGTTACATTTTGTGAATTTTCCCTTGTCGCTTCCCTGAGGTGCATGTGAAAATATTGTTAGAGTAGAATCAGTGAAAGCAAAATTGAGTTGAAACACGATGCGGTAAGCTGGAGCCAGGGAGAGTTAAAAGGTGCACAGTGTCTTGCAGGACAGAAGTCTCCTGCGTGCCGTGCCAGAGCTGAAGTCCAGGGTTGAAGTGCCTCAGGCAAAAAACATGACTGCATACCTCCAGCAATCTTAGCAGCTCTCCACAATAGCAGGTTGGATTTTATTATGATTATTTAAAAGACAAAAACCCACCAAAACCCCACAAACCACCTCAAGGCCTGAGCAGGGAGATGGACTAGGTTGTTCTGAGGGAGAAGAGGGTGCGTCTGTGGTGCTGGCTGGGCAGCCTCCGGGGCTCCCAGAGGAGCTTCCAGCAGGGTGCTGCCCGTGTCTGCTGAGGTGTTTGGACACTGACCCCCAGCACAGAACAGAACAGACTATTCAGGCTACTGGAGAAGAAAAGCATGGGGAAATGTCTTAGCTTTAGAGCCCTCAAGGCTCTTGGGTGTCTGGTAGTGCTGCTCAGGTAATATCCAAAGCTATTTGAATAAACCGGTGCTCTTTCCAATACCAGGACAAAACTTTGCGTTCAGGTGCACACATACAGACATCTCATGCGCCAAAGAAAATGGCAAGCTAATCTCATGCTCTCTTAATTCCACACGTTGTCGTAAAAATGAGGTCATCTTTGAAGGAACAGAAGAATTCTTGGACACCCTCTATCACATAGCATGTCCTACAGGATAGCCCTCTATCCCGTAAAAGTCTCTGCGTGCTTTTAGAGATGTAATGTGTCATCTTCTCTGTTGTTGTTGCCATAGTTTGTACTGTTTTTGAAGACCATAGGCGTTAGTTAATGTCACATAATTCCCTTGTAGAGTAACTGATGGAGAGACAACTTACTGATAGGGAGCTGAGGTGCGAAGGTGCGAAGTAGTTTGATGGATTAATTTTCTAGGTAGTGACTTGTAAGTCTCTGTGCCTTTGCGAAGGGCACACACAGAATGGAAACATAATTCAAAAGTAGGAGAGCGGGAGCCTCTGATAATACAGCCCTGGTTCAACTCGGGGAAAAATGAAGGGAAAAAAAACCAACAACAACAAAAAACCACAAATAAACGAAAAAAACCCAAAAAACAAAAATGAATGACCTGAACTAGGAAATCCTAAGACTACCCGTGTGTCTTGCTGTTAAGAGTGGATAAAACAGGTTCCTTGTCACCCAGTCACTCGTGATGACTGGTGTACAGGTACTTGCAGAGGGGTACCCGAAGTCACCAACCAGCCTCTTTAGGGTGACGTGCCAGATGATGCTTTTCTTTCCCAAATTAAAGCGCACCGGCAGGAGAGCACTGGAATGAGCTTTTCAAAGGAGATGTGCTGATCAGAGGAGGCTTGGCTGCGTGCTCTGTTGAGATCTGAGCTCGGCAGGAGCTGAAAGCTGTGTGCCACTGCCTCTTGCAGAGGCTTCTCAAGTTCTCATGGCTCCAGGCTCCTGCACCTGTGGACCTGCTGTATGCCGCTGTATGCCATACAAAATCTGCCCAGGCTCTGACTTTGAAATTCAGTGACTGAAGATAGAAGGAGGCTCATATACAGGAGCAGAAGTTGGCTACCATACCACTACAGCACTCAAAAGTGCAGGAGAGTTGATGCGCTCAGTGGAATACCCACTAATCCTGTTTAGGTTATTGTTGATATGGTTAAAAGATACAAAACCCCTACCCTCCTCCGGAGTGTATATACTATGTGCCAGGTTTGCTGTAAACTGTTGGGGAAAGTTACTCTCAAACTTTACATGTTATTGGAATTTTCTTCTGTCTGCTTATAAAGCTGGCGTGGTAATTATTGTAGTCCCAACTGCAAGATGCTGAGGGAGAGAAATTAATTCCCAAAATGACTTACATTAGCTTTAGGAATACGAAAGTTAGTCCTTTAATCTCAGCGTGTGGTTGAGATCCTTCTTTCTTCTCAAATGAAGTTCTCAGTACTGTCAAGTTTCTGCAAATAACCATTAGTCCCGTCACTCTACTCAGGACTGAGCCTGGCTGGTTTAAAACGCACTAAGCCTGGCTCTGATCGCAAACCAGCTTTTCTACGTGATGCTGAGGTAATATCCACAAACCTCTTCCTATCTTGACTTTGCAACATAGCATGAAACTTTCTGTACTGCTTGAGCTCCAGCATCGAGGCAATGAGAGGTGAGCTGAGGACCTCAAACTTAAGTCTTTGGGTTTGTGTAGTTTGGTTTGGGTTTTTTTTGTTTGGTGTGGCTTTTTTTTTCATTTTAAAAACAAACCAACCCCCAATCCAAAACAGATATTATTCGAGCACATCAAGGCATGTCAAGGAAATGTAAAATGACATATTGGGAACAAAAGCTTGTTTGTAGTCAGATGATTTCACACGGGGTCCTGAGCACTGGGTTGGATACAGATGGGCTGGAGGAGTATTCGCCTCTCCCCTGCCCTCCCGTGGGTATAATAAATGTGACTCAGATTGGTTAAACCTGCAGGTAGCGTTTTCGTGTGGACGTTACAGTTGAGCTCCTTGCGTTTTCCTCTTTGTTGTGAAATGTCTCTCACTGTTCAGGCTGGTGTCGTGCGCTGGGTCTTCCTTTTGAACACATCCCCTTTGGAGTTGCGTTTCCTGTGGTTGCCAGTATGGCTTCACACCTGGTTGGTTGTGGCCTGCTTGGCCAAGCGTGCCTGGCTCCTCTGGGGGGCTGGTCTTCATGGGGCTGGGGCAGCGCGGGGGTCAGCGGCAGAGACAGGCATAACCTGGTTGTCTTTTTTTAAGACACCGGCTTGAAGTGGCATTAAACTGGCTCTTACCTTCCTATCTCAACATGCAGGCAGCATCTTTGAGGTCTTGGCAATGGAAAGCTTGACTGAAATGTTACTAAAAAATCACTTGCAGGTAGTTACCAGGGCACATGAAGCCCCAGGCTCCACGTGTCTGGGCATACGCTGTCTTGTGGATTCCTGCAGAGCCGGCTCAGTGGGCACTGGCTGTGGCCTCGTGGCCCCTCTGGTACAGGAGGGCTCCAGCTGGTTTTGCTCAGTCTTCTGTGTGCCAGAGCGTATTTTCAATATGGGTGTATGGTTTGGGAGGGGGTCTTAGTTGACTTAAGCCTGTTTTCCCTCTTTTTGCAGGTGTGTCAGGAGTAAAAGCAGATCGCTTTGAGGAAGCAATGACAGCAAAGCACTGCGCACTCTCGCTGGTGGGAGAGCCCATCATGTACCCGGAGATCAACCGCTTCGTGAAGCTCCTGCACCAGCACAGCATCTCTAGTTTCCTGGTTACAAATGCACAGTTCCCAGATGAGATTAGGTAAGAGCTGGACAAAATATCCCCATACTAAAACATTTGGGCGCTGACCTGTGTTTTAATTCCATTTTATCGCTAATCAGAGTCGGCTCTGCGTGAGCACTGACAATGAAAAAGCCTATTCAGCATCTCCTTGATTTTAACTGTAATCTTCCTGTGCTTTTTCTCATCTCTTTCCGTCCCCCAGTTTGATTTTTCTTTTCTGTATCTCTTAAAGTGTGGTTATTTCTGAAAGCAAAGAGAATGTAATCTAGTACCTCCTGGAGGCGCAAGGGAAGGAGAGCAGCAAATGAGCTGAGTTTTGTGCTTGGGGGCACGGATAGCTGGTGTGAGTGTTTCCTACTGTTAGAGCAGGAGACTGAATGTATAAATTGCCGTTCTGGTTTGTCTGCTTCTCTTGCAGTCTAATCTTTGCTCTAACTCCGTAAGACCAGCCGTAACGGCTCAAACCAAAGACCTGTACAGCCCAGCACCTCCAGTAGGACCCAGAGTGCAGGATAAGGACGGGTGAAAAGCGCACACTCTTCTGCAGAAGTGGGATCAGCAGTTTTTAACCTCGCTTTCAGAGGGACTTGAGCTGAACGTTCATGATGTTCTAATGAACTCTGATGAAAGAGTCTTTACAAATGCAAAGAACCCCTGTTTCTGGTGTTCTTGAGTATCCAGGCTGCTTTTAAGGAAATCTGAAGCAATGCAGCCAGGAAATGCTGCATGCGGTGCGAGCTGCAAGATGGCTGGGATCTCGTCGGCTAATAATGCTGACAGAGTCCAACCCTGGAGTTACGTGAATGCGTTAGCGGAGCTGTGCGCAGGGTCGTTCTGATATGTCGCTCAGCTTGTCACTTCAGCTCGATGCCTCTCCGTTAGCCCTTGCCGGTAGAGCTTCCTTTTCACTTCCTTCTGGTGGTCTGAATACGGCAGTGAGGGGGGAGGGCATGCAATTTTTGAGTGAGTAATTATACACTACAAAGGCATTCCAAATGATTGAATAATTGTGTAATCAAGTTACTTTAAGTCATGTATTATGTGCCTGATAGACAGAAATTGCTCTTTCCTAAAAATAGTGTTTTAAAAAGAGAGCACACGCTATATTTTGAAGCTGCGTTTCTTAGGATCTGCTGAATGTTTTTAAAAAGAAACAAAAAAGAAAGCGATGAAATGCTAGTCTTGCTGTCTTAAAAATTGCAACTGATCTTTGGCTCATCAACGCAAATGATTTCCTTAATGTGGGACTCGAACTAAGCACCAAGCTCCCTTTTCCATTGTCAGTAGAGAGGAGCTATAGTCTAAAAGTTAGTCCTAAAACAGGCAGCACGACCTCTGGCATCCAGCGTGCAAACAGCGAGCGTGGCCCGGGGTGTTCGCTGGGTTTAGAAAAGGGGTCCGCTGGCTCTGCAGACCCCCTGACTGGGTCTCCAGCATGGTGCTCCCTGTGCCTTCGTCCCTTCTCTCCTCTTCCTCCTCTCATATTGACTGCAGCTTCATCTGCCTCCAGGCACACACGTTTTCATAAAGTGAAGGAGGTTTTATGGCACATGAGCTCGTGTTGAACAGTTACCTGGCTCTTCTCCTCTTCCTCCTCTTGTTTCTGATTAGTGGATGTTAACAAGAATCCTTGTGTACGTGTTTGTCTTTATGAGCATCAATAACAATAACGAGCAGGTGCTTATTATTGCTCATAAGCAAATGCTCATTTTTATTATATTGGTGTTTCCGTTCTTTGTATTACTGACCAGGCTGTGTCCCGCCTGGCTTGTGAAACCTCCTCATGGCTGCTGGCCTGAAGTCAATTTACGGCTCTTGCATTGTGCTCGTGATTTCTGCCCAAGTTCAGATGTGGTAAACGCTGTGAATTTGATCTCCTGGACGCCATCTGAGCTGTCTAAGCTGGCTTGGAAACTACAACCAAAAATTACGGAGGAGCATTGGAAAAATCCGTCCTAGTACCGTACAACTAAATTTCCTGTTAATTATGAGATGTAGCTGTGTTCCTGGAACATCAGGTTGTGCTCGGCATCTCCCTGCTGCTGGCTGGACCTGTGACCGCCCTTTCTCCTTGTTCACCTCTGGCAGCACGTGCACAAGGTCGTCCTGGCTCCAGTCCCGGCCATGGCAGAGCCCTGGCAGACTGGATCACTCTGTTTTGGAGCAATGTGGGGCAGAAATCCCTCTCTGGGATCTCTGTGAATTCTTGATTTTCTCCAGTATAACAGTGAGTCTGGCTCTTGCCTGTCCTGAGGGCTGAGTTCCTCAGAGAAGAGATGATTTTTTTTTTTTTTTTTTTTCAGCTCATGTTTTGAAAAACACTCACTCCATCTTCAGTGGGGCCCCTTTTAATTAGGCAAATGCAACATTAAGTAAAGAAAAGAGTATTTTGGCTATGTTCTTTGAAACTGAATACTTCAATCCACTTATGACTAGAAGATTTGGTCATTTTTGGAGATCGTGGCTTTGAGCGGCCACTCCAGACTTTTTTTTGTCTGTTTTTGTAAACAGGCTTGGTTTTGGTTTTGGTGGTGGTGTTTTTGTTTGGGTTTTTTTTTTTTCTTTTAACCTAAAATGTTAAATGTGCTCTGGGCTGTTTCATTCTTCTGTCTAAATACATACAGAGAAAATATGTTTAGATGGGTTGTTTGAGTGTCCGTGTTAAGTGGATTCTTCTGGATGGTTCTTGTCACTGTGTCACCTCTGGGGAGGGCAGGGGCTTGGTGTATTTTTAGGTGGCACTGTTTGGCAGCTGCGTAATAGTTTCTAATTTCTTCTCATCTTCTATGAAGAACAAGATCAAGCTGGGCTGTAGCCTGCTCGTTAACAGACTTCACAAAAAAGCGCATGCAGAATCTTGTCCTAAAACTGCGAAGAGCCGAAGAGTTACGCGGTGCAGTTAGGGTGCTGACGTTCCGACTCGGACACCAGGGTGGAAGGGGCCGGGGGGGTGTCACACGCGCTGGCTTTATCAGTTTTGTCTGTGGTGACAAGGGAGCTCCTTTGAGGTTGTTCCTCTTAATGCCCTTCATTATCCCTTTGCTAACGGACCGCAGCATTGCTGCTTCCCCTTTACACCCTTGGGGTTTGTGGAAGGGATTAGACTTGACCCAGGCTCTTTCCACAGCAGAGGAGGTTTAATCTTTTTAGAAGTTATCGGTGTTGGGCTCACAGATGCTGTGCTCCCCGACATGATGTGACCAGAAAGACTATACTGCAGGATTTATATGAAATAAGAGCCTTGGAAGAGGAAGGAGAACGTGTTGTGGGATTGTGCTTGGTTTTATTTTCTAAACAGCTTTGGTTTCCCTTCAAAAAATTATTTGACTGATGATGCCAGCTGCTGGTCAGGTAAGTTCAGCAGTAGAAACTGGCTGAATTATGGCTGTATTTCTATTGAATGTGATTATGTTTCTGTGGGCCAGGGCAGATAGAACTTGGGGAAGGGGCTGAGCTTTATGGTTTTTAACCATGGGAGCTGTGGCGAGAAGCAGAGCCTTTCAGTGCCTCGCGTGAACCCCTGGCACACTGCTTTGGGAAGCCTTTCTGAATGTGTTATGGCTGCGCTGGAGTGAAGTATGTTCCAGTTCAGTGAGGAAAAGATAATTAAAATGTCAGCCAGGGCCTCTGTATGTGACATTCTTATCTTTGGGGTGTATTGTTGAAAGTAGGTTGTAACATCTTGTTATTAAGATGATGGTCACTTGACAGAGACGAACTACTGCACTTGGATAGTTTTTCCGGTAAATACTGTATAGTTCCTGCTGCTACTGGACCAGCAGAGCAGCTTGTTCAGAGATACTGTATTTTATGTGTGCTTTGGTAGAAAAGCACAAATTCAGATAGCAGTAATGCCTGTAAACAACAATTCCCTTCTTTTTATTTCCAAGGAACCTTGAGCCAGTAACGCAGCTGTATGTCAGCGTGGATGCCAGCACCAAAGAGAGCCTGAAGAGAATCGATCGACCCCTCTTCAAGGATTTCTGGCAAAGGTTTCTAGACAGTTTAAAGGCCTTGTCTGAAAAGGTACCCAGTTAAGAGTGTATTTTTAAATTTTTTTTTTCTTCCTTCTGCACCTTACCTACTCAGGACAAAAGTAGAAGCCTTGAGAGGCTTAAGATGGACCGTGGAGTGGTTTCTGGATGTGTTGGGAGCATATTTATATGACTATTTATATGACTTGTACATCAAGGCGTATAAAGTCCAGCAACTTTGATCGGTTTTCCGTGTGGGGAGAAATTAAATGACAAAAAGAGAAGAATGTGTGTCAAATTGGACATTAAACTCTGCTGTGAATATAAGATGCTAAGAGATGGAAAGATTATAAAATAATAGAAGATTTCCTGATGAAGTGTTTACACAGAAAACAGGATGCTGAAGGAAAACTGGAAGTTCAGGGAAGCCTGGGGAGAGTCATAAATCCTCATGTGGCGCTTAGCGTTGGTTCTCCAAGGTTGGCTTGAAATTGCAGCACATAAAGGACATTAAAATGTGCGTTCTGGAGTTTGAGAAATGTAGTTCTAGTCGCCCTCCTGTTACATAGAAATCTGCTTATTTCTGGAAGATTTAGCCAGAACAGTTGATCTGAAGATAATAGCAAGGGTGACCCTTTACACTGTCAGTGGTTTGTAGTAGTTTGTGTCCATTTAAGACAGCTGAACAGTGACCTGAAGGCCCATGGGATGCTGCTGCTGTCGGCTTAGAACATAGCCTACTGTGTAACAGTTTTCATAGTAATTAATGAAGCATTGCATCGCATGAATTAATAAGAATAGTGCTTCATGAGCATGTCTTCTCTCTCTTACTTACTGATCCTGTGCTCTGAGGGGAGCAAGCACTTCTGTTTACCGATTTGGCAGAAGTTGACATGTTACCTGCTGAGATGAAGAGACAAGAGAGACTGTTTCATTTGAATAATGAGTTTTTCTGCTTTCTGAGATGACAATGTTGGACCATTTTCTGCCAAACGTACTTAACGTTAGTCGATGTGGGAGACTCAGTGTAACTGAGTGACGCTTTCTTCCCCAAAAGCATGTGAGGAGCTTGATCAAGATGTTTGCATGCAAGTGTGCGGCTGATCTTGTTAAGCAAAATCTCAGGCCAAACTCTGAGCTTACTGAAATCAGGTACAAACTTACTGAGTTCTCTGTGTGAGTAGAGGAGGCTGTGGAAAGAAGGACGGCTAAAATATTAAAGGCAAAAATATTGAAAAAGGCTTTTGGAGACTTGCTTTTGCCCATTGTTTCTTTCCTTCCGCCTCTCTTGACTCTGGATAGGTATGGTTCATTCATTGCTGTGTGTTGTCAGAAATTTCCTTGCAGAGAATTGAAGGTGAAAGTATTGGCAAGTCTGTCCATACAGCTAAAAATACTCTGGTCAAGGTGAAGAGGAGAGGGAAAAAGAAGCTCAACTAGCAGGTGCATTTTCTCCTCAAAGCCAACTGTGCTTTGAAGGGTCCTTGAAACACTGAGAACGCAAGAGCCAGTTAATAGTTGCTCCAGTTGGTGATGCACAGTCCTGCCAGCCCCTGCTCAGCTGCATATTCCATCATCACACTGGGGGACAGCAAGAAGTCTTGGGGAAGCTGCTCTTTGTTAATGTTATACATGGTTGTGGTACCCAAAAACTACCTTGAACTGCTTCGTCTGGACAGAAGCACCTTTCTGTTTTCCTTCTGAGCGCGTTGCTTGGTGCTCATGAGTGAGGTTACGCATGGGTCTGTAGGACTGCGATGAATGAAAGGTGGTGAAAGCTACTGCATGGGCTGATTCTTGAGAAATGCAGCTCCTGTTTCGGAATAGGTGGGGAAGCGCTGACGCGTTGCGTCGGGAAACTGATGGTAATGTATCTGGAAACAAAATACAAGTCCCGTGTTTTCACACTGCCTGACAAACCGTCCAGGCTTATTCAATTCTCCTGAGACAAGCTGGTGTTGCAGCCGATAGGAGTCACTGCTAATAAGAATCACGGATAGGTTTGATCTCTGCACGTTTAAAAAATAAACACAAATGGGTGAAAGGAGTTTTTTTAAAAAACACAAGCTGTACCTCGCTGTGCTTGCTGCTGTGTTGTTTGGCAGGTGCCGTTCCTGCACTGTTACCCAGCTTGCTTGTGTGCCCGCTGGCTGTTCTGGGCGCTGGGCTCGGTGCTGCAGGGATGGGGAGCTAGAGACGGGTCCTGCTGCAAAGTGTTGATAGTCCAGATAGACAAGGGGAGAAAGGAGGAGGAGGGGACACGGTTCTAGATGAGCAAGGAGCGAGGATGTTCTCTTTCTTGCCACCAAAAAGCAGGCTGATTCTTGTTAAAAACAGAAATGGGCCTGAGCAGAGAGGTGCATTTCAAATTAGTTACCCTAGTGGGAGGTAGTTATACTGATAATGATTTTAACTGAAGTTTTGCACAAAGTTCCTGAGCCTGTAGTGAGGAGTGAATTTAACAGTGACTTGTTCCCCGTACGATTTGACAGCGTCCTACAGCACATTGGTGACTAGTTGCTACAAAGTTTTCAAAGGAAGTTCAGGAATAAAAGAAAAACAATCTCTTGTGAATTTTCTTTCTGCAACAAGCAGCAAGAAATCCCCTCCCCAGCCTGCTGCTATTTGGAGCAAGTTTTGTCCTTTCTAGAGTGATTCTCATTGAGATGATCTTCATGTTGAATTTTCTATGCTGAGAAATGTTTCTTGAGAGAGGAGCTTATGTTAAACAGCAAGTAGACTCCCAGAAGGCTCCGTTTGTTTCTTGTCATGTGTCTTCCGCTCTCCAAATTAAATTGAGAGGAAAAAGAAAGACGTTAACATGTGCAATTTAGAACGTGCCCTTTCCAAACGTCACCTTTGAGAAGTCTTGTAGACTTGTTCTCTGACAGCCTTGAGTTCATCAGAATGATTGAGGTGACTTGACTTGATAGACAAGCGCTTGGAGGAATCACTGAGGATGTGAATCCTTATTCTCATTGTAAGAATGAGAAATCTCTGCTCCAGTGGTTGAAAGACATTTTTTCCAGCCATGGCTTCTTCACAATGCTATATCCAAATAAGAAATAAGGTACAAATTAATAATGAAGGCCCAGAAGCTCAGGAAGGAAGAGGTAGATTTTTTCTTCCCTTGAACTTCTATGCTTCCGCCTCCCCCCCTCCCCACACCACCAGTAATACCATGAACCAAACATGCGCTGTCTGGGGAAGGAAATAAGGAACCGGTGTTCTTTGAGCTCTCATCCACCAGCAGGCAGACTCGTGATCCATTTGCGTTTTGACTTTGTGCTCCCTTTCCCCTAGCGTTACTAGACCAGGTTCTCTATGTTGAGAAATTTTGAAAACTGTTGTTGTCGTTCATAAATCACCACGTGTTTTCCCAAGCGATAGGGATGTTGACTGAGACAAATGGGAGTCCCCCACCGAGTTGCTGATAAATGAAGTGGAGATGCAGTGATCTAGTACGGCAAAAGCCCTTACAGATTTCTACCCAGGCACTTTGAAGATAACTGGAGGAAAGATGGTGATGGACATAGCAGAAGAGCAAACCCCATTTGCGGTTCAACACCACATTATAACATCTCATCATGTTTTATCCACCTGCTTAGAGGGTAAGACAAGTCTGGAAGCAAGTGGCGGCTGCTCCATGGACATTCATGGGCTTGATGAGCGCTGGGGAATAGAGGTTCCTGGTGTCACGCACATGCTCTGAGGAGCGCTTTTCCAACCTTGGTGCAGTGTCACCTCTTCTGTCTGTATCTTTTTTACTTAATCGTGATAAATACTGTCCAACCTGCTTGATACACTGTACCTTGCAGTACTTGCTGTGCTGCCAGACACCAAGTAGGCATTGCTGAACTGCTTTAACTTTCAGGGGACAGGTGCCAGTGCTCTCCTAAACAGACTGGAGTCATACAGGGGAAAAACCCTTCAGGTTAATAGATGTTACGGCATTGCAGGAACTGATGATGAAGCAGAACCTGATCCTTCCTGTCCTTCCAGGAGGGTCACTAAAAGCAAAAGAAACAGCTTATTGACACTTCACAGAGTGCGGTTAGGCTTGTGTCTTCAGGCATTGTATGCAACTCTTGCTTTAGATCTTGGGTAAAACCTCGCCCTCACTTTTTTTTTTTTTCCTCTACTTTATTCCCTTTAAGATTTCATGGAGAAAGAGGGTCATGCCTCTGTGGGTGAGGTATAGCAAATGTCTGGTGGTTTTTTTTGTTTGGTGTTTTTTTTTTTCCTATTAAAAAAAGGACCACAAAGGAAAATTCTTAGCTCTGCTTGTCCTAGGATATCACATATTTGACAGTGTATGGGTTCGTACTCCTTACTGGAAGGTGCTAGAGATGGTTTGTCCAGAGAAAGGCATAAAGTATAACAGTGTCCTACTACCATCTTCCAGTTCTGCATTTGCATGCTGCTTACAGGTAGTTCCTTTTCCATTTCTGGGTGATGAAGACACCAGCTTGCATATTTAAACATTTTCAGGCTTGCATCTGGTGCTGTTCACTTTAGTCATCTTTTTGTTTTTTTTTTTTTGATGTGATCCTTTTTTCAAAGTTATCCTTGGCTTCTATGTGATTACAAAGTTAGTGTAAATACATTGAGTTACATCTTAAGCACGTTTTAGTGCTTATTATATAATATATGACAGTAACAATTGCTTTCATGAAAAGAGCATTTTTGATTTGCATGATTATTTATGTGGTTACTGGGGGAGGGGAGCTGGTTTGTAGAGCCTAGTCTCATGTTTCTGAGCTAAGTGACTTTTTAAGGAGAATTTAAATGTAAAATTTGCAACAGATGTTAGAATCAGTAATCAATTTTGCCACTATAAATTTAGAAGAATTTGACTCTTCTGCATAGTAAATGCTCTCCACCAGCTGTGTGCTTGTTTTAATCGTTTTGTTAATGAGACTTCTGGCGTAAGCCTTTTGAAACACAATATGATGCGTGTTACAAAGGTACGATGTTTAATATTAAGTTATTGTTTCTGAAACACATCATCTCCTTTCAGTTTAGCTTACAGCAAGCAGCAATCCAAATGAGGCTTCAGCGGGATGCTTGGCTGCAGCAGGAGTGAAATCTTATTTCTTCTGCCTGTTCCAGTACCTCTTGGTTTGCTTGCAGGCAAGAAAAGGGGGGAAAAAATGTTCATAAACACACTTCACAATCAAATTGGTGTTATTCCAAGCTGCTGGTTGTTACTGTGTGTCTTACGAAGACAGGATAGGGAGGCTGGGAGGCAGGCAAGGTGTCTCTGGCCACGCAGCAAGCCTGAGGCAGAGGTAAAATCCGTGTTGTCTTAGCCCTTGGCCAATGCTTTGTCCATTATCCCACATCCATCCCCTTCTCATTACTGCCTGGTGTTTTGGGGTAGCCAGGCCTGTGGGGTATTTGCTGCTTGTTCTTGCCAGGGGAGCAGTTAGAGCTGCAGGGAGGCTGCCCAGCTGTCACACTTGTTTGGTAGAAGGCACTCCTCCCCCTTCCCATGTCTTCTGGAAATGGGCTCTGACCTCTGCAGTGTAAATGGGAGAAACAGAGAGTGCTCCTCAGCCGCTTCCAAATTCACCCTTCTCTTTCACTCCTTAACTAGCACACTTTATTTAGCTTGCCTAGCTTTTCAGCTACTTAACATTTAAGACGCGTTCACTATTCTTACCCTTTATTAAACATGATCTTTTTTTGCCTTGAGCTCTTCCTTAGAGACTGCATGAGAGATGCCAGACTTGGCTTTTAGAGAACTTGGTTTAAACCAGTCTCTATTCCCCCTTCCAGCCCTTCTGTTATTTATTAACCCAATCCCTAGCAAAGGGCTGCACTGTTCCCTGGGGCTTGGCTTTGGGAGCCAGAACTCCCAGCTGCCCCAACAGGCTCCATGGTCTTGGGGATGTCTTCTCATTTTCTCATTCTTTAGTTGTGAAATAGAACAGGAGTCTTCATGTAAAGCACCCTGAGAAGGCAGAGCATATGTTTTGTTGTTTGGTTGTTGGTTTTTTTTTAATGTGAACTCTTAAAAAGGAAAGAGTGAGCCTAAAATTCTGCTTGTGGCAACTAGGCAAAGGAAACTTGTATCTGCACTTCATTTTTAAAACATGTTTTTCTTTAAGCCTATAAAGTTGAAGTAACTGGGCCAAATGCCATAGATTGGGATTTTGCAGAGCATTGCATAATATTCCATTCTGCTAAATGCATTAGCTGTTGGGTTTTTCTACTCACTGACCGATTATCATTAGCTCTAGCATGATGGTTCAGATAAGAAGCGTTTATTGGGTTCATTGAATCTGTTCGTTTGACGTATCAGGATAGATGAGTTGACAAAGCATCTGTAAGTGATCTATTTTCTCATCTCAGACAGTGAGTGTATAATTGAGGTGAAAACACTGCAAACGAGAAAATGGGTTTTATGGGAATGTGGTAACGGGTGTGCTGGTGCCCCTCCGAAGCAGAGGGAACATACTCATGGGCTTGTGCGAGGCAAATAAGATCAGGAAGACTTATTGCTTTGGAGGGGTGAGAAGTAAGGGGTTAGCTGCGATGGAGTGCCGTGCAGGTACGTTCAGGTGAGAGAGGCCGGGCTGCTGGGGCCAGGCTTACAGAAGTAGCTGAAGCGACACACGGACTTGGTGCCTTGGGGCTGTTCGGTGCTGCCTGTCGTCCGGTGGGTGGGCTCTGGGAAGGCTCTCCTCTGCTTCAGGGTGAGATCGGTGTGCGTGGCTCAAACTGCTGCTGAAGGTGATTTGAATGAATGTAGTTGGTTTGGGGCTGAAGCAGCTGAGGAGGGCTTGGTCTCTTCCTCCGGTTCTCCTTTTGGGCAGGGTCCTGCAGCAGGTAGGTGCTAGTACAGCTCAAGGAACAGTTGTGTCTTCAGTGCTCTGCTTGTCAGTGATCTTCCTCAGCTCCCATTTCAGCTTCCTGGGGTTACCTGAGTGCTAGCGAGAGCAGAATATGACCCGAAACTTCCGTTGTCAGATTGACTTTTAGTAATAAACCAGCCTGTGTAAAGAAGTGCTGCTTTTCCTTGTCGCATGTAGATGTTTGTGCCTTGGCCCCGTTCCTTCATATTGCTTTCCCCTAGAAAAAAAACCAAAGGGAACTGGTGTTGAAGTTGGGTAACTGTAACTTTGGACGCTCGGTGGTGGGTGTAGGTGATGGTTGTGATCATTGGGGGTGGGGTAGGCTGTGACCTCCCAAACCACGTGCCCCATCCATCATTTCTGTAGCTGCTGCAGTTACCCATCTGGAGCCTTCCTGACTCGCAAGTTGCGCGCTTGAGAGCCAAGTCTTGTATTTTCTCCTTGGATGAAACTGCTGTTAGATTTGCCAATGTAAGAAACGCAGGAACTACAACACATGTATTCAGAGTCTCCTCTGAAGCTGCTAAATTGCTGGACCATCTTTCGTATAAATCTGTGGAGTTCATTGTCTTGCACATACTTGAATACAGAAAGCTGGTAATTAGTAACAGTGACAAAAGGTCAAAGCAAACTGGCAAATCAATAGTGATTTTATTTTTTGTTTTTTACACAATTAACACCTTTTTGATGGGTAAGATCGGCTTCTCTCAAATTTGTTCAGCCGTTTCTAAGTGCAGTAGTTGGGAGCAATTACTGTGCTGACTTATTTGGGGATCTCCCTTTCTTGTTATCCCAGAAGAGCGCTTGGCTGCTCATAAATCTGTTGGGTAGAGGGACTGATATTAGATGCACTGTAAATGATCTCTTCTAACTGCTTAGCTCTAAAAACAGAGGAGCATTGAGAGTATAGGTGGTGATGAGCCCTGGAACTGGAGAGTTGATGATCCATAGCACTAAAGCGACTGTTTACAGACCTGCAAAAACGTGTCTCTGCTTCATTGCCTTTATTTCATTGTGTCTTTGTGGGTTGAAATTTGCTTAACAACCTTGAGGAGCCTTATCACCCAGCAGAGCTCTGCTGAAGAGTCCAGCTTTCTGTGAAAGTAAGAAGATCTGAAGGTTTTTTGTAGAGACTGCGTCGCTAAAAGAAAGCTTTAACTTGAGATGTCAGGGTTTCGGGTAATGTCAAGCCCGTACCCCCAAGGGCAGGCCCAAGCGCGAGCAGAAGTTGCCCTGTGCATCCAGAGACACTTAGGACTTTGTTAAACCCTTTGTTGTGATTTTTTTTTTTTTTTATTTAAGAAGCAACATAATTTTTAAAAATCCATATATTGGGCTCATGAATGCCTTTGAAAGGTGCAGGATTTTATTATTGTTGCAGACTGGACTCACTCCCCTGCAGAAGGTAGAGACTGCATACTGATAGCTGTCTTCTTCGTCCAGCATTTGCTAGGCAGTGTTCCTGCCCGCGGCTCTGGCTGTGCTGGCAGTTGCTGTTTTTGTCCAGAGGTAGGTAAGTTACAGTTGTGGAAGGTGGGTAATTTGACAGATAAACCTGTGCCTCAGTGAAACGAGGTGAAGGGATGGAGCTCATCAGTAGGGACATGGGGAGTCTCCCGTCTGAGCTTTGCATTCAGGCAGGTCTGCGAAGCTGCCTGCTCTGCAGGAACGGGACCTGGCTTAGACCCTGACGCTAGCCCTGGTCTTTGCCATGACTTTGGATTACTTCTGCAGTCTGTTTTGAGAGATTCATTCTCTTTTCTTCTTTACCCAGCCTATCTTGCATTGAGCAAATCCCTCTGATTCTGCTCTAAATACTCAGTTTTCAAGCATTGTTTCTGTCGCAGTTGTCTGTGGGGAACTGACTTGCAAGTCTGAGGGAAGAATACCACGCTTTGAGCGAGGTGGGGATGGCTGGATGCTGCCTGGTGGCAAATGAGAGCTCTTATGTTTTGCACGATGCTTCAAGAGAATCTTCTCTGGTAGCTTTCAGAGATGCTCAGTTACTTCATGTTCATTGTGTCTCTGCACTTGAGAGCACATCAAGCACAGGAGCGGGGCTGAGGTGAGCTTTGCTAATGCCGGTGCCTGACCTCCTTGGAGCTCCTGTACACGGGGATGTGCCCCCCTAGTAGGTATAAGGGGTCCAGGTCAGGTGCAGTCTGATGGTCACCCAGTTGTCGTGGAACATTTAGATAGCTTGTAGTAGTTTTCATCATATTGAGGCAGGGGTGATGGCTGCCTGCAGTGGATTGCTGGGTGCACCTTTGCATGGCTGCAAGATGAGTGGAGTGCTGTGCAGAAACGTAGCGGCAGGTCCTTTGCAAGCAGAAGCAATGCTTGCCTTGTGAGCTGCCAGTCTGCAGTCTCTCCAGACGCTCTTCTGTGATGCTGACCCACACGGGCTGTGGGACCCGCGGAGCCAGTGGGGGTAAACTTTCTCAGCAGATGGAAGTGATGGGATAGGGGTTAAGGAGTTCGAGTACTGCTCCCTCCTTTGAAGTGGTGGTACTCTACAGATTTTCCTAGAGTACATCTGTAGGGGGTAATCCTGTAAACTGCTGGGAACTGAAAGGAGTCCAGCTCCTTGAGGCTACAGCCCAGATGCTAACTGCTCAGAACAAAGAGCCGGGTACGAAGCCTGCAGGAGCTGCTAAAAGGGTCCTAGTGCTGCACCTGAACACTCGGGTAGGTGCTAGTGAGAAGCGTTTGGAGGCGGCTTAACAGCAGCCACTGCCAAACAGCTGTTTTGCAGCAGGATTGATCTCGAGCATCACCCAGGTGCTGTTCAGGCGCTGCTTTCACAAGCCTGCCTGTGTGGAGCATCATTCCTGTGCGTGCTCGGATGGGGAATGTCCCTTCTCGATGCTTCACCTCCTGGCATGTCTCACTCTGCCCTAGCACTGTGCAGGAGCGCTCGCGGTCCCCAGCTCAAGCTGGAGCTCAACTGTTTAATAGGATGGGCAGTTAAAATGTTTAAAGCCTATTTACCTTCTCATAATGTTTGTTACTCTAGAGCCTAACTCCTGAGTTAGGGCTTTATGCGAGCAGTAGCCTTGTAAGGATTGTTTAATCAATAAGAAAGAAATTTACTTTAGACTCCTTGTTTATGTTGTTCTTTGTTAAATGAAATGGGCAGGATTTTCAGCAGATCATGGTGGGGCTTTCAGTTCTATTTTTAGGTGATTTGGACAAAGCCCAGATGAAAAAAATATTATAAATCCTTTGCTTCGCAGACTACAAAAGTGATTTTTAACAAGGTAATTATGTTTTTATGGCGGATTAATCTCTGCTTTCAAAATCATTCGACTCTTGAAGTTGCGTTGCTGGTTTGTTGTTTCCTGAGATAACGAGCGTCAGTTTATTCTCTTAAACACAGTAGCCCCTTCCCAGGCTTCGGCCGAGCCTGCGTGCCGTGCCGTGCCGCGAGTCACGCGTCCGTCGCGACTGCATGGCTGGCTGCTGCCGCCCGCGAGTCATACCCATGAAAGTGCTGACGTTTTGTCAAATCGTGGACTCTCTTTTTACCTTACAGACATGATGCCTCTTCATTTTTCATTATCCTGCAATTGCTCGCTTAAACCATCGTTATTACAGGATTATTTAAAATGCAGTTTATTCTTCCTTCCTGGATCCCCCATTGCTGAGCAAAAAGCACTGACTTTGAGGAAATACTCTCTTAGAGCCCTGCAAAATTTCGGTGGGATGTTGTTTTCCTGACTGAGATTTCCAGCTACAGAGGTCCGTAAGGAGGCATCCAAGTCTCTGGCTGTATCTATAAATAACTACTGGGATGGCTTAAAAATACTGAACACCTGGCAGCTGATGTGGGGGAGATTGGGTTCCTCCATTGGATCTGGAGAGATTTTGGTGAACGTTCAGTTCATTCTTTAGCCAGAAGCATTTGGCTAAAGTTGGAGCCTGTTTTTAAACTGCTCTTATCCTTCCCCCTCCCTCCCCCCCGCAAATGAATGCCATTCAAGTTTTTTCTTCTTTTTTCAAGTTCCCCAGTCTGTGCGTTAAGATATTTTGCACATTACTGTTCAAAACAGACTTTCTTCGTGGTGCCCTCCTCTTTGGGGCTCCCCTGCTTGTCTGTAGTTTGTTTTTTAATGTTGTCCTTCTCTTGACTTCCTTGCACGGCCGGGGTTACAGGTGTGTGTTACTAAGTGAGATGTTTGAGGTGGGGCCTCGCCGGGACCGCCACACCAGGTACCACAGGCTGCCCTCATCTCTGGCCAAGCAGCCAAGCCTGAGGCACCAGGTCACGGAGCTAGAGGGACATAAGTGCATGGAGCTGTAGCTGTGCGCCCCTTCTGGGGAACATGAAATGAAAGGAGGCTGTGGGAAGTCCCAGAGGGTGATTTCAGCTTTTCCCCATCACAGGACTGGATCTGATTGCCTCTTCTCTTCTCCGCGCCTGACCAGACACAAGTATGTTTACCCGTCCTGCACCTTGCACGCTACGTGCTGGCCCAGACGAAAGTGGAGGTGCCTACTCAGCTTCAATACGAATAATTTTTATGGTCAGATCGAAGCAAGTCAGTGATCCTCCTGGATTTTGCACCTCTCTGGCGAAGGGGCAGTTTTGCAGATGGGATGGAGCCGAGGGCCCGAGCAGGTTGGTTGCTGACCGAGCTCCCGTGCTCGTCCTCGCTTGGTGCTGAAGAGCAGCAGCCGGAGCTGGACGAAGTGCTTGTCACTCAGTGCCGGCGTGGCAGGTCCCTGCTGCGGTGGCAGCTGCTGCTCCGACCCGCAGGGCTGCTGCTTCTTAATTGCAAGATGGCAGTGTGGGAAAGGTCCTGATCTCGCCTATGATTGGGAGCCTTCACAAGAGCATACCCTGCCAAGCTTCTTGTTCAGGTCCTTTCAAAGTCAGCGGGACCTGGGAACAAACTTGGAGCGTTGCTGAAGGCTTTTATCCCGGTGAAAGCGCTTTTAGTCACTGCCCCCGAGTTCACTTTCTCCTTAGATTCGAGCCCATCTTTGCTTGTAACAACTCCTTGGCGCAGGGCTTGGTGGGAGTCCTACCCAGGCTCGTGCTGATGCTTTTTCTGGCTGTTTGGTGTTAAACATACTGTATTTCCTCAGGAAATGAAATACCGTCAGGCTGTGCGCTCTGTTTAACAGCAAGCTTTGAAGTGTTTTTTTGCCAATGATTTGATATGATCCATTTTAATGCTGTTCTTCTATTTTAAGTTATGTTGCATTAGACTTTTTTTCCTCTGTATAAATTTTACATGATAATTCCTTAAAACTGCCTTAGAAATATTGAAAACAAATAATCACTGGAATATTGTTGGTGCTGATTTACAAGAGTAAGTGTATTAAAAATGAGTCCATGGAAAATTAATAAGGAGCAGTCATGGTTCTGGATTTACTTAAGAAAAACATTTTTAAGGCTCAGAACAAAGCTGTTGCTGTACTTCGTCTTATTTTTAGAGATTTTTAACTAAACTGATTAATTTCTACTGAAGTGTGAAGCAATAAAGTAGATTACAAGCAATAGGTGGCAAGTACAGGAAGAATGATTGTGGAGGGGAATGTGGCTTAGGACGCTGGTTTAGGAAGGTAAGATAATGAAATATGATTTCTTTTCTCCTTGATTCCAGTCTGGATCGCTTATTTCTGTGGTTCGTACATCAGTAGGACAGCTCACAGGCTGAGCAGCTTTTCTGGTTTAAAATTCTGGCTTGGGAATTAGTACTGATGTGCTTGTCTCACTCCAGGATTGTCTTTTTATTTTGAGGCAGAATTTCAAAGCTGGTCAGTACAAACCGATTTTGTATGACATGAGGACAGTTGTGCTGACTGATTTCTGTCTTTTGAAAAAAACCTGGTCCGAACCAAAAGTCCAACTTTCAATTTTTTGTAATTATTATTTATGACAATTTTTTCATCTTATTTCCAAGGCTGTAGAAAAATAAGAGATTTTTTTATGGCTTTCAGACTCAGCACCTCATAATAACAACACTTGATAGAGACAATTTTGTTTCTCGGACAAGTATATTAAAACCAAGAGAATTAGTTTGCCTAGCTCTTCGGCCTTTGTTGAAGGGGACTGACTTGGGATCCTGGTGTCAAGGCGAGGGGTAGGACCAGCCCCTCCTCATTTAGCTGTGTGCGCTCCGGAATTGGTTTTGTGACCCGATTCTCTCACAACGAGCAGGAATGGCTTTTGCATGAGAAGATAGTACCAGGTTTGTGGGGGTGCGTAAAAAGCTTTTTTTATGTTAAAACAAAACAAAAACCCAAACCCCAACCCTTTCATCCTAGTTTCCTTGGCGTTAGAACTTCAATATTGAGCTGGAGCAGGTGAAGAGTCTTCGCGTGCTGCTTTAAAAAGAGGGTGGTGGTGATGGGGTTGGTTTCCTCTTGTGTCCTGGGGGTGACATGGGGACAGCTGTCGTGCTGTAAAATACTGGGCGAAGACCGAGGGCTTCGGTGCCGATCTGCAGGTGGATGCTGGGGTTGAGTGCTGCCACTTCTCCAGCAAAAATGAAAGTTCTGAGCTTTGCTCTGGTTTTACAGGAGAGTAGCTAATGTGTTAATTATCTTATGGTAATATGCACCTTTTTTAGCAGTGAAGACAAAGCCTCAACTTGCTTTAAACCGGTGTATTAATAGCAAGTGCTTGAACAATGTATGTTTTTAGTAGGTACCTACGCAGCATAACCTATTCAGGATTTTTGCTTTAATGACTATTAGCCTGAAGAAAGGAAGCTGAAAAGTTTTGTGCTCTGTGCTGAGTTAATCTTTGAAGGGGAAAAAACCTCCTCTGCTGTGCGAATCTGCCCAGCAGAATGCTTTCAGGTGTTGGCAATGTGACTTTCAGGAGGATGTCATCCCTCTGGTGCTTGTTCAGGGCTGGTTGTGTAGTGATAGATGATCCCGAATGAAGTGATGAGCCCTTTATTTAAGGGGATGGTCCTGGTTGCCAGAAGAATTGATTAATCTGCCGTCCTTTCAAGGGCACTGAGTCTTTCCCTGATGATGTTCTCCTGGAGCATGATGGGTGCTACAGCTCATCTGCAGAGGTCCTGGGAGCCTGGAGGCTCAGCAGTGCTGGATTTGGGAGAGGCACAGGTGATCTCCAGCCCTCTCTTACAGAGCCTCTGCCTCCAGGCTGAGCTTTCCAGGGTATGGAAAGCTGTGAAATTTGGGGTGTGTTGGCATTTGAGACTTCCTTTTGCTGTGTTTTGGATCTTCTATCCTTCATAGGGTTTTATGCATAAAGATGTGTGTTACTGAATATGGTGAATAGATGCTCAGCGGCAGGGATTTTTTTCTGATTGGATCCCTGTGACAAGTAATTTCCAAGTGTGAAAATTGCTTTGATATCTTTATTCAGGGCTTGCTCACTTAGTAAGGTGTTGCATAACCTGAACAAGGGAACTGAATCAAGTCTTTGGAGAGGACAGCTTCTCCCTTCGCAGGGGCTGTCACTCGGAAAGGGCAGCTCGCCTCCTACCGCCTGAGAGCAAGGAGCCTGCCAAGAGCACCAGCGCTGTACCGGGCTGCGGGGTTGCACACACGTTGCAGTTTTTAGTTTGTTTTGTATCATGATCAGAGCGGGTCCTTGCCAGCTGGGAAACTCTGAAAATGTGTCATGAAGTTGGTTTAAGTCAAGCCTTTCATTGAAGGAAATAAGGAA
The DNA here is from genome assembly GCF_949628215.1 of Phalacrocorax aristotelis. Taxonomy (NCBI): domain Eukaryota; kingdom Metazoa; phylum Chordata; class Aves; order Suliformes; family Phalacrocoracidae; genus Phalacrocorax; species Phalacrocorax aristotelis. The sequence goes on along the minus strand of NC_134293.1, from coordinate 12,113,566 downwards.
AAATAATGAAACTAAGAAGCTGGCTTTTGAAGTGGCTTCTTATTCTTCATCTAATACCTGCAAAGGATCTGTGAAGTTGTGTGAAACAACGAGCAATTTCTGTTTAGAGTCTACACCATAATTTCTGTTCCCCAAGGGAGCTTTCTCCACTTAAGCAAAGCAGTGTTTCTATTGACAGTGTTGGTTTTGTTACTTGAGTTTCATTAGCTGCAAAATACGGATTTATGTTGAGTCGTCTGTGAATGAAGTGTCATTTTCTAGCAATAAAATTATTTTATCTATATCTAAGGAGGGTATATGAGTGTTCAGAATACCTGGTTTTAAGGTAGTGAGTAGAAGTCTGGGTTTTGTGGTGTTTATTTCCAAACAGCGGGACACTGTTACTCTGCTTTATCGAAAGAGCAAGTTCAAGTGACACAATCCAAGGTAGGGTCCTGTAGGACTTTGGTGCGTGGTTTGGAGGAGGAGGTTTGTCTGCTCTTTGCCTTTCTCTCCCAGCCTTGTGCCGTCCCATGAGGTCCAGTCCTGTTCCCAATGCCTCCCTGCCACGGCTGGAGAATGGGATGCTCCCCTGCCTCGGCCAAACTGGTATCAATCTATCAATCCAGCAAACTGCTCTTTACAGTAGGGTTGACGTGTTCACCCCTCCCTCTTCCTCCTGAGATTAGACCTGGGATGTTTTATGAAGAATAATTATATTTGATGTATGAAAAGATGAATGTGGGGGAGGAGGGAATTAAAGAGAAATTATTAAAAAAAAAAAAAAAGGCAACCCAAATCCTTCATGGTTATTGAAGCAAGAAGGGAACACTTTGTCAAAGTGACAGGTGAAGCCTTTATTTTAACATCTGGGCCAGCAGCTGTCAGAGGAGCAGCGTCACCTCCTGGACTTGGGTTTGGTCTGAGGTGTGTTGGGTGGTTTGCCTTTGATGTTTGGCCGTTGGCAAAGTATGTGCATGCAGAAAATGCTCATTTACAAATGTTATAGGACTAGGAAAATTTTAAGATGGTTTCAAAGGGAGATGTAACGGCCTTGGAAGTGGGCAGAAGCGCCAGTGATGCTCCAAGGACTGGGCTTTGTGCGGGGCTCGGCATGGCCAGGGTGGGTCACGGCGCTGCTCTCCGAGCTGGGCTGTGGAGCCACCGCAGTGCTTGGTATTGTGTTTCAATGTGAGCTGCTGCTGGAGGGGTGCAAGAGCGCAGCGGCTTGGTGACTCGTCCGTGGCTTCACCCGCATCTCAGCCACCCTGTGGGAGACGGAGGAAAGGCACCGCATCCCCGTCGCTGGTCCCGATCATGACTTTGAGCTCTGGCCGGGGGGCACTGCTGGTGTTGGGACCAGGGCACGAGACTCTCTTGAGACTTTTTGGACTTTTTATCTTCTGGTTGAGAGACCAGGATCTCGGGCCCACTTAATGGCACTTTTTTTTCTTTTAAAATAATAAGTACCCTTCCCTCACCCCCTTCAGTTTATTTTTTTACTTCCCCTTGTGCCCTGTTCTGGCATTCAAGGGCTGTAATGCTTTTTGGGGTAGCAGGGATTGTAGCAAGAGCTGCCTGAAGCAAAAATACTGTGTTTCCCTAGGTTTTTTTTTTTGTTCCTTTATCCTCAAGTCTACTTTCTCCTCAAGTGTTTGGGAACCAGAAGGCTGAGCTAGCCCCCGTTGGCTTGCATTTGTAAGACCCCGTTAGGGAAGGGTGACAGTGCTTACATGGTTTTCAGAATTCAATGAGAGAGAAGGGGCAGTACCTCTTTCTTGAGCATGCTGCCAACACCAATGTGGCTTATGCGTCCTCCAAGGAGTAAGGTTTTTTTAAAGATTTGGGGGAGCAAGTCATAGTGTGGTATGTGCCAAAGTGGTTATCATAGTTTTGTTGTTTTTTTTTCTTTTAAGATATTTCTTGGACAAAATTCTGCATTAAGTTGCCTTTAATGGATAAACTACCACATATAATCCCAAAGAAACTGCATGTGCTGTATTTTAGAGAAGTCTGCTGTGATAACCTGAGCAAAGGTTTGGGAGTTGAGAGATATTTGTATAAAATTGCTCAGTTTCTACCCATATGCTCAGTGGCCTGTTGTAGGACAAAAAAGTCTCCCATTAACTGCTTTTACACCTGAGATTGAGGGTTGAGAGTTGGAGGAATTCATCGGAACGGGGCAGGGTCACAGAACCACGTTGCCCCTTTGCTCCCGAGAGCTGTGCACTAGTCTGAAGGAACATCTCCCGCTGTGAAGGACTCGCAGAAGCCGATGCTGATTGTCCTTAAGCAGCAGCACAGGCCCTTCCACGTGCTGTTTTGGCAACTCTTAAGGACGGGCTTTGCGCTTTCAGCGTATGGTGTGACCTGTGCTCGTTGCCGTTACGATGATGTGCTCGGTCAGAGCAGCATCTCCTCCTGAGTCAACTGATGTACCAAGGGCAAGAGTAAGAGCATTGCTGACCCCTGAGATTTGGGACGGAGTGGGGATTCCCTGGCAGAGAAGGGTGGGGCCGTCCAGGGATACTGCTCCCAGGGGCACAGAGCATATGTGGGCACCCGAGGGAACCCAGCAGTGATGCTACTTAGCCTCTTGGGAGGCTGCGGAGATGTTCGTCAGGGCCTGACTGCTCCCTCTGTAGCCCTTACTCGCCCGCATGGTGAATGCGCTGTGACCTGCAGCCGTGCAGTGCTCTTCTGTACCTTGCAGAGACAGAGGGGAGCTCTTTTCTGCTGCTTGGCTGCAGACTGGAGCAGAAGCATTGAGAAGTCCAGCGCAATGGTCTGCTGTGGCAGACCGGTTGGGCTTGGGGTGCAGCCAAAGAGGCTTCATTTGGCTTTCGAGTGCTCACAACTGAAAAAATAATAACCCTTTAATAGTCAGTTATTCTGTTTCTGTGATCAGCTGTTTGTAGAGCATGCTCTTTGGCCGTGATCGCACTCAGGCAAAGGCTGAGGATTGCTGCTCAGTGCTCTCCTTTTCCCCGGGCTGGGTAAGCATGGTCAGTGCTCAGAGCAGAGGGTTGTGTTGAGTGAGAATGCGCCCCGCTTTCCATGCAGACCTGCAGGCATCGTGCCATATAACTGCTCCCGTGAACTCCATGTTTTTCATGGTATTACTTTAAAAGTTATTCTGATTTCCCCAGCCTTAAATAGATTTGTTTCCACATACTCAACTGCTCTTCTCTCTGTGCTCCCAGCTCTTCATTGGGCTCTGAATTGCTGCTTATTTAATCTCCTGCGATTATGATCTGATGGGAGGGAGGGCTCCCGCTCCGGCTGTAAGTAGGCTGCTTGGTTGCAGCATGTACTGTCTGTTGCCCTCCCAAATTGTTTTGTGCTGATGCTCGCCTAATCTAAGGGAACGTTCTCGAAAAGCTGCTGCTTGTTATCCTTTTTCGTGGGGGTGGTCTGCATGCTGCCCGTGGCTCTCCTCCTGAAAGGCACTTGACAAAGATCTGCAGATGCTAGGTGGGCAGGATGGGAGCTGTCAAGGTGGGAAGGCATCTCTGGAGATCCTCTAGTCCAACCTGCCTATTCAAAGCAGGATCAACTCGGTAGGTTGAGTGCGGAGTATCTCCAAGCATTGAGACTCCTCAGCCTCTCCAGGCAACCCCTTCTGGGGTTTAGTTACCCTCCCTGTAGAAATTTCATTTAAAAAGGCAATTTTCTGTGCCTCAGCCTGTGCCCTTTGCCTCTTGTCCTTTCCCTGGGTATTGCTGGGAAGGGTCTGTCTCCATCCTCTTTAATTCCCCCACCAGGTGGTTGTTTATGAGGGCTCATTCTCCTGTTTTCTTTCCCATCTCCGATTTTCCATCACCGCACAACAGGCATGCGCGGCCCTGCTGGGCCCTGGAGCTGCCCCTTCCTGGGAGGCTGATCATCAGCTGCACAAAGAGCTTTTTGGCATAAAATAGGTGCGGTTCCACGCCCTCAACTTTCACCCTTTCGAAAGGCTCATTATCGTATTAACTTTTTCTTTTCCGCTAATGTTACTCTGATGGCTGTCTGAAGCGAAATAATGGTTGCTTTTCCTGGAAACACGGGGCGTAAAGCATTGCAGTCTGGTTTTATATCCTGATGGTTTAGATCATTAAATTCTCAGGCCTTAAGCTCTTATTTCTTGTTTTTCAGTGCCTATTAGAGGATCTCCCGGGGCCCTATTGTACAACCAAATACAAATAATGCATTAATAAAACAGGATTGTCTATTTGTACTGCCAGCAGTCTGTAAGGATTACTTGTATATAACATTTTGTGGTATTAGGCCCTTAGTCATTTTCATCTGTCCCTTCTACCACTTCAAAAAAAAGTGGTTTTTCTCTCTGCTCAGACCATGCTTGAAACGCTCCCCTCTGGAAAGAGGTTTCTTCAGCTGCAATATTAATTTCTGATTTTTCTACCTTTTTTCTCTGTGTCCCTTTGGCAGTATTTTAGTTTCTTTACCTGCTTCTTTTGCCGCCAGTCATGATTAGTTAATACAGTTTTTGTGATAGTTCAGTTACTGAAGTGATGGATAATACACGTGGGCTGCAGTTCTGACTTGTCAGTTAGTGCTGCCCGATGGGGAGAGAGGCCCTTTTAATGCGCTTACAGCAGTTTTAGTTTTATGAAGTACTTGAACTTTAAAGCTAGACTTCTAAAATGATCTAGGATGTATATTGGAGAGTATTAAAAATGAGATTTAAAGAGGAGAAAGCCCCTCCCTTCGTTCAGGCATTCATTGCCGTAAGGAGAAACACTCGCTGAAGCGTTGTACTTAATGTATGTTAGGAAATATTGTGATAAAAGTGAACTGATACGGTTGCATCCTCTCTGCAAAGCTGCTGTTGCAGTGTTGCATTTACTCAGCTCTGCCGGCGCTCCTCGTGTGTTCAGCCTGTCAGCCTCAGCTTCGAACCATTTTTTAGCAGCATTTTTATGTTTAGTCCCTCTGCAGAATGAGTGTAAAATATTTTTTTCTCATAGGAAAAGTATTTGCGTGCCTCAGCCTAGTTCCAAAGTGAGGAGAGAAGGAACTGTTCGTTATAAGAACAAAGCACAGAGAGCGATTGGGGATTAGCCCCTAAAATCCATTTTTTTTTAGATTAGAGAAGGAAGAAGTGAGATGGTCCCAGCACTTGCACGCACAGACGTGCTGGGCAAGGGTGTCCCCACTCGCCCTGGCTTGCAAGCTGCCAAGTGACTGGACTTCAGATGCCAGAAGAAAGGGGAGGGAGGGCTGGCAGGCTGCTTGGTGGTGGTCGTGGCACATGGCTGTCCTCTGCCAACATGAGGTTTTTTGCAAATGTTTGTATTTTTTCAAGCTTTTGCTGGTCCGGTTGGGTTTTGGTCATATCTGTGCGTGTCCCCCTGCTCCGAGGCAGAAGCAGCTGTTGGTGGCTATGTGCCAGCTTTCCACGCCACACCACACCACCACCAGCCTTCATGTTGCGACCTCCCGTTGCATGGGTGGCAGCCACTGGGAAGCAGGGTGGCTCTTCCAGTTGCTGTCAGTGATTTGTGGCCTTCCCTGAACCTTCCCCATCTGCTCTGGCAGTTGCAGGGATGCTTTGGGAAACACCCAGGAGCGTATAAAAGATGTTGACAAGTGCCGGAGGCTCTGCCTGTGATCCCAGAGGGAGGCAGGGCTCCATAGGGTCAGTCCTGTGTTTATGAACCCTGGGGGACCCCTGTCTTCTGCATCGGCAGGGACTGAGCCACATGTGTGGGAGCAGGCAAGAAACCTTCCTCCCTGCTGCCTCCTGGAGAGCTGTCCCAGCGAGAGACGTCCCGGCAATGGCCATAAGCGCAGGGCTGAGGATTGGCGAATAAGAACCAAGTGTGTATTTGGTTCTTCTTTAATAATCACGGATGTTAATCTTTGCAATTTGATTTAATCCATTTTTTAATAGCGTAGACTTGGATTTCAATAAAATATATTGCTTCCGCTGTATTTTGGCAAGAAACATGAGCTGCAGGCAGTCCCTTCCAGTGTGGTCTCCTGCGGGGTGTAATGTGTTTGGCACATTCTTCTGCCAGCAGGGATGGAGGGGTGAACCAGTGTGACCCCCAGAAACCCAGAGCACTCCTCTGAAGTCCCAGCGTGGCACTCCCAGAGTCATCTCCCTCCAAACCATTGACTTCAATTTTTGCTGCTAAGGTGCTATTCATCTTTTTATTGCTTAAATGGTCTTTTCCAGCTTTTAGAAAATGTTTTTCACCATTTTGGAGGTCTTGTAGAGGAACTGAAACTGGGGAGAATGCTTGGTGGCATTTTCTAAGCTTGCTCCAAGCAAAGTGGTGGTACCGTAAATGACACAGGTCAGACGTGTGCCTGCCACAGTAGCAGATGCTCCCCTGAACTGCCAGCACTTCAATTACCTAAAGATCTTGCCTTCGCTGCTCAGCAGACGTGATGTGCAAAGCTCTAGTCGATCCGCCTCGTGCTTGGGCTAGGTATAAATGTTTTTCATGAGTCTATAGGAGCTTTCCATATATCTATTGATATCATTCACTACCCTTAGTTCCAGCACCTGAGGCCAGTTTCTGTCTCGTCCAGTCTCCCATTATGTCTGTCGTGTTCAAGTTCCCCAAATAGTAAGTATCTGCTGGCTGAAGATCAAGTGCATTTTTTAAGACTTTCATTCCATAAATGGATTTTCCTGTATTTTATTTCTCTGTGTTAAGCTTGAGGTTCTCTTCTCTTTTTCCCTTTTTCTAGGTCCTCCGCTGGTGCTGAGGATCCAGCCAGCAGTGGCGATGCTGCTCGTGCTGGATTTCACAGGCTGCGCTGTCCCGCTCGCTTTGTGCTCCCTGCCAAGCTACGTTTTCTATGCACAACAGAGACATCCAGAAATCTGCTCTTAATTTGAGCACAAAACCATCCTGCCAAAAAAAAGAGACACCCCTAAAGGCTTCACTTTGTGGTGAGCTCCCTGCTCCAGGGGTTGCACTGGCGACCTGACCCCAGTCTGAGGAGTGGGGCTGGATCAGCAGCCTTTGATTTTTATTTACTGTTGCCTTGAAGCTGCCTGCATTTGTTTACCACTGTGAGCTGACCTTTGGGGAGACATTTCTCGATTAATTGGGTATCTAATCACTTCAGACGATTGATAGACCTGTATGTATTGGAGTTTTTTTCTCGTTAGACGTTTTCCCTCTGCTTTCTTCTTTCCCTGTTATATGGTAAATGATGCGTTTATTTTTTTTATTAGTTCCTTCATTATTTTTCTCTTTAGTAATTAACTGTTGATTTCATACTTGCCTGTCGTCTCTTGGCCTGAACCTTTCTTTTGCCAGTGCATTTAAATCATAACCGGCTCTTGCTCTTAAATATGTGCTTATATGCTACGGGTAAAGTAGAGGCTAGCTATTTTAATTCTTGTAATATTTGGCCTTCGATAATCATGCTCTCAATTCTTTAAGGTTACTTTCCACAGGGTTTTTTTTTTTTTTAAAAGAAGCTCTACCTTTAATTATTTCCTCAAAGCACTGACTCCTTGTAGGTATCGAATCCTCACTTGTGTTTATCCCCTGGAGAATTCTGCAGGTTTACCTGGTGCTTTAGGTTCCCAAGACGACAGGCAGCAGGCAGTGAGTGTGTTGGGATGCTTCTGCCTGCACTGGGTTTAGTTCCCTGTACATATGCGCCCTAAAGACCTGCCCCAGGCTGTGTTCAGATGTTGGCAGGAGGAAGAAGATGCTCCTGGTTTTTATTTTTGTCCTCTAGTTATTTGTCAGTAAATAATCCGGAATGTTTCCATACCAAACTGGTGTAGAAATCTTTTTCCCCCCTGTGGAAAACATAGAAATGTGTTTTGGGTAAGTGATGTTTTGTTTTTATACAGAAGGCAAAATTCACCTATGTGGCCTGTAGATCAGAGGCTCTGAAGAAGTAAAATGTGGCTAGGCTGGGGATTGGTACTGGCAAGCATCGTTTTTCTTCTGGGGAGGAGTAATAGCATGAATTTTTTAATAGCCTTGGACTGGGACTCGGGCTCCAGGGATCTGTCCCTGCTTTGCCCCTGGCCAGCGGGTGCTGTCAGAGGTATCGCAGGGGAAAACGGTCTGAGGTTTAGTGATGGGAAGTTCAGTTCAGTAGCAGATCTCTTCACTAGCTTATAATTGTAGGTTGAAAAATGCAGTAAACTGAATAGTGTGTATGCTTCCCACACATGGCGTTGAAGTTCAGGTAACCTTGTGCCATGGGCGCATCATGGGTGATGGGTAAGGGAGAATCTCTTGACTCAGCCTGAGTGTAAGCCTGGACTTCCTGGAGCAGGAGAATTTGATTCCAGCCCTTGCTGTGCAGGGAAGTCCCAGCCCTGGGATACAGCCTGGTCCTAGCCGTGGAGCCTTGGGTTGCTGTGGATTTGTTATGGTGCCCTTTCGCTCTGGCTAAACTGGTGGTTTTCTCACATTTTACAGTCTAGAGTGTGCCAGGGAAGGAAAATGAGGTAATTGAAAAAAAAAATGCACGAAAATTGCTCTATAAATAAATTCCAGAGATAAGTGAAATAAAACATTAGTGGATGATGAAGGGGAGGAGAGGGGAGAGGTGGAAACAAGCAGATGTAAGCAGTAAGACTGGAATTGTTCCATGGCCAAGTGCTTAAACTGATCGTAGAAGTCCTTCTGTTACCAGGAACTTCTTTGGTGAGCAACCTTTAGAGGGTAAAATCAGAACAACTCCAAGGAAAGAAGTCGTCAGAGTGCCGGCTGCCACTGTGCACAGAAATAAGTCGGGTCTGGGCATCCTGGAGAAGCACTGGGGTGATGAGGAGCTGCGGGCCGGAGAGGACAGGTCGTGCAGGGTTGCTGCCAGGCAGAAATCCAGCTGCAATCCAGGGCAGTGAGGGTTGGATGCCGCTCTTGTAGTTGGTAGCTCTGCAGCCACTGTGTTTTGTTCCTAATGGTTTGCACCACACTTTTTATAAGGCTAGGTCGTAAGGCGGGTATTTTCAGTGTTTCCAGGTTGTGATTTTAATTGTCACTTTGTGCTTCCAATAAAATGTTCTGCGTAACTGATCACAGGAGAGCCTTTTCTCTGTGATATTGTACCTAATGTGCTGGACGAGTTCGCAGACAATGGTCTGTCTATTCTTGTTCATCTGTCCAGAAGTCACCAGTGCCAGTGATCCAGCTGGAGGAAATAAAAATATCTGTGTAGCAACTAATGGTGAGATTTTATGCCTGGGGAAGCAAATCAGAGAGAGAAACTTCCTGATTATTTTCCTGTTAAGTTAAAACTCCTGTAAAACCAAACTGCTTTAGATATATAGAGGGAAGACAAGTCTTTGTATGGCAAAAGGTGGCTCAGCTCACAGATCTGTGGAGTAGCTTTCCTGAAAGAACAAGTGAGGTGACTCCTGGTTAGGGTCTGGTTTGTTTTAGCCCTGGGTTCTTGAAAAAAATTAATGATATCCCCCCACCCAGTTTAAAGCTGTGTGGAAGGATGGACCATCCTCCCTGTGTCAGAATGTGTTACTAATGGGGTTTTTCCTTTGTTGCAGCAACAGCGCACTGTTTATAGGCTGACGCTGGTGAAAGCTTGGAACGTGGATGAACTCAAAGCCTATGCTGACCTGATATCCCTCGGTAAACCAGACTTCATCGAGGTCAAGGTGAGCTGCACAGAGCTACCTTATTTTTTTCCATTCGTATTTTACTTTTTTCCTCTCTATTCTCCACCCCAGAACAGTCTTAAACTTACATAAGTAAATTCAGTTCTTCCAAAGACTTTGGTGATGCATGAGGAACTTATCTCTTGCTTTTGAAGTTAGGCAGCCAGGTTTGTAATATCTTATGTGTACATTTGGAGCAGTCTTCAGTGCAAGCTTTGTACCAGCCAGCATCAATTTCTGCTCCACAGAATCATAACCCTCTGGGCTTTTTTGTAATTCTTATGAAAGCAGAGACTGATAAATAGATGTTCCTTCTTCTTTGTCAACCATTACTTTAAACAAAATATTCTGGGACAAGCGGGTAGTTCATGGTGGTATTCTTCCCGTCCTGGTCTCAAACTCTGCTGGGGGAAAAGGCGATAACGTCTGGCCTACTGATGTGGTATTTGTCAGGCTGTGCAAAAGAGGTGGAAATATTACCCTCTGGGACTGGAAGAGCTACTAACAGGAGCATGTGAGATACAGTGGGGCAGGAGGTGCTGTATCTTGGGATTAATCAATGTAGTATATAGAAAATGTAAAAAAAGGTACATTACAGAGTGCTCTGTAAGGCATCACTATCGGCAATTCCATCCAGCAACTCCCCTGCGGACCAGCACATTTACCTCAGGTCTGTATTTTTGCACCTCTCTTACTTCTGGACTTTGTCTTTTCTCTTTTCTCTTTTCTTTCTTCCCTTTTTAAAAAATCTTTATTTACTGCTGGTTTGAAGGAAAAACCTGGAGTTTGCTGCAATGTCCTTATGAAATAAAACCCAAAGGTTTTGATATTATTGGTAGCGAGCGCTTTCTTTCTGAATGTGCTGCTGAAGTTGATAGCTTAATACAAAATAAGATTTTTGTATATGGTTTGGGGAAAAAACTCAGTTTTACAATGTGTATCAGACTGTTTTATATTCCTCAGGTAAAATCTAGTGGAAGGAGTGCTCCTATGGGACCCTTCCCACCTTGCATCTCCTGGCTTTCTTACTGGAGCCTGATAGTACAAGCTCCGTTCTTCCAGTGTGGGAGGAGGGCAGAGATGAGTGTGCACGCCGGTGTGCAGTGTGAGGCTGTCAGTGTACGTGCTGCTTAGGCTGCTCTGTCATGTGTAGCAGCTTTAATTAGTAAAACAAGTCAGGTGTAAGTTAATCAATGTTTCTGAGTGCAGATTCCCCTGAGCGCTCTCCAGGACGAACATCTGCCTCCTCCAAGGCAGAGGGCTGCTCTCCCCTCTGCCTGGGGAAGGATTCAGCCGTGCAGCTGTGGTTTCCCAGCAGCGTGGAGCTCAGCTCTCCCTCTTGCTCTTCCCTGGCAAAATCATGCCTCGGCCTGCCAGGGGAATAAGTGAGAAAAGAGGTGGCCATAGATGTACTCCTGGCACTCTTCTGGCTGGGACAGGCTCCTGCCGAGGCAGAGAGGGGCTGTACGACACTCCCAAAAACCACGTAGCACGGTAGTGTGTCTGGGCGTTCAGCATCGCTCGCGCGCCTGCCAGCTCTGGCTGCAAAGGGGGTTCAAAGGGGTTGCAGGATGAGGAAGGCAGAGGGGTGCACCTGGCGCCTGCTGGCCATGTGCTGTTGGGTGGATTTGGGTCTTTTTGTGGACTGATAAGAGTGTAAGTTTGCAGTTTGGTGGTTTTTTTCTCAAAAAAAAAAAAAAAAAAGGTGTGTGCTGTTTAATGTTACTTAATTAGATTTGCAAGTGGGCTGCTTTGATCTAAATGTCATTTTTTCAGAACTATTCCAGCAGGTAAGTGAAGTTCTGCAAGCTCTAGAGGACAGAAGTGTCAACCAGGGTGCTGATCCTTGTCAGATGATGGTGCCTTCAAGCTAAGGGACAGGCCATCTCATGCCTCAGTTTCTTATTCCATGAATGGTTTGGCGTTGTGCCTATACTGTGGCCACAAAAGCAGTCTGTAGTTGGCACGTGGAAAATCTCTCATCTTTCCAATCCCAAGAACAGTAGTCAGGGACACAGTGAAACTCACGTTTAAGCCTTTTCAAAGGATGCAGATCTCTGCCCCGTCTCTGCTAGTTGCTGTACTTACGCGGGGAGTGATGCGGAAGGTCTCCCCTTCCCTGCTTACAGCTCTCATTGCAAACCACGGTCCGGCATTTCACAACCTCATTGCGATCTGTATACTCTAAAGTCCGAAATCATCTTCTACAGTTTGCTCTTTGTTTCTAGTCTAGTGGAGGGAGGACAATTTTCCAAAGCTCTCAAAACCATACAGCAAGTCTGACAGCAGCTAAGCCCCGCAAGACAGAGGCGAGCAACCGAGTACAAGAAAACCCACTAATTCTTCTTCAGCTTCAGCAGCAGAAATGAATTGTCAGGGTGCTGCTCCACCTCATTCACCAGCAGGCTCTGAAATAGTCTCCATTTTTTTCCATTTAATCGAGCTTCTAAATAGAGCTGCGCTGTCCTGTTATCTTAATTTCGAGGCCAGGAAAGCGCAGGGTTCATATTCCTGAAGCACAAAGCGCTCCTTGTGAGCGGTGTTGCGGGAGCACCCATTTGCAGCAGGAGCTGAACTGATGTTAATCGCTGTTTGAAACAAATGGTGCAACTCTGTGCTGGCACAACGTTCGGGGTTTAAATGGCATTTCCATCCCTTTAAAAAGCCACAAAGTTCTGTGATGGCTTCCCTGGAGCAGGGGATTTGCTTGGCCCTAGGGTGTGTTTTGTCCAACTTAGGGTCTATTTAAAGGCCTTGCTCACAGGTTTTTATATGAAATGCTTTTATGTCCGAGGAGGGGTTTTTTAACAGTCGCCTTTCTTCCTTGCCTCTTTGGAGCAAGTGTAATGTTCTAAAAGGTGGGCACGGGGTGCTGTGCAGAGGACAGGTAGCTCGCGTTAAATAAAGTATTAGCCCAGTCAGTGACCTTATTTGTTTTGCATAGTTTCATCTGCCAGTTCCTGCTAAGCAGAGTTCCTAAAGTGTGGCAGATTTGGCTCAGTAGGGAGGCGCAGTGGCTTTCTCCCCTCGCTGCACTCTCTTGTGTGACTTTGAAATGTGAGGGGATTACAGGGTTTCTCATCTCAAGCGTGGAGCAAATTTTTCCCTTTCCTTGGCCAGAAGGAGTCAGCAGCGTGTTCTGGAGTGGCTGATGATCAACGAGCTGCGCTGCTGCGGGGTAGCGAGAGTCCAGCCGAGTGCCGAGGGGACAGGCTGACAGAGGGGATGTCCTCTTAAGGATGGCTTCCTTCCTTGGCTGTCCTTCTCTGAAGTGTCGGTTGGTTGCTGGTGGGGTGGTGTGCCCCCCGTGCTGCTGGAGATGTTTGTGTTGCTGCTGTGCCTGCACTCGGACCCTTACCCCGTGGTCTGACCTCACTAAATGAGGCGGTTAGCCTCCTTCGCGTTCAGCTGTGCGCTCTGTGGACAGCTTGCTCCCATCTGATCTTCTTTAATCCTGGCTTGCAAAGCTCTTGTCCGACGCCCTACCCATGAGATCAGCCTTCTCTTACGGAAGGATTGCTGGTGCAGGTGGCTGCTGCGGTGGTTTCAGGGGTGTCTGAGCTCCGCTGTTGAGCAAACCGGCGTCAAGAATGCTTCGTGGTCCTTCGTTGCTTCTGCCTGTGCACCTGTGGGGTGAAGCAAGGAGCCGGGGTCTCTGTCCCTGCGACTTTTGACTTCTCTGGAATAAAAGACAAGCAGATCTTCTCAGCAAAGAACAGCAGCAGAAGAGGGGCTGCATCGTGTCCCCCTCCAAAGCCTGGCAGTTTGCGATTGTGCAGGCAAAGTGTACGTAAGCAGAGTGATCACGTAGATAGAACCCCACGGCATTCGAAGTGGTGCTTGGTACAATAGTCCCTAAAGGTAGGAGTTAAATTCTGACCCAAAGGAAGACAGGTGGGGTTGCGGTGTGTTCACATCTGGCACTCATCGTTGCTGTTGGTATTGCCTTTCCTGCACCCTGTGGATTGATCCGCACTTGGACAAAACCTCCTGCCAGCGTGTAACTGGCCTTGAGTCCAGCTGTGGTGTTCACACGGCGTCCGTGACCTGGGAATTTTCCCCAAAAGACTTGATATTTTTGATTGAAAGTGATTTCTTGTGTTTTTTGAGAATGAAGCATATTGAAGAATCTATTCAGCATGTGGATAGGGCTTAGCATTTTTTTTTCTCAAAACCCACATGTGATAGGTTAAAAAGGCAAAGACCGGGTCCTGCTCAAAGCGAATAAACAAAAACAAAAAAAATTATTACAAGACATACTGGAAAGCATACGCCAGAAAATGAGGCTCATCTCAGCTGGATTTCCTGGTTAAATACTTGAGATAAATAACATTCGTTTAAAATGAATGTAGCTAATCCCCTGTTGCTCCGGAGAGGCTCGTGGGGTGGAGTGGATAGAGATTTAGATTCTTGAAAGGCTTAATACTTATTCCCATTTACATGAGTATCTTACAGTGGTGTAACTCTGTGGGACCCTATTCTCTTATTTAAGCCAATAGAAATTAGCCTTGATTACCCTTGTGTAAAAACCCAAGTAAAGGAAGAATCAGGCATGTGGTTATTAAATACGCATCAATTTTATTTATTGCCTTAGTCTGCTTTAACGCCATAATGTCACTGTCACAGCTGTACAAAGTTGATTGCTGTGTTTAAGATCTACAATATGCAACTCATCTCTTTGCAATGTTACCCTCTTTTTGTTTTAAAAGCCAGGGGCTTGTGTTGACGCGCAGTATTTTGCCATTCCTGCTCCTTAAACCGAAGGGGCAAAAGGATTTTGAAGTAAAACGTAAGTGCACCCTAAAGAACTCATTCAGACATAAGCGAGTGGAGTGTGCTGCAGGGTCCTGTTGGTGCAAAGCCAGATGAGCGCTCAGAGACCCGTAACGGCCCTTCGGTCGTTGCCACAGCCACGGAACAGCTGGGCACGCTTGCACGTTTCATTGTGGCTGTGCCCACGCATCCTCTCCGCGCTGCCGGTAGCTTTAAGGTCGTACCTATTGCAAGCGTGCATGTCAAGTGCTCGGCCTTGCGAGCATGGCTTTGCATTTCAGAGCTGCCTCTGCAATGGCGAGGGAGATCCGGCTGCTCTGGTCAGAGCCGCAAGTGGAAAGACAGCCCTGGGGAAGTGGTCTTTATTTGCTGAAAGGGAAATAAAGGGATAATAATAATAAATAAATAAATAAAGGGATAATAATAAAAAGGGAAAAAGAAAAGCCCGCCTGGCTTGTCCTTTGTTTGAGGGCTGTTCGAACCACAGCGCGCTGTCTCAGGGCAGGACTTGGGCAGAGCAGAGACGAGAGTCGTGGCACTGCACTGGATTTCCTCGAGCCGTCATGAAATCAGTTTTCAGCCACTTGAAAGCACTTGTCCCTGGTGATTGTTCTGCAGCTCCGGCGCCAGCGCGGCAGCCTCGCACTGGGCTCAGCGTCCGGCAGAGTAAGGACGATTTTCTGGGACTGCAGCTCCCGCTCTTGGCGTCTGAAGCTTTGCCACGAAACTAAAACAAGCAAGTAAATGTCTGGAACAAAGGACCAGAGGGAAGCATCTGTCCTAGCCTTCTCAGTCCTGTCATATTAAACAGTAAAGATTGTTTAACTGCTTAAAATAATGAGGAAAATGAGCTCAGTTTTAATGAGTTTTTAATTGCATGCAGCAAGAGGCGATTGCCCCCGCTTGTCAAAAAGCTATTCAGAGTCTTGCTGCCATTCCAGTCTGCATTTAGATGAAGAGGTGAACTTAAAAATTTCCTGTCCTAGTGCCTGCTATAAAATAAATCCAAGCAACGTATGATTTCCATGCCTGGAAAAAAAACAAACCCAAACCACTCACTGACCACTGACTGTTCTTTCTAAACTGTGAGCCATGGGTCTACCAGCCTGCCTGTGTTTCCCAAGGACAAGACACGAGGTGTGGATGCTCCAAGGTGACCAGGTAGGCAGTGGCAGGGCTGCGTGGGGCTGGTGATGGTGCCGCACCACCTCCCCATCGTGCTGGGGAGCTGCGGGGCAGTCAGGCACCCGAGGGCTCAGCTCTGGCTCTGCTGGATAAATCCCGGTCACCCTGGGCTGCTATGGAAAGCTGCCTCTGGCTGCGTCCTGAGAAGCCTCTGCTGAAGGCTCCGTCTGTCCTTACTAGCACCTGCGGGTGACAGAGGCGGGCACCCAGCTTGCTATTTCTGTTGATCCAGCTAAAGGTTACAAGTTACTGATGGATGTGTCTGAGGAGTTCAGATTGACATCAGTGGGTTTTTCCATGCTGTGACTACATGGTGAGCCTTGATAACAAGTTTCATGGCAAACGTAGGTGAATGATTACATTCTGAATTCTCAGGTGACCCTGCCACACCGTTTCATCAAAAAGTCAGTCTTTTGTCCAGACCTGTGTTGATACAGATACCTTTCTGAAACTGAGGCAGAATTTCTGCAGTCCAGCATTGGCTTGGGTGCACACGTAAGCCTGATGAAAATCCAGGCTAAAATGGGTTGTTCTCATCTTTTTTGTTGGTGTGGGGTTTTTTTTTGGTGTGTTTGGTTTTTTGTTTGTTGTTTTTTTTTTTAATTTCAGTAAAGGTTAGTATCCAAAATAAGTGGGAAGCACAGGGTGTGGAAATTGCATTAGGCTTGTGGGGCTTTTAGATATGACCAAGGGAAGCTGTAGAAAATAAAGAGCATATGGAGACTGGTTGTGTGTGATGCCCAGTGTTGCTGTGCTCATTAACAGCCTGTAAATAATAACTTTCTATCTGTGGCTCCGAGTGCTGGCTCGCAGGAGAAGGGCTAGCACCATGTACTGTGTTTTGCAGCTGGGGAAACCAGGGCAGGGTAGGAGTGGGTCACAGCAAAGCAGGTCACTGGCCGAACGGCCACCTCCTGCCTTTCAGCCTGTCTGTTCCTCCCGCCTCCCTCTTTCTAGTCTCTCTTTAACAGAGCATAAGGAGCAGGGAGGTGAGGGATTTAACAGTGGTCGTTTCTGCCTTGATATCTGTGTGGCTTATTTTGAAGAGCTGGAAAGAAAGGCTGCAACCAGCATTTCAGAGTTTAGCTTTAACAGGAGGAGTTCCTTTGACTTCAAGGGAGCTGCTGAAGATTTATGGGCCGCTGTAGCACCGATCTGCATGTAGCCATACGTGTGCTGCGTCTGGAGAGCTGGTGCTAAATATTGGGGGTTTTGCTATGTAACTAACCATTTCCATTCCTGCTTTTCAGATTTAACTGACATAAATAAACCCATGTCCTTTGTTCAATCAACTTGAAAGCAATTATTAAAAACAACCAGTGAGCCAGCATCCACTCCAGCGAGGAGTAGACGTGCATGAGAGCTTGTGTATATAATTTAGACAATGCTGATGCTCGGATCATAAGCATTTTTATTACAGAGAGTGCAATCTATCAACATGTCATTTGAGGCTTTTTATATTTGTCTTGGGTCAGGGCTGCCCCAGTTTTTAAACAGTGGCTCTGTCACTCAGCAGCTTGGCCGACACTTTGTTCTTCTGTTAATTCACATGAGCCTCAATTAAACAAATTTATAATTTGTGGGCTAGGAGTTAAGAAAATTCTCTTGTTCGGTAATTAAGTTGGGAAGCCTGGAGTTTCAGAGTTGAGAAACAAAGCGCTGTCATATTTAGTTCCCCAGTAATCTTTCCTTCTTAGCCCTGCGGATTAAAATGATTGCTGGCTGTCGAGATCTCCGTCAAGGAGCCAGATCGCGGTGGGAGAAATGTGCTTCTTGTGCTTCTTGCTGCAGCGACAATCATCTTGGCACAAGGTGTTGCTTAAACACAGTTGTGCACGCTTGGCTCTGTTAGAGCAGCGTGGAAATCCAGAGCACGCCCGGCGCGGTTGCTCCGGATTTGCACCGGCATAACCAAGGATAGCCGAGATGCTGTTGAAAAGGCTTCTGTGTTTCAAGGCATTTGGCCAGAGCTATGTGGCATGATTAAGCTGCTAAAAGCACCCTTATTAAAGATTAATTAAGAGGCAGCATCGTCAGTGTTGCTACTGCAGGGAAGTTGGTGTGAGAGCTGGGGTGTACAATAGAATGGTTTCCTTTTTTAAACTTGATGTCTTAATAACTGTCTTCACGTATTACTGAAAAATATAACATGACCGCCCTAATCAACTGTTCACATTTTTAAAGTGGTATCAGCACTGTTAATTAACTCAAGGTTTAAGAAGTTTGGGAAGTTGCAAGCTGATGTGCTTTCAGTCGGTGCGCTGCTAAGCTGATTTTCATTGATTTGTGCTTGTGAATTAATCAGCCATCCGAGCACTTAGTTATTCCATTTGCCTCTGTGCTTTCTTTGCTTGTAAATGATATCTTTGAAGTTTATTAAAAGAGTGAGTCATGTTGTATCTTCCTAAGAATTTTCCCCCTCTGTAGTCATACATTTTTCATGCTGCTCAAATCATAATCTGTATAATGAACGCAGGGAAAATATTGCTATACGGAGC
Organism: Phalacrocorax aristotelis; assembly: GCF_949628215.1. NCBI lineage: Eukaryota > Metazoa > Chordata > Aves > Suliformes > Phalacrocoracidae > Phalacrocorax > Phalacrocorax aristotelis. The sequence goes on along the minus strand of NC_134293.1, from coordinate 12,095,524 downwards.
TGCGTCTATACAGCTGAACATTGGAGATGCATATCCTACTATTTGCGAGGCTGGCTGCTCTAATATAAGAACACTTAAAATCTTTTTCAGACTTTCAGAGCGAGCAGGGCTAAAAAATTAATGTACTTCCCCGTTCAGCACTCCCTGACTTGTCTGCAGGTCTGCGCAGTCAACCCGTTTCCACACCGGCTCAGAGCTACAGCGTGCAGCTCTAATATCCTTTGCTTGGGCAGATTAATAGAGGGAGTCCCTCATAAATTTACCAGCAAGAAAGTAATTGCTTCCAAAACTTGTACAGTTTCTAATCAGTATGAGTCTGTTTCTCTTGTAGCCCTATTTAAGCACTGTGTGGTTCACCTTGCTCTAATTTTAAGTGTTTGCAAAGGTTCTGCCTCTGTTGCTGGACGTGGCGTGTCAACTTCAACGTAGGTGACTTAGGTCTTGGGAGTGCGGCATCACCCGGGACTGGGTGCCATAAGCATAGCGTGGATGCAAATGCCATTTAAAAGAAGTAGAATTATCCTTCACAGAGGAAAAACATGAGAATGCAAAACATAATCACCCGTAAAATTGTGTGTGCTCTGTTTTAAAGGCTGATGCTTGATGGGATTTTGTGACTGGAATAAAACAGCTCAGCCAAAGAGCAAAGGTGATGAAACCTCCTGGAGAGGTACAGAGGAGGTGGGCTTTGGTCTGGAAGGAAAGCTGTTTCTCGTATGAGTTTGCCCTTTTGGGTGGTGGTGGGTTTGTAATCTGTCTTGCGATACCACAAGCTAAGCCCGTTGGATGAGCCTTTAATGAATTTTATCTGGAAAGGAAAAGCAAAAACACATCTCAGCAAGCCACGTACTGCTGAGCTAATCTATGACAATTTTACTAACTTAATTAAAAAGTAAGCAAGGCAGTAGCGAATTTGAGGTCATGGCTAAGACTCAGTAATTCGGGACATTCAAGAGATCAGATCTCCAAATTAAGAGCCGCTGATCTCAAAATGATGCAGCTGAAGTTGGGTGGAGCGGGGTGTAGAACTTGCGGGGGGCACTCGCTGACCAGTGGAGCTGGCTGCTGCAAGGGGTGGGTATTGCCGTGAGCTGGAGGACCTCAGCTTCCGTGGCAAGTAGATCACCCGAGGCAGCAGGCTTGTGCCTTGGCTTTGTGTAGAGCACAGCAGGAACATGCGTCCCGCTCTGACGTGCTCTCCTTAGGTCTGTTTGCCGTGTCTCGTGGTTGGGAAGGGAGCTGGAGCAAGAACCCAGTATCTCTGCTGACTTAATACAATTAAATCTTAGATGAAGGCATCTTTTGAACAGTGTCACTTCTAAATTAGCAATTAGAGTGTTCTTCCAGAAAAAGATCAGAAAAGCTGTTTCCCCAAAGGCTCTGCTCCAGCCTGTTCACACCAGTGACCTACAGAGCTTTGCAGGCTGATGTGCGGTGGGAAACTTCTCTCCGTGCTCTGCCCAAAGGATGCTTGTAGTGCTCCTCATGTCAGCCTGCACGTGCTGGGTCCTTCCCACTCCGGAGGCTGGGCGGTTTTTAGGTGCAGATACAATGTGCCAGCACTGAGCGACCTTTAGTTCTGCCAAGCCAGGGGAGATCAGGAGCAATGGGGGCTGTGGGGGCGCGTGAGCGATGGTGCTGGCCTTTCAGCTGGCAGACGGCGTTGGGTGGGAGATCTGCAATCAGTGCAAATCAATCTTATAAAAAGAATCCCTCGATGTTTCCTGCAGACGTTCATTCTGGGGCGATTACTTCAGCTCTCGGCATTTCACAAAGCAGCACAGACTCTGCGGAGTGGTAGGATTATAGAAATTCCGCGATTGTTCTGGTGGCCTTTGACCAAAGCAACACAAGCTGCTTTTTAATGTCATCAAGTCAATTCTACTCATGAGTAAACAATAAGAGTTTCTCTACAGCACCAACTTAAGCCTGGATTTTCACCCTCCCTCTGTGTGTGCGGGAGGCGCAGGCAGAGGTGGACTTTTTCCAAACAGGTCCCAGTATTTACAGAATTAATTTAAGCAACAGATAGTGAGGTGAGATGAGCTGGGGGAGTTTTTACAAATGCCTTTATATTTTGGGGCGTTTGCTCGTTTACTCAGCCCTGAAAAATAATCTGTGTGTTTACTGACCGTGTTTGCACTGGCTTGATTGTGCCAGTGTTGCTTTTGTACCTAGCTCATGGCTCCTGATATCTGGAGGGGTACCCGTCTATTTATTTATTTTTAACAAGGGTCCGGAGCACTGAATGCCCAGCATTCTCTGTAGCTGTCTTCTCCTGTAGTTGAGGTCTGGGGGGAAAGGCAGGGAGGAACTCAATATCTCCCTCAAAATGCTGCCACCACCCAGCAGGCACTTGGGGAACAGCCTTGCAGACCTTTGCACGAGCAGAGCTGCTGATACCAAGCCAGAGAATTAAAGAATAGTCTTGGAAAGCGGTGGTTGTGTTTCTTCAGCTAGATGGACAAAGTTAAGCAGAGTTCTCCACCTGGTTTCTAGAAATGCTTGGCCACATGAGGCTTCAGGTTCATCCTTGCATGCTGGCGTCGAGGGTCTCGGTGGAACCGAGGTAGTCGCAGAGCCAGCAGCAGACCAGCTCTCACGCTCTGTGCCGTGGTTGCCTCTAAACAGCGAGCTCATTGCTGAGCGACTGGGGTGCTTCTGACTTGCAAGGGCTGAATGAACAGCAAAGGGCAGCACCACCCTCTAGTCTTGGAATTTTCTTACAGTTTTGTAAGTCTTGTCCTAACTGGAAGTCAGAGGAGCAGTGCTGCCGTGGGGAGGAGCAGAGCGGAGTGAAGCGGCTGGATTAGGAAGGTGAGGTTTCAGCAGTATCACAATGCTGTCCAGGGCTGCTGTCCTTCCTCCCCCACAGCTTCTCCCATGGCCCTGTGCAAATCTTTGTCTCCCTTTTTCCAGGCAGAAAAAAGAGGGTAAGAGCACATCCCTCCCAGAGGTGTTGCCCTGGCAGCTTTGTTAAGGATCATTAGGTGTTTGGCTACTGCAGAAAAACAGCTTAGAGGAGCAGAGGGGCAGAAGCAAAGCACAGTTATTTCTGGTGGAACTCTGTTTTTGCCCCCAGTGAAGGTGCTTGCATTCATACACAGTTGCTTCTGGTTAGGAAAGGTCTTAGAGAAGGGAATGGGTGACATGAATTCGCATGGTCTTGTGCCACCAGTTCTGTACCTTTAAAGCCCAATTCATCCCTCTGATTTGAACCTAAAATTAGCTTAGATTAGATCTAATGTAAGCTTTATCTAGATCTAGCTAAGATCAGCAAGGATTACTCGTCTTCAGAAGACCTCAAGGCTCACAGAGATACCCTTTGTTCCACTTTTTCACTATTTAATTTTTATTTTAGTGATTTTGCTCTTTGTGCTCTCAGGAGTCACGCGCTTTGTGCACGCACAGAAAAGAAGGGTGATTTGTACATTTGCAGGGTGTTTTTTTCCCCCCTTTACTTTGGAAAGATGTTTAAAAGAAATCTGCTGTCTCTGGGCTCAGGGTGCAGCTACCCTGCCAGCATCTACACCTACACCTCTCTCCGAAGGAGCCACATGTCTGTCGGTGCTCCGCCTGGGCACCGCTGCCCGGTGAGACTCTGCCCAGCCCACCTGTGCGTGGATGTGTAATGCTGTGCAAATGCCCGTTTCTCACACCAACATGGGGAGGATCTTATTTTTTCCTATAAAATGGCCAGTAGTTGGGAAGAACCTTGAGATCTCAATATCCAAACAATCATGTGAAGAGAACTGAGCGTTTTAATCAAAATATCCGATATTATCGACATTCATGGCACCCCAGGTTACAGTTGCCTGGGTCTTGTTGTATGGGCACCACGGGGAAGACAGAAAGTGGGTTTTGGTGCGCGGGGACTGTCTTTTTGTCCTGGCTGCCAAAATGCGCTTGATCTGGGGCAGTTACAGCAATTGCCTGCAGCTAAAATAGGTGGTTTTAATTCTCTCATAATTAAATTGAACAGCTGGAAGCAGGGAGAGCCGGCACTGTGCAGCTAGGGGAGCTTCCCCAGGCACAGTTAGGGAGGAGGTGTGTAGGATGGTTTTACAAGGGCCTGGAATGAGATTTGTATAGATACTAGAGGACAGTAGCCAAAATCACAGCCCTGGCTTGGAAGGGGAAATGTCTGTACCTCTGAGGCACAGTTATCTCTGGAAATGTCACGCTGACTTGCTGCACTGGTTGTTTGTGGGACTTTTTTCTGGGTATATCACATTTCACAGCAAAGTGGACCTTTTTGGAGATCCCTAGGTAGCTCAGGAGCACAAGCATCCTCTATTCTGAATGCCTTCAAAGCTACTTTCCAGGATAAAGACTAACCTGTGTGTTACTGCTGGGGAAGCCTTGGTGATGTGTCACTGAGGGAGAGACCGATTTTTGACACAGTCTCCAAATTTGTTAACTTTCTATAAGATACAGGACGAAGGGGGGACAAAACCGACTGTTTTCAGGGTTTGCTGCGGCTGATGTGCCGGTGCTGCCCTGAGCTTGTGAAGGGATAAGCTGACGGTGACAGTTTCCGTGTTTCTTTTCAGGGCGTGACGTACTGCGGTGAAAGTTCGGCCAGCAACCTCACCATGGCCAACGTCCCCTGGCACGAGGAGGTGGTGCGTTTCGTCCAGGAGCTGGCCGACCTCCTCCCCGACTACGAAATCGCGTGCGAGCACGAGCACTCGAACTGCCTCCTGATAGCTCACAAGAAGGTGAGACTGCCAGGTTGTGACACCAGGCGCTGTATCTTCTCCTTGGAAGTGCTGCACAACTGACTTGTTCCAACACACTTTCTCTCTAGAGCTAGCTGGATACTTTTTGGGGAGCAAAAAACCCAATGCATAGCATGTATTGCAGAGCACGCTGCGGAGTAGTTACTGAAGCTGCGGCAGGTTGCAGCTGGTCGTGATAAGCCACAGCACTGCCCTGGCAATCCGGGCAAGAAGGATTTAACGGCCCCGGTAGGAGTTTGGTGCAAAATCTCCTGTGCTTTGTCACACTCACTGTTTTGCATTTTGAGGAAGGCAAAAATAAGTCTTGTTGAGGTGGGTCAGCTGGTTTTGTCTTGTTTCTGTTTTTTTCATGACAGCTTTCAGTGGTACAGACAGTTCGGTGAGGAAGTTACACCCGGATAGGCTAGGGTTGTGTTTTTCCTCTTTGGATCTTTGTGATACCTACCAGAACTGTAGACCTCCTTCCTTTCAACCAGAGTTAAGATGATGTATTTTTCTTCCTTTGGAGAAATAACTTCGGTAAAAGACATTGATATGTGAATGATAACACAGGATGCTTTCCTTTCGAACTGGAGCTGCCTTTCTGCAAAACTGTTTTGCAGGACAAATTAAGCAGCTGGAGCAATCACACGTGATGGAGACGAGGTGCTGCCTTCTGATGCCAGTCCAACATTCCTTTATGCGACTGGGGTGCCTCAGCAGCCTCTGTGTGTGTGTAAAATGTTTTGTTTGAAACTCGGTTTCCTTCGTAAATACCATCGACACATTTCGAAAAGGCAGTAAAATATAAAAAAAAATAATTAAAGGGTGGAGGGTATAAAAAATATCAAGTACAATCTGGCTTTCTGAGCTTCAGAAAAGCTTAATAGAAAGATAACAAAAATGTATAACAACATGCTAGCTGGGTAACTGATAGAGCAGGTACTTAGGCTAACTGGCGATTTTGCTCTTTGTGTATTCTTCGCTTGTGTTTGCTGAAGTCACGAGCACTCTCGTGTCCCCTGCTTAAATGGGAGCTGACTGTAGCGAGTGGTGGTGCAGGGCTTCCCACGCGAGGTGGTTCACAGTACGCACAGGGAACAACTGGTTAAAATCACCACTTGCAAAAGATACAAAATATTTTAAACCCATGTTTGAAAATAATCAGAAACTCGTTGAAAATGTCTGCACGCTTGCAAGACAGTTGCTTGCTTTTGCGATTTGTGGCTTTACGGGAACAGAGCAGAGGGCAATGGGATGCCTGGCCCTATTTTTGTGTTAACTCACCTTAAAGTTGCTTCATTTACAGTCTCGGTCTCGGTCGTTGCCACTGGCAACTGTGCCCGAGCAAATCCTTGAATGCAAAATATCCTTTTCCGTTCGAAGGTGAAGGGCCCAGAGAAAAAAAGGGAACAGATTGCCACCTAACTTATTGATGCATAATTTAAGTAACACACTTAGTAACAAGGATAGATTGATACTGGCCCAGGAGGAATTCAACAGCTGCTTTGCTTTCTAAAGCCATTAGGAGGTGTTGTGTTTTGGAAACAATCTATACTTGGTACTAAAATAACTAATAAAAAATAAATTTATTTCTATTACGTTTAATTCTGAATTTCAGGCTCCAGTGGAGAATAAAATTTGTCAGTGTATATTATTCTCAGAAAACCTGTACTCTGGGAACAATCAAACTGTAGTGAGTAAGTGCAAAATCGAAGGTTTCTTTAAAAAGTTAAGGAGTTGCAGGAAGACAGTAATAAAAATCATCAGGAAATGTGATTTATTCCACCGGGCTCTTCTAGGTCTGCTTTTTGAGGTGTTCAAACAACACTCACATTAATAATTTTACACACCAATATTGAAATGCCAGCCTGTACGAGAGAGTCTGGAAATGTCAGAGAAATAATGCACGTGCTTGCACAGCCCCTGCTCCTTGACTTGTGCAGAAACATTGATTGGCACCTGCTCACCCGATGAGTAATAGTTTAGGATTTAGGCTCTGAAGTCTCTTAAGGCCAAGGATTTGGGTAGAAAAAGGGATTTTAGGTAGAGGAAACTGCAGTTTGTATGTCTGGTATTGTTTTCTCGGGAAATGAAGAGGTGATATAGAGATTGGAGCTGTTGCATTTTTGGGTACTTCATTGTCTTAAAAATCTACCATTAGGCTTCCAAGTCTCTTCCCACACACACATCCCCCCCCTTTTTTTTTTGCCTGCTGACCAGAACTGGGTTCCTGGTGTCTGAGGTTCTCCCTGCAGTCACAGGTGAGGTGCCTGTGACAGCCTTCAGGACTTGGTGAGTCTCGGGAAGTGACACGTATCCCCCTTAACCTCGAGAGCTTTGGATCTGGCACTCTTGCGCTATCCTCAGAGAGCTTAAAAAGTCTCATAAACTGAAGTCTGTTTTCCAGTTACCCTTCACGAAGTCCTAAAAAATAACACAGAGAACGCCTCCACACCCTCATTGCAATGTGAAAAACCATTGGCTCTTGGTATTTCCACTTTCTGGGGGGGACCGACTGGGTATCAGCTTTGTGAGCCTGAGGGACAAGCCAGGACAGCAGGGTTGAGTGCAGCCCTGCTTTGGCTTGATCTGGGCTCCCACGGGTGGGAGAGCTCCGCTTCCCTGCCTCTTCTGCATCCGCCCCCCACGTGTGGCTTCCACCTCTCCTCGGGAGGTACCCGGTGTGTTTTGGCTCCATCCTCTTTGGTTCTTTTCTTTAACCATAGTGCTGCATTCTTGAGTAATTATAGTTGCTTTGTAGCAAATCCTATAAACACCATGGTACAAAAAAACCAATTTATTACGGTGCTTTTGAACTAATTGGCTGAGATACTGAGACAGTGGCAACTTTATAATTTAACAGTTAATTCAAGTAACCTTTTTCAGAGACTAATCTTAGGTGGCTGCTTTTCCTGGGTTGTAACAATAAATATGTCCTCAAGATGACTATAACAAGTGCCTAAGAAAGGGGAATGTGCTGCAGCTGCCTTGCAGCAAAGATTTTTTGAATGAAAATGAGAATCTTGGTAATTTCTAGAATAAAACCCTCTGCCCCACGTTGTTGTATTTGCTTTATGCATATTTACCACCCGATCCATTGGGTTGAAACATTTGCCTGCCAATTATCTCCTATTATATTCATTTAAATATCTACCTTGCTTTTGCAAGCCATGTTCTCCTTGTTGCTTTACAGCCGTGAGTTTCTCGTTAGTGCAGTATGTGCCGTGTGCTGCTGCTCAGCCTGGCCCTTAGTAAGTCTGCTAGTAAGTGTGAGCGTGCCTGCCTCTTCCCTGGGATGCTGGCATTGATTTCCGTGTCAGTTAGCCATGCATAGCACAGGGAATGGTCCTGAAATCCTGTCCCTTTTTGCTGGCTTTGGAGGTCTTGGTTAACAGGGTGAAATGAACGGCTGGCGGGCTCAGAAAAGTGGCTGATGTTCTTTTTTTGCCTTAATAAATGGATATGCCTGAGTTCCACGAGCAGATCTGAGTCCACACCCAGGATCAAGGTGTTCCCTGTGGTGCTGATGCAGTCCTGTGACCCAGACGTCCCTTGCCTCACCAGTTGGATTATTTCCTTGGTTGACATGGTCTGGGTTAGCGTTGTGTTCTTCAGCACGGCACGGTGAGCCTGGCATCCACTAAATGACTCAAGGCAGATGCTTTTAGGAAGGTCCCTGTAATCATTCCATTTCCCATAACTAAAATGCAGTGCTGAGAGTACACAGGGTGCCTCCAAGGCAGGTGTCATGGGTAGTTTGAACTGAGATGAGCTGGGGGGAGATAGCCTGGCGAAAGCTGCTCGTCGCTCTCCATCAACCAAAAAATCTTCCCAGCAAAGAGGGAGTTGGCCTTTTCCTTCCCACTGGATTCTCCAGCACCACCCACGTCTGTACTGTGGGGGCTTGGATGGGATGGAAAGGCTTCATGTGCGTCCTGGCTGCACTTGCAGAAGGCTTGAGAGGTTGGGTGAAAGGCATTGAAGCTGTTCCATGCTGAGCATTTCATCTATATTTAGGGAGGAAAAGGAAGCACTTAACTACCAGCTGCAGATCAGCTAACAAGGGTTATATTAGAGAAAAATAGTCCATCACATTTTGTTTCCTTCCTGCCTTCCAAATCATTTGGAGAGCGTGAGCTGTCCTTGCGATCCAGAATTTGGATCACGCTCTCTGCCTGCTTGCCCATCAGTTACCTGTGACAGCATTACAGTGCAAGGGGAAAAACAGACTTGGGTTGCTGCTTCGTGTTAAAGGTCACCAAATAGGTACAACATCCCCGTGTGCAGCAGACGCAGGGGATGGGGTTACTCTGCAGCTGAGGACAGGGTGTCTCAGTAGCCAAAGAACAGCCTTAGTGCAGGCGTCAGTATGTTCAGTATGTTTCCTGAAGGTTTTTTCTCTTTCCGTTGTCTCCTTCCAAATAGGAAGGTGGCTTTGCTTTGCTTGATCTGTTAGTTATTAAAAGAAGATCACAGTTGTGCTAAAGTAATCCGTTTTTCATCCATCGGAATTAAAACTGTCTGGATGTACCCCTGGCTTAATTGGCAGGCGAGATGTGCCGCTCTGCAGCGGGTAGGGATTAAGAAACAAATCTTCAGTAATGAATCTTTTCTTTAGAATAACTCATGCAGCATTAGATATAATAAATAGAAGTTAACGAGTTGCAGAGGAACGGTCCCACGGGCATAGGGCCACACAGCACTGGTGAGGGCCTGTGCCCACCCAGCAGCGCACAGGTCGGGTCGGTGCTGGTTTGGGGTCTCCTTTTTGTTTGTCTCTTGGAAAACACAATAGCGAACCCCGTTCCCAGGCATTCTAGCTGCCAGTTTTGGAAGGCGTTTCATCTACTTCAACGTATCTGAATGCTCATGAGACTGAAATAAGTCACTGAATGTATAACTACAAGGCTACTTTTTGTTTCCGTCTGAAATTGATGGAAACTTTTGGTGCTGGTAACAGCTCGCAGATACTGTCTGCAGAGTTGCTGAGGGGTTTAAAGCGCGGTTATTCCCCGGCTTGGTGTCACTGTGCAGATTTTCGTTTAGCCCCACGGACACGGGATGTAGTGAGACGCTCGCTTCTGTGTGCCTGGTGTCCTGCTGGATTGGTTATTACCTTCTTGTAACTTAATAACCAGCTTAATCTTAATTTCTTCCTCCTAAAGCCTGAGGTTACAACTGGTAATCAAAAAGAAGAGGTTTTTTAGCTTTTTGACAAGCAGTATGACCCTGTTAAGATTAATTTATCTACAGTATTTCTTCTTCTTCTCCTGAGTGACCCCAGTTCAGCCACTTCCACTGTCGAACAAAAGGAGCCCTAAATAATTGTGAGCCTTAATTAGGTGAGAAACTGTGTGTAATAATTCAACGAATTATTTGTTTGACTTGGAGAGCTTCATACTGGCAGGTGGTGAAGATAGTCCTGGCAGTTGCGTAATGTAAGTGCTTTGCACTCCCATTATATGATCTGTTTAATAATACCCTGTGTGAAAGTGTAAAAGCTGTTTTGTTTATTGCAATGATGGGCTGTCTTCAAATTCAGATGAAGGCGCTCAGGATTGGAGCCACCAAGATCACTTTTCCAGCTGCCTGTTTGATGTTGCACCCAGAGAAGTGGTTGACCATAGAAAAGCTGCCGCGCTGCCAATCTGCGGCGGTAACTAAACCCCAAGTAACACCTCTGACACGGCATTACCCTCTACTCAGACATCTCCTGTGTCAGGTACCAGCAGTCTTAAATGCTTCTAAGCCAAGAGACCTTGGGAAGTGAAGTGGAGCGGGAAGATGGGATTTTATTTTTCAGAAGGGGAATGCTAAAGGCTGGCAAGTCAGCCATGGCTTCGTGCACGGCCTCGGCTGCTGCGGTATTTCAGTTCCTGCAGCCTGCAAGAGCCCAGCTGCACGGTCTAGACAGTTCATTGGACTTCTGTCCGTCTGTTATAGAAGGTCCAGGTGTGTACACTACCCCACCAAATGTGTGGATGTGGTTCGCAGTGCCATTCTCTGCAAGCTTTGCGCTGTTCCTGTAGGGCCGATACGCTGCAGCAGAGCTGGGGTCTGTAAGCGTCCCTTGGTATCTTTGGTGACAATAAAAATGTAAGAGGAAGTAAAAGGGATGATGGGTGTTAACTCCACATAGCCAGGTGTGGCCAGCATAAAAAGTAGCTGGGATGGATTTATTTTCGTATTCATCTATACATATGTGGATATTCACATACACCACTGCAGGTTGACGAAGGCTGCAGTGTTCTGATGCTGCTGAGTTGTTCCGTCTGCTGCCAGGGGCTCTGAGGAGAGGGGCGTTTCTACTACAGATATTTTTTTTCTCAAAATACTTTTAATATAAGCCCTGTAGCGTGCCCGTGTGGGACGAGTGGTTGTCAGTGACCCTGTGAGCTCTGAACTCACCCAACCTGAGCTACACAGCCTGCACAGCTGGCCGGAGGCTGTGCGGGTACTTGGAAACAAGTTTTTGAGTTTCAGGACCAGAGATATATAAGTGTGGAATTAAAAAGAAATAAATCTGCTTAAGACCTGTGCGCAAAACAACACTCCATTTCCCCAGAACAATGCTTTTCCTTAATAGCAAAAGAATATGTTTAAGCTCAGCAAAGAAAATATTTCAAGGGAAGCCAGTGAAAAACAGACTGAGGATATCCTGGCTGCTTCTCCAAAGATAAGTTTTATTCTCAGGAAATAATATGAATGGAGTGTAGTGGGGTTTTTTAAAATCCCTCTGTGTGTTTAAATGTTCAGGCGGTGCAGGGACTGTAATTTTTGCATTACATACCTTAAAAAAACCAAAAAAGTCTTTGTGCACAAAATTATTTTGGGGGTTTTGGGGAGGTTTTTTGGTTGTGTTTGGGTTTTTCGATGTTTATGTGGTGCTTGGTTTTGGGGTTTATTTTTGGGGTGGGGGGGTGGGGGCGGTGGCGGTGGGGAACAACCCCCTGCTTGCAACACCGAGTACATCTTGCAGCCCTGGGCCACCAAAGCCACGGCGCAGCGTTGCCCTTGGCACGTGGGGGCTGGCTTGCGGGTGACAGCCGGGAGGGGGCTGCGCGGACGGTGCTGGGTCCAGCCGCTCCGCGGGGAGAGGGGGTGGGGAGCGGGGCACCCCGGCAGCGCAGAGCCCTTGCGTGAGCTGTCGGCTTGTGCCGCTTGCTGGGATTTTAACACTCACGCAGGGAGAAGGCTTAGTCATTTCTGAATGTCTAAGAGCAGAGCTGGCAGCTGGGTTTAACTTGTTTTTCTGGGATGGGGCATAAAAGTGTGGACTGGGAAGCATCAGACCTGCGGGTTATAAAAGCTGAGTTGCCGAGACTTGCTTTTGCAAAGGGCTCCATTAACGTCTTGTGTTATGTCCAAACCAAAATAAGTGTCAACTGAAACGTTTGGCAAAGCCAGGTTTTAAAATGCTGGAAATCATAACTAGAAAAGCCATCAGAGGGGCAGTGGGCTCTGCCTGCCCTCCTGTATGATGCTACACCGGTTTCTGTGCATCTCTGCGACTAAACCGTGCGCTGCGTTCCCTGCTTAAAGCCGACTGATTTGTGTGTGTGTGTGTGTGTGTGTGTGTGGTCTTTACAGCAGTTTTATGTGTAGTTTTATTTAACCATTAAATAAATGATTGTGCATCTGCCTGGGGAAGTATCTATTTGCTAGACTTCATGTCCTCGAGTAATTAAAGAGCAGCTGTTTCAAGACCCAAAGCTCTGCTTTCTCTTCCCAGTCTTCCCTCCACTCCTCGGGGATGCTGGCGTTGCAACACAGCGTATCGGAGAGAGGTTTCCCGTGGGTCCTCCTGCCATCAGGGATGGACTCTGGCCTTCCAGCCCAGGGCTTGCTCTGCGAGGATGAAGTCTGCAAGGAGCTGCAGCAGGCTTTGCCCCACTGGTCTGCTTTATTTTCTTATGTAGCCCATACTATTTAGTCCTTTCCTGAAAACACATCAAGGTGGGGTTTGTTTTTTCTTTCTTAAGAGAAAGACCAGAGTGAGTGGATGAAGAGTGGTTGGACTTGGTGATCTTAAAGGTCTTCTCCAACCTAAACGATTCTATGATTCTAAGAGGAGCCTCCTTATTTCAGTGTGTTTTTCTCTGAAGAAAATATAACATTATCCTTGTTAGGACAAACTAATTGATTTTTGGCTGTCTTCCATTTTTCAGTGTTAACGTTTCATGTGTCACCATCTCTGCCTCTCTTCTATATTTTATCCCTTCGTATAAACCCTGTGTTTATTTCTCAGCAATTATGCATGTCTGGAGGAATGTAGTAAATTATACTACTATATTGTCCTCAATATATGCATATGTGTTTACCCCCCAAAAAAATTGCTTATGCAAATACGTTGATAAGAAAAGAAATATGTAGCGCAGCTCTTCTCCTTCATGAATGCTGATGGGTTTCTGTAGCAAGAAGCTTCTCTTTCTGCAGTCGGAGCAGCTGTAAACCTGCTACAAAAGATAATTTTAAGAAATTTCCTGTTCGTATCCACTCTTGTGAGTTATAAGAGAAAAGGGAGGTGTTAGCCATGCTCTGTTGATGCTCCCAAGTAACTTGGCTCTCCATTTTAGTCCTGGCAGTGGGTGTGAAAATATATATACACATATATATATATATATAAGTTTTGCTATAGTTTTAGGGACCGGCCATGCCCATGGACAGCACAACCCAGGCACATAGCTCTGTCCTCTCGCACCACTTCCCTGTGGGCCCCCTGGGCCCAGCCACGCCACTCCTGGCAGAGGTGTGTAATCCCTTGACAAAAGTCCCCGCTGGTGGTCCAGCATCACACCTAGGTCTGCTTTTCTGGGCTTGAAGGCCGTTACAAGTTTCCCCTCATGTCCTTTGCTCCTCGTTTTCCCAGCGTTAATGCCTGCTCAGGGTAGTGCTCCTTGCCCTGGCTGCAGGATCTGCAGAGGTCAGGCAGGTTTTGCGTTGCTGTGCACCAGGGCCGTGTCCGTAGGGAGCGATCGGTGGTGGGACCGTAGGGACCGGAGCTTGGGGACCAGAGCTCGGAGAGCCTGGGAGCACGAGCTCTGAGGGGAGAGCGTGTGCTGGCTCCCGTGTCCTCTTGCTGCTCGAGCAAATCCTTCGGGGGGGGCGAGTTTGCCTTTCCAGACATCACAGCCTGGCTTCAGAGCCAGCCAAAGGAGGTGTATTACTTTTTTTTTTTTTAATGATGCTGGCTTAAATAAAAGAAAAGAGGGGAAGGTTTAAGCCATTTGTCTTTTGTCAATGTATTTATCACCATAAAAGGCTTAACCAGGTAGTGAAAAATACAATAAAAAAACCTGACTGCATTAGTCTGAAATAACACTGGTGTTTAGCATTGGCGTGTCTGTTATATGGATGTTGTGAAACTATTTTGAGTCTTAAATCTTTTGTTATCTATGGAATAATCACAAAACTGTTAAAATCCAATCTGTAAATCTGGTGGGCGATTGAGGCTGTTCTCCCCCGCCCCATGTTTGTCTGTTTCCTATTTCTCAGCAGAAGTAACTGCTTTCCGTGACACACTTAAAGGATTGCTCCCATTGCTTCGTGTTTTATAGCTGTGCTATTGCAGCACTGAAAATATTTAATAGTATTTAATCTGCTTTTGTAATGAAACCCAGGCAGACTTCATATGGTTGTTCTGGTGGGAACGGTATCGTCGCCTTAGTCTGCAGCAGGCGGCTCCCAGCCTTAAGAGCCCCACTGGGTCAGGGGCTGCACGGTCAATTGGAGTCAAAATTAAATAGCTTAAAATCTCACTTTGGTGACCTAGCCAAAGTTCAGGATACAGAGCAACACAAGCCCAGAGGGTTTTGTCCCGCAAGGGAGTGGTTTTATTCCCAGGAAAGCGTACGTAGGGCTTTATGCTAAGAGGAGGGAGCGATGAGGGGAGGAGAGGGCAGAGGTCCCTTCCAGCCGCTCCCCAAGCCACCTCTCGGCATCCCACCTTGCTCCTGAGCACAGCCCAAAAGCCAGCGGGTCTGGGCATGCGTCCTTCAGGCCAGCTGCATCCTTGCTTGCTCCACTATGCGCTTCCTCCGGTGGCCTCTGAAAGCTTTGCTGCCCAGCTCCAGGTGACGGGGGCTTTTTGGGACTGGTGTTGGGAGATAGTCGGTTTTATTTCCTTCTGCTGCTAGCCTCATCAAAGGTCGCTAACTCCATGGAAGAACAGCCGGTGGGGAGGGGTACAGCCATGGTATGATACAGGGGGAAACAAAATTGTTTGCTTCTAAAAAGCGGGAAGCCATCTGACCATGTCGCAGCAATTCATGTCTGACTCTTGTCCCTGTACAAGACAGCTTCTGCCCTCGGCTGGGCAGTGGCAGTGTTATACTGATGTTGAAGCTGCTGTGGATGAAAGCACGAGCTGTGATGCCGGCCTGTTCGCAGGATGGTGGGTTTCCACCCACCCATTGCCAACAAAACCAGTTGTGAGTCCAGCTGCTGCATCACTGGTGACGGGCTTGACACAGCAGTGGTCTGAGAAGCACTTCTAGAAACAGTCTAGAAACAGTTCTCAGTATCTCCTGCAGGCAACAGGACACTGATTCGTGCAGTTCCTACCTTTGAGGATTCTGGAGAGGCGGGTGCCTACGTCTGGGTTGGGGTGGTGGCTGCAGTCCGTACCCTCTTGGAAGCTCTTTTGTTCGCTGCTAGGATTCTCGTAGTTGGCCTCAAGGCTGTCTAGGGACCCATCCAACGTGTTAGGAGTGCTCCGCACCCATCGTGGGAATAAGCGCAGCAGCTCGTGTGCTAAACAGCTCTCCCATGTGCCACGTGTGTTAGAGGCTTTGCTGGTTCCTGTGGGTTGGGGATTTTTGCCCTTAATTTGTGTGAGAATTTGCTGACTGTTAGTGAACCAAATCTGGGGGGAGCAGGGAGCCTTACACATGGTGTTAACTTGTCAGCGCCTCCACACGCGTTGAGGGAAGTTTGGGTCTCTTTGAGCCCGGATCCTGTTTGGGACCTGCTGCTTTACAGGTGACACGTTGTCTCCTCTGCTATTGCTTTGCTTGTGGCCGTGCGCACTGGGAAGGACGTGTCGCCTCGGTGAAACGTGGCCTCCGCCTTAGCGTATGAAGAGCGAGCATTGGGCGCGTTTGTTTACAGCGAGACTTGTTCCGCACTGCTATGACTCTGCAGTCTCCCATCTCTGCTCTGTGCCGAGGATGACTCCTGCAAGAATTCACTGTAATCACGCAGGCAGCAATAGATTAGCATTAGCAATGTCTGACTGCAAAATTTTGCAAGTGTCAGCAGTTCTTCCAACCAAAAACGCTTTTAGCTCTTGGGCAGAAAGTCAAGTGCCATTTTAAATGTGTAGCCATCAGGTTTTTGAAAAAAGCGGGGAGTCAGTCTGGTTTCCTTTTTTTTTTTTTTTTTTTTTTTTTTTGGATGAAGTGCATAATAAGCTCTTAGCTCAGATAAATCCTAATTGAGGATTCAGTCAGGGCTGTTGCTAAATTAGCAAAGCAGGTCCGCTAGACAAATGCAGCTTCAGCTTGTCAAAATAAGCAATTCTTAAAATTCTCACATGGAAAGAGGATTCATGCCACTAAACCTTTTTGTCTTCCCCTGTTCCCAGACACAGGCCTCTTGCCCCTTTCAAGAATCACCCAAATCCATCCCATTCACCACAGCACACAGCTCTGGTGTTGCTCCCATACCATTTTGCCAGGCTGTGACTGCGCTAGAGCCGGTGTCACATGCTCAGAACAGGGGCTTTGCTTGACACTAAGGTCCCTTCATCAAGGGGTACCCGGGCATCGCTCTCAAATTTACACGTTTTCTCCAGGACTCTTCCAGTTCCCCCAGCCAAGGTCTTTCAGGTATAAGTGACACCTGGCAAGTACAGACACGGCTGGGAAGGCTTTGGGATGCACCGTGGAAGCGTTCCTCCTGGCAAAGTGGGGCTGAAGTGGTGGTAGGATCTGGTACTTTGAAGGGTCCAGCAAAGCACCCAACAGTCAAACCCACATTATCTGCTGGTAGACGGCGCTAAATGACTAAAACCGTGAGAAAAATGGCCATCCTGTATCTGTGTGTGTTGTCAAACCCCATGGAAGAAATGTTGTGGCTCAGAACAGTAAGTTCTAGGTGTTTGTCCACCTGAATTTCTTTTTTTCTATTAAAGCAGGTATCCCACATTGGCTTCTGGATGGTTTTACCCTGGATCTTAATGTGGCTAGAAAATTAAGACTACAGCTGGATAACCAGTTTAGTATGCACCCAGCTTGTCTGAGCATAAATGTGGTATTTAGGACTCCTCATTGCTCCCTGGCTCAGTAACACGTCTCTCTTCCTTCCAGTTCAACATCAATGGCGAGTGGTACACCTGGATCAACTACGACCGCTTCCAGGAGCTGGTGCAAGAGCACGAGAGGAGCGGCAGGTCCAAGACTTTCACAGCGGCTGATTACACAGCCAGAACTCCTCGCTGGGCGCTGTTTGGGTCCAGAGAAAGGGGATTCGATCCCTTGGACGTAAGATACCAGCGGAAGAATAAAGTGAGAGACATCTCTGGGTGCTGAGGTTAGGCTGGGGCTTGCAGAGCTCTGGGCTGGCTGGCTCCTGAGTTTTGGTCTCCATTTCTAGGCTAACACTGATTTTTGAATCTGTTTACCTGGATTTTTCTCATGTTTGATATTGACAAGGAGGGTAAAGCCTTTATTTAACCCTTCCTTCCTGTTTTTAGGGCTTCTTGGATGAAAATATTTATAATGCTCTCTATCTCAAGATAAATCACAACTGGTGCATGCCAGCAATTTATCGTAACCGGCAGCATGATGAGGGAGGCAGGGGCTGTGCTCTCCACAGCAGAGAGTGTTTGGAGTCAGATGTGGAGGGGGAGCATTTGGCTTCTGTGCCCTGCTGCAAGGAGAGCCCGGCACATGCTGGCATCCAGCTTGGCAGCAAAACGTTGCGCGTCCGTAAGGATAAGTGCCAGGGGGATCTCAGCGCCGCAGGCTGGTTGGGTCTGTGCAGGTGGGACCACAGAAGGATCTGCTTCTAAAAGCCTGAGCCCTGCGGGCAGTATCATTGTACAGACAGTAACAAAGATGTATGTATTTTAAACACTGGTGCCAATTCCTATGAAGACCTCGACCCCAAGAAGTTGAAGCTTGGGAACAGTAGAATTAACACCACCACTCTTAATATTGTCTGCAACCTCTGCTATCTCTCTGAATATTTTCCAACTTCATGGGTTTGGCAATGAATATTTTCTGAGTAGTTTTATCCCACTCCCCCAGCAGCCCTGAATTCAGGGCTTATTGTATGTAAAATAATTATTTAAAGCCCCATTAGGCTCCTGCTGTGTCCAGTGTCCTGCTGCTGGTGAGGACATGCCATGGGGAGCCAGCAGGTGTGGGTGTCAGCGGGTGCCTGCCTTCGCTCCACCCGGGCAAGTCAGCTGTTTCGAGTGGAGGTGGTAATCTGATGTAAATGAAAACTGAATCCAGTTGACATCTCTAGTGTCAAGAAACCAGCTCTTTTAGTTTGGAGAGGTGGCATCTAGGCGCCAGGTCCAGCGGCACGTCCGCGGGTGTTGCTCTTGGAGACCCTGGGCCGTGCCTGGGACTCTGTTTGGAGGCGCTGCAGCCTGGCTGGAAAATTGCATTTAAATGAGAGGGGGGCTTGGGCTATTTTCTGTTGGGAAAATCCCCGCTTTCGTGTGCCGATGAGCTTTCCCTTTCTGTTTATGCAACATCCGCGTGGGCCACAGTCCCCAGTGCAAAGGCTCGGTGCAGACCCCAGTGTTCGGCTGTGCCTTCGGTGGCCAAGCGGCTGAACCAGACCGTCGCGCTGCCGCTTCCCGGCTGGCCTCCGCGCCTCTGCCAGCGGCTTCCCCCTTTTGCAGCCCCAAGGCACGAGGCAGCGCTGGTTGCTCTCGGGCTCCTTCCCTGTGCCCGTCTGGCCTTTTGGGGTGAAGGGGCTGTGGTGTGGGAGGTGGGAGGGCAGAGGACAACGGCGCTCCCCCGTTACCTCAGTCTGCTGTGCAGTGGCTTGACCTACTCCAGCTGAAGCCCATCAGCCGAGGAGCCTGACCAAACCAGCTACAGAAGGGGCTTTAGTTTAGATCCAGAGGTGTCAGCTGCTGGTGGGAATTAAAGCACAGCTGTGCTTGGGAGGTGGTGTTCTCCCGCTGAGCTCCAGGAGCACAGATCAGAGGTGTTCACAACACTCCCAGCATAATGGCGAGGTCCATACGCCTGCGATGCCCAGCACCTGTGGCACTGTGGATAGGACTGTTACTGAGATTGTGGTTGTTTTTTTTAAAAAGGATGCTCATTTCTTAAACTGTAAAAACCGTTTCGAAAGAAGAAAGAGAATAAAGTCATTTTCCCTAGAGCGCCTTTGTTGTCATTGCTGTAGGAGACTTTGTAAGAGGGGATGCTAAAGGGATTTTAAGGAGATCAAAAGCACAAACATTGCAGAATGTCTTTTTTTCTTGATAGCACTTGGAGTGGAAGGGAGAGCATCTGTGTACGCATAGATGATGGAGAGGGCTTGGCTGATGGGAGGCTGCCCTAACATGTCGGTCACCTGGCTCCTCTCTGCGAAGCACTGAATGGAGGTTGGCGGTGGTCAGAAGTAGTCACCAGGCTTCCTCAGGCCAATGGCGAGCCTGACACAGGTGGCACCAGCAAGCCCTGGGGAGAGAGAGGATGTTTTCAAGCAATCTGTCCGTCTTCCTCCGACAGAAACCTGACACGATGACACTGCAGCTTTGCGTGCATTGCATCACCAAAGTCCAGCCGTGGGACTCTCAGCCCCAAGGTGCCCATGCTGTGTGGTTGTATCTGGCTGGAGGCTGAGCTCGCTGTGCCGGGTGTCCCAGCAGGACGGGGCGCGACCACGCTGCGTCATGGCCTGTCTTGAGAGCTGCTGCGGGGTGAGCCAGGCCGTGCTCACGGCAAGAACTGATCTTCTGGGCTGCTAGTGCTGCTTCCTAGCTAAGACGCGTCCACGTGTTTCATCCTTTACAGCCCCATCCGTGGGAGCTGGCGAGTACCAAGCTGAGCTGGGAGGGCACCTGCTTGTTACCTTCTTCCACCAGAAAAATGTGTTTTTTTGTATTCTTGGTGATATATTTTGCTGTTCAGTGAATGGTAGAGGAAAGACATGGACTCATTAAGGCATTGAAAACTCTGGGTGAGGATCTTTGTATATTTAGGTCAGTGGTGGGCACCTGTCTTCAAGCAAGGTCTCCAAAATTACTTTTTTCTTCCTTTCCTGACCATATTTTCAAGCAATACCTCCTAAATCCTTATGGGATGTTAGTCTTAGGGATTTGATTTCATTAAGAAACAGGCTAGAGAAAGGGTGCTCTCCCTTCCCCCTGGTGAGAAGGGCTTGTCCTGTCCCCACCACAGTTCCTCTGCTCAGTCACTCCTCTGTTCTCTTGGTCACGTTTGACACCATTTAACTCCCATTTGGAGTGAAGGTTAGTGGCGCTGGAAGGCCCAGATGCTCAACGCTGTAAGATTTGAAGCTGTTAACAGGAAAAACATGTTTGCTAGGAAGACCTGTACTCTGACTCCTGCTTCTGATGGGAGAATGTGACTTCCCAGAAATTCCTAGTGTTGGACCACGTTTGAGTTAAAAACTGTTGTGTTTTGGGCTTATTTTGCAGAACTAATGCAGCTTGAGTAAATATATCAGGGGTGAGATGCAGCTACCTGAACACAGATGTTTAGTAGCTGCAAAGACCTCTCCAAACACCAGCTCTGCTCTGCAAGACTCTTGGAAGACCTGGCTTGCATCTGCCAGCCCAGAGAGTTGTGCTAGGGCATCTCCCAAGCCACCAGGTGTGTGTTTGGGCAGTGGTCTTCCCTATTTACTGATCAGCTGTGGGGTTACTGTCATCCTTGTTCTTCCGTGTGACCTCTAGTAAATGTACAAGAGGGGGGACCTTTTTGTAGCCAAGTCCTAGGGAGGGGAGGTTGTTCATACCACAAGAAATAAAGGTCCACAAGTATGTCACTGCCTCCTCATTACCAGCCTCCGGAGGGTTCGGCTAGTTGAGGTCATTAGCGGCTTAGGCAAGACAGGAGCTCTTTGTGGGACTCTTGTTAACCCTGGAGCATCAGTTGTGTGTGGGCACAGCTGGGGTTTCGGGTCGGCATGTTTGGTGTCCGCCATAACCCACCATATTCCCCTTGATGGATGCCAGCTCTTCTGCACCTATTCCTCCTTTCTGGGCCAGACACCTCCGTCCTGCACCACCGTTCCTGACGGGTGAAGCAGCCATACATCACCAGTGTTCACCCCAATCCCTTGCTCGTCCGTGGTGAGCCCTGGTGGCAGCCAGTTCCGCCCCAGGAGAGGCGGTCTCTGTGCCGGAGGAGCCCTGAGGCTGCTGCCCTCAACAGCTGCCGTGGTGATTAGCACTTCGTGTAAAATGTTCCATAAAACCCTGACAGTGCCTTCCCTTAGAAATCCTAGGGGAGCCCTAAAGAAAACGCTGTGTGTTTTCTCTGCGCTGTGGCGTTAACGCTACTTCTTCTCCCAAACCCCCTTGGGACACGCAAATTGCTGCCGTCCCCGTTACACGGTGCTTCTCCACGGGCCATTTGGCTCAGCTGAAATAACTTGTTGGCACTGTAAGAGGCCTCTCCCTGATCCTTCTTGTGTCCCCACATTCTCTCCATCCCTCTCCCTGATCCTGTGTCCCTGCGCTCCCTCCATTCTCATCTTCCCCATGCTCTATCCTTCTCCTGATCCCCCCTGTGTCCCCGCGCTCCCTCCACCCTCTCCCTGATCCTCCCTGTGTCCCAGCATTCCTTCAGTCCCTCTCCCTGATCCTGAGTCCCCACACTCCCTCCATCCTTCTCCTGATCCTCCCTGTGTCCTTATGCTCCCTCTATCCTTCCCCTGGACCATCCCCCCGTGCTCCAGGGCTCCGGGGCAAGGCTGCCCTGAGCAGGTGCTGGTGGCTGGTTTGAAGCCCTGGAGATGGGGCCGCCACCACTCGAGCTTGGAGGAGGGTTGAGGTGGGTGACCTGCACTGAGGCCAACGCTGTGGCATCCTCCTGGGGATCGGCAGCTGAGATGTCTCAGAAAAATCATGATTTCCCCTGCTCAGGGGCTAGAGGGAAAACACAGCTCCCACGTACCGGGCAGGGTGGTAAGCAGGGCTGCGTCCTGCCCACTTGTCCCTCCCTGGGGTCCATCTCGCGTCTGGAAGGTGCTCTGAGAGCAATGTGGGCAGGACTCGCTCCTGCAATTACACCTGGATTGCCTTGTGCTTAAAGCAAAGCTTTCAACCCGCGTATCCCAAAGCAAGCCTCTTACACAAGCAGCTTTCAGTTGTACAACTCGATGGGAATCGCCATCTGCGGCCATTCCGTGAGCACACCAAACTGAAGCCCCAGCCAGACAGCGTGGGTTGCCGCTGTAGCTCCAGCCGTCTGCGGGTGGTCTGCGGGATCGTGCTCCGCGCGTGCTGGGGCCGGGGAGCTTCGCGTCTGCTGGGAGGGGGTTTTCTACCCGCTCTCCAACAGCAGCATTTCCTGCCTCACCTGAAATGGCTTCTTCTGGGTTTAAAATAGATTGCCGCTCACTGGGATGCTCGTGTGGGGTGGAGGTTGTGGGTTTTTCGCAGGGAAGCTTTGATGGTATGGGGTGCACGCCGGAAAAAAGCGATCTTAAGTTAAATGAGGTCTTTTCTATTCTGTCGGAGATCGGTAAAAGGTTCCAGTCCAAGAAAACTTCTCCAAAGTCACGATTTCAGGACCAGCCCATGCTCTCGTGGTGGTGATGCTCTGTCACTCTAAATATAGTTGACTTAATAACTGGATAATCCCAGCCCATTTTCCATAGGTTTCGATCTGGACCAGGGCCACCCTCCAGCAGCACATGCCTGCGGTGCTGCTGAGGGCCCTGTGGTCTCCATCCTACTCGCTGCCCCCAGGGCTGCCCAGGACCCCCCCGAAGAACTGCTCTCCCTCTGGTTTGGGGGATTTTGCCCAAAGCCAGGGCAACGATGTTGCTTCAGTGGCCAACCTGGAGGCTCAGGAGGTTCCATCCTAAAGGCAAACTGGGCAAAAATTATTTTAACCACTTAAAGCCAGGCTCCTCTGCCTGCTCCAGCTCATCCTTCCATCGCAGGGCTGGCATCCCTCCTAGCCACGCTGCGGGCTCTGTCCGGCCACGCTGCGCTGGTGCCCTGACTCACGGGCTAAGTCATTCGGGATGGGGGTTGCGTTTCGTTTTTGAATGAGGATAAATATATTTGTTTCCAAAAATCTCCAGCAGGAAAACATCGCCCAAACAGAGAATTGTCATCCATCAGCTTTGTCTTCATCTGGCTCAGCTCCTAAATCATTTATGATGTTAGAGCCGCTATTGTGCCTCGAGGGGAAAGGAAGAAGATATCGGAATTAATTGAAGGAAGGGCATCTTTTTCATTTCATCAACAACAAACTGAGCCAAGAGTTGGCAAAGGCTGTGGGCCCCGCGGGAGGGGGCCTGACCCAGCAGCGAGAACATGTGCTGCTCTAGCAGCTCGCTGCGATGAAGGGGAGGCAGTTAATCCTGAGGAAATATTTCAAAGGAAGCCCTTGCTTTTCTGGAGCTGAGCTTTCCAGGAGGTGGGAGCTCACCAGTTCCTTCCCCTCCTCCTCCTCGGCTCCATCCCCTCCCCCCGCCCCAGACAAGCGAGACCAACCAGCGACTGCTCCCTGCAGCAGGGATGGAGGTGGCAGGAGCTCCTGTGTCTCATTTCTAGTAGTGATGGGACATGTTAGAGGAGGCAGGGAATGCATGTCAGGCACCGCCCGGCTCCTTCAGCCGCAG
This sequence comes from Phalacrocorax aristotelis, assembly GCF_949628215.1. Classification (NCBI taxonomy): domain Eukaryota; kingdom Metazoa; phylum Chordata; class Aves; order Suliformes; family Phalacrocoracidae; genus Phalacrocorax; species Phalacrocorax aristotelis. Next base: position 12,072,002 of record NC_134293.1, on the reverse strand, counting down.
CGCGACTGAGGCCAACAAGAGCACGAAGGGGGGGTGATTTTATGGCTGTCACCATCCACCGCCCCATCCCTGGTGCCCACGTTCCCCGTGTGGCCGCATCCTCCAGCTTCCTGGGGCAGGGTCACCATGCTTGGGTTGTCTCCTTGGTGGTTAGCCAAATCCCAGCCTCTTGCTTCATCCCAAAGCCTTCCTCTGTTATTACTTTGAAAGGCTGAGGAAGAAAAGGTCTTTCTGCCGTTTGCACAGCCCTGGTGACCCCGTGTCATGAGCAAAAGGTGACGCTGCGATGATCTCCCGTCCCAGGAGACGTTGGGAAATGTTTGCAGAAAGATGACGAGGTGGCGATAACCACTTCCAAGAGCAAATTGCTGGTTTAAATTCATTATCCACATCTTCTGCACGTGGGGAACCCCAGCTGGAGAGAGGCCACGACCGTGAGAGCGGGTCGGGGGTGCCTGGGGTGCGGAGAGCCTGGGGCAGGGGAGGGCTCCCGAAGCCCTGCAGCTGCTGACGCTGAGGGCGGCCAAGAGGATGCGGCAGGGCCCTGGAGGTGCAAGGAGGTGGGTGCCAGGAACAGTTACATTTAGTCTGGCGATTTGAAGCATTTCCCCCAGAAGCTGCTTTTCTTGTCAGACTGGAAAAAATCTAACGTCACAGCAAGCTATTAGTTTTACTATTTATTATTTGTTTGTTTAGGTTTTGGTTTTTTGTATTATTTTTTTTTTAACAAAAGCCCGCCCTCCCTGTGTTCTCAGCACCATCCCCCAGGTCTCGTACCCCGGCTGTGACTTCCCCTGGTTCCCGGTCGACCCCCTGCCCTCTCCCAGGGGACCAGTGTAGCCGGCGCTCCCTGTGCTGCCGTTCGCCCAGCGGGGCCTGGCGTGTGCGTTGCAGATGGGATGTCACTGTGTCTGACCTCCCCTTTTCCTTTCATACCTCTAAAAGCCTGATGTGGTGGCTTGGAAATGCCAATCAATACCACCTCCCTGGGATGCTTGCCTGGCTGCAGCGCCCAGCCCTGGGGACTCCCCATCCAGAGAGGATGCTCTCTCCTTCTGTCTCCCAGACTCTCTGTCTTCAGGCTGCCAAGGCCACGGCTCCAGACGTGTATTAAAAGTGTCCAAAATGGTTATTCCCAATGACAGATCTCCCAGGATGGATGTGGGCTCCTCCAAAGGATGCTGTGGGCTGCTCCGAAAGGGCAGTGAAGGGGCAGCCCTGCGCTGGGACGGCATTCCTGCACAGGGCTCCCCACTGGGAAATCTGGGGGAGATGCAATACAGGAGGTGCCAAAACCTGCTGGATCTCCAGTACAAGAGGGTTTGTTACTGCAGGAACAAGCTACAGCAGCTAATCTCTCGTCCCAGCTGTGTCGGGACTGTGCAGGTCAGAGAGGAGCCACTGCAAACGTGCTGGCCTGGGGGTCCAAGCTTTCCAATAAACAGTAAAAAGCTCAGTTCTGGTTTTCCATGAAATTTAGATTAAATCTCTTGGGAGACTTAATTAGATTTTTTTCTTTTATTTTCTCCTACACTTTTTTCTACTTTCATATACTTTAAACTTTTTTTAAGGAAAAAAGTAACTAAAGGGTTTGGTTTGGGGTGTTTTTGTTTGTTTGTTTTTTAAATAAACTGTTCTTTTGAATGAAGAAGGAGATTTTTCAAAGGTTTCACAACCTAAAAATGAATGAACTGGAAGATGTGCTGGGAAGGGTCTGTCTTCATAGACATTTTCTGCTTCAGTGATTTGGTATTTTCACATTCTTCCCCATCTCGTTTCAGGGTGGGCTCAAGCCTGTCGGGCCGCTGCCAGGGTGGGTGGGTGCTCGCTCGCTGCCGGCAAACCCTGGCCATGGGAAGCCAGACCATGGGACAGCCCCAGCTCCCCCATCGCACGGAGACCGGTGGCATCTTCGGAATTGAACTTTCTAGACCAGAAACCCTTTTCAGGATTGATTAAAATCAATGAGAAGGTTTGCAAGAAATCATTCCAGCCAAAAAAAAAAAAAAACCAAACCATGGAAAAATTCAGAATAGCAGCAGTTGCTGGGAAAATATTGTGGTGAAACGCTGATGGGAGAAATCTCCCAAAATGTGGTGCCCTTTTTTTGCTCTGATGGAGCCGGGTTTGCCTAAGCGTGAGCTGGTTCAGCTCCCTAAACCAGCCGAGGACTAGCTGCTTGTTTGCAAGGTGGGTTGGAAGCCCTTGGGCATCCCAGCTGGGTGACCGTGCGGGACAAGGGGCGCATCCATTTGCCTCCAACAGACACCTGCACCTGTGCCAGGGCCAGCCCCAACACCCCTGTCCTGCCACCGCATTGCCGTATGCCTCTCCTACCGCTGGGATTTTTTGGGGATGCTGATAACGTAATCCTCACCTCTGGGGCAGCCATCTGGGAGCTTAAACCGCCGCTGTCTCACTGAATTTCATCCTCTTTGCCAGGGGCTTAGATTAGATCAGCTGTTTAAATCATCTTAGTGCTAAATACATGTTATTTGGAAAACACAGAGAAAGCATCAAAGACATGAATAATTAGCCGTTAAATGCCGCAGCTGGGCGCAGCGGCTGGCCCCAGGAAATGTGAAGCCGCTTGTCAAATTATCCCCAGCGCCCCGAGCTGCTGAGCTGGCGTCAGGAACCGGTAATTTCTCCTCCGGCTGGGGCTGGGGGAGGACGGCAGGTGAAACCCCGCTGGCCGGTTGGTTTCTCCCGTAATCATGAAGACAGGAACTGGCTGTGACGTCCTCTGTGAAACGGGCTTGTTGCACCTCGTGGTGCTGCCGCATCCCAGCCATGGCGTTCGATAGGGGGTGAGTGATACCTTTAGGCAGCTGGCGTGTCGCGCCCTTGGTGGAGCCGGCAGAGGGGCACGCTGCCTTGCTTCCCTGGCCTTAGCGTTGATATTTCCACTTCCTTCTCCAGAACCCAAGAAGCCACCAGTGCTGGGGGGAGGGAGAGCCCGCAGGGAGGTGTGCGTGGAGCCACCAGCATTGCCCACAGCCACGCTGCTGGCACGGCTGCCTGCAGCCTGTGCTCGGTCACCACTTCCCACCTTCCCTCCTCAAATATGTGTTACAAAACACAACCACTTGCTTCTAAATCTTTGCTAAATCCAAGTTTTACTCATTCCCTCCCCATATCTGTTATTTCCCTCTCTGGCTGAACTTGGCCCTGATGTTTTGGCAGCGCAGGAGGGATGGGGTGTCCCGGACAGCCAGGAAATCACAGGACTTGTAAGTCCAGAAATTTCAGCCTTTTTTTTGGGTCAGGTCCTGTGATCCTGCTCAAAACCCTCCTGGGACAGCTGCCCAGCAAGAAGATGATAGTAAAATATTGCCCTTTTTCCCCTCTCCCCGCCCCGCCACCGCTGCTGCGTCCCGCGCACCCATCCTTTTGTGGGGGGAGCAGCTTTAGGGCTTTCGGAAATGTGTTTGTTTGGGGTTTATTTCCAATAAAAGGCAAGATCCGTAGGAATCCTGTCCAGAAGTACAAAACCAGACCCACCAGCAGTTTATTTCATTGAGATACACATATGCTTAGCCTGGGAGAAGGTGCTCCCAGTAATCCTGTATTATTCCATTCCTCAAATCCTGCTTACGAACGTGATTCAAATAAAAAAAAGAACTGATTTAAGGATGATATTTGCTAACCGACCACGTGGTTTGAAGCAAGCCACATCGGAAGACGCATTTCACCCTGCGCTGGGGGGCCCGGCTCCAGCAGCGGGCGATGCCCCGCACCGCGCCGTGCCCCTTGCTGGGGCTGGGGCACCTCCGCTGCCCTGTGAGGCGGCTGCAGCCCCGCGGTGGGGCGAAGTCACGTGCGCCTGCAGCGGGTGAGGGTGTACCTTACACATGGCACTAACGCTGCCCCAAATGAAAGTGAAATAACTCTCTTGACTGCTTGTTAAAAAAATACAGGTTATGTATCATTTTAGGAGATCCTGCAAGTCCTTTTTTTAATGTGAAAATAGGCTAACTGACACCAATAATACAAAAAAACCAACAAAAAATAAAACAATAGTAACGAAGAGAATTAGTTGTGGCTTACAGTTTCTATTTGCCACTTTGGGACAAGTCTTTGACTTGAGATTCTGCTTTCCCCTTCCCCTTAGGGGACGGACACGTGAAGGTCCACTTTGGGTTTCGGGGGGCCAGGGGCTCCCATCCTTGCTCCAGCCCCTCCAGGGTGGGGACGGCTCTTCCCAGGCACCCATCACCAGCTCCCATCTCTCTACAGTCGCAAGCCAGAGAAGTGAAGATATGGGTTTTTTGAGCCTGGGGTTTTATTTTGCTTTTTGCCCAGGCGTAGGCTGGGCATATAAAACCGTAACCCATCTTTTCTATTTCTGATTAACATCCAGCCCTCTGCCTGTGAGCCGCTTCATGCCGAGGTCTGTTCTTCCCCCTGGCCGTGGTCAAACCTTATCAGGGGCCGGTGGGGCATCCACCGCCACGGGCTGTGCTTGCAGCATCAGGGCGATGTACATTATAACAGAGTTGTCCTCTCCAGCACGTGGCGAAGGTGGGTTTTGTTGCACCGAGGCTGTGTGCTCCCTGCCGGGGAGCTAATACATAAAAATCCACGTTGGAACCTTTGCACAGGGTTGATGCTGTGTGGCCTATTTCGGCACAATGTGGGATTCCCAGAGGGATTTCTGGCATGCTTTGGTCTCCCTCAGCAGACCACCCCATGAATGATATGGTACATTGTCCACCTATTATGAAAATCTACTCTCCAGATTAATTCAGGAGGAAAACCAGTGGTGAGCTCTGCAGGCAGGAGCTGAGGCTGCGAAACACCGGATCGTGGCATTAGCATGCTAATAATAAAATATTGTTCTTTGGTGGCAGGCTTAGAGCATTACAAGAAAAGCTGCCCTGAGCTCTGCTCAGCTTATGCGGGTAGCGCCAAAATACCTGCGCTGCTGCTCTCCCAACGCCTGCTCAGAGCAAAGCTTTTCGGTTTCTTTAAACAAATAAGCTGTGAGAGCTGCTAAACACTGCGGAGAAGCAGCAATGAGAAAGGGAGGCCACAGAAATTGAAGTAGTTATCCAGCTTTTTTGTCTTGAGCCTCTTGGAAGTGCTTGGAAGCACTTGGAGGGATGGGGGATGGAGCCGGCAGTCTCCGGCGAGGTCTCTGTGATCACCTCCAGTGATCCAGAGGTGAAGCTGGTGAGGTGCCTGAGTCCGGGCACACTTGCCCGGGTGCCCATCATCTCAGGGTGATGGCATGCAGCTACATGCAAGGCCCCACGCGGTGGCCAAGTGGACCCCTTGGGGACATGGGGGGCACAAAATCTCCCATCCTGTGTGGAGCCGTCTCCAGTGCTGAGGTGTCAGCTGTTTCTAGAAGGTCTGCAAATGCCCACTTGGAAAAGGAGCAAGTGTGCATGGATTTGTGTGATGGGTTGGCTGCCAGGTGCCCACCCAGCCACTCGCACACCCTCCTTCCTCAGCAAGACGGGGAGAAAATAAGATGAAAAAGCTGATGGGTTGGGAGAACAGCATCAAAGCTGCTCAAAATAAAGCACCAAATGATGCCTCCTGGTGTGAGGAAGTGAAGGTGACTGTCTCCTGGCCACAACGGGTACTGCTGGAGCAGAGAACACGCGAGGAGCAGCGTAGCCTTGGTTGTGTAACACACGGTGTGAAGGCACAGAGCTAAAACCGGTGTTGTCGCTTCCTTTGCTGCAGGCACCATCCATCACACGGAGGAGTGTGCCAAGGTAATTGCCACCTTTCCTTGAATGCGTTTGTGGGTACTTTTAAAATGTCAGGGATAAAGCTTGTTTCTCAAATTCCCTGTAACTAAACCAACTTGTTCATGGTGGCCCCTCCATGATTAAGTCTGCAGCGGATTTGGGGCTTCCCTTGCAGAGAGAGACCGTGCTTGGGGCAAAGCCCTTCCCTGGGACAGGGGATCACCTTGTCCGTGGATTTCCTCTGGGCCCGGAGCTCTCTGCAAAGGGGGTTATGGCTAGAGAGTGGATGGGGACACCACATTTTTTCCCCTTCACTCCCTTTGGGTCTGCCCCTGCCCTTGGGAAGAGGATGGGACAGGTCCCACCAGCCCCAGCGGGGTGGTCGATGAGAGCTTACAGACAAGGCGCAGACATGCTGTTGTTTTTCAACAGCCCCGTAAGAAAGCAGCAAGTTTAGCTTAACAAAGTGAGGGCTGACATGCGGCTGGGTTCCCAGCGGGGATGGAGCACCCCTCCCTGCCCTGGCTTCGCCGCAGGCTGTCTGTGCCTGCTGTCAGCCCATGACGCTCTGCTCGTCCCGGGCGTAGCTAAAGAGACCGAGATCTGCTGCCTGTGATTTTATAAGGGAAAACTTGAAAACAGTAAATGGGAGGGGGTCACGCAGTCCTCCCTGCTGGGATGGCCGGCTTTGATTTCGCTGCTGCGGGCAGGACCTCCTCAGGCGCGCGGGGCTTGCCAGCGCTCTGCTGCATGCTGTGCTGGGGCTTAAGGACAGATTATTCCCACATTTTCCCTTCTTTACCTATTTTTTCTTCTTTATGTTTAGGATTCCTAAAGATCTTGGGAAGACTCACAGCAAGGGTGGTGTGCGTGGCTGGAAGCATCATGTTTGCTGCTCCACAGTGCTGGGTAGGGAAGACCCACGCTTAGCCCAGACTACAGGGATAGACACTCCTATGGCAGCCAATAATATCAAATCTATCAGAAGGAGATGTGTTTATCCATGGTTTCAAGGTGTTTGCTGCTTCCCCAGCGGGGCATCACAGCTCCCTGAGGGTGCTTCAGGAGAGCCGCAGTGAGCATCCATCTCCACCTGCACCACAGACGCTTCCATCTCTACCTGCAGCCTCAGGTTGGACATGGCCAACAGCAAAGCCCATTCAGTCCCTGTAGTTATTTTCATAAAACCTTTACTTTCTGCAATTTGTGCTCTCCCAGGTCAGTGTTACAGGGTACTTTCCACAGCTGTGAGGGCCATACTGCTCTGTGGAAGCAACAACAAGGCTGGCAAAGGGCTCTAGAGGAAGAAAACCAGCAGCAGGTGATCTCTCTACAGGTGCACCAGGTTTGCGGTAACGACAGCAGGAGGGAGGGGCTCAGGCAGGGCTCTTGGAAAGGTCGCACAAATAAAAAGAGGCTGGTTTTGTGCTTCAAAGGTAGATCCTCGAGCATGGGGAGTTGATGCTGAGGGACGTCACTGCTTGTGGGTGGTGCCTGAGGTGAGTTTTGCAGCCTGGTGGGCGCAGGGATGGGGAAGAGCTGCCCGTGGTGCCGCATCAGACAAACTGCGCTGGTGGGGTCGGCAGCGACTATGGCTCTGAGGCCCCGGCAGCATTTCTTGGGGACCTGCGAGGTGTGCCCTGCTGGGTCAGGCTCCGCTGCAGGCGGATGAGGAGGGTGCGCCCCCGCACCTGGCAGTGGGGTTAGAGGTGGTGTGCTGGTTTTGGCTGAGAAGGGGTTAATTCTCCTCACTGTGGGGGTCAGCTACCTTTCCAGCTTCCCGCGCTCTGCCGCGTGGCGTGGCAGGGGGGGCTGGGAGGGGCAGGGCCATGGTGGGGGCGGCTGACCCCGACTGGCCAATGGCAGGTTCATTCCATACCATGTGACACCATGACCAGTATATTGAGGGGGGGCAGTGGCAGCGCGCAGGCGGCGCGGCGTCGGGTCGGCGGGCGGCGAGCGGCTGCGGCGCGTGCGGTTTGTTCCGGCGGTTCGTTCCCCCTCTCCCCTCCCTTCCCCCCTCCCCCGGGGCTTTGCGCCTCTCGTTGTTCTCCTTTACATTGCATTTCTACTGTTGTTTCTTTTAATTTTCATTATTAAACTGTTCTTATCCCAACCCACGAGCGTTACCCTTCTGATTCTCTCCCCCATCTACCGGTGGGGGAGTGAGCGAGCGACTGTGTGGGGCTGAGCTGCTGCTAAACCACGACAGTCTTTTTGGCGCCCAACGTGGGGCTCGAGGGTTGGAGATAACAACAGCTGCTGGTCCCAGCACCATGTTGTCCTTTTTGCAGTTGGTGTTAAAAATCGGTGTTGGTTGTTTGAGTCTGCTGTGTTCTGCTGTGATTAGTAATGTTTTGCCTACGAGATTTGTTATACAAACACTCGTTTTCAGCTTTATCTGGTATTTGGGGTTTTTGCTGAAACCGTTACTGTACTTCGGATACCACCTTGTTGAGGCAATTAGCAATTATACCTCCTCCTCTGAGAGATTTTACATGGAGGAAATACAGAATTGTACCTTTGCAACTTTGTTCTATGATGTCTGTGCCTTTGTTACAACAACCTTTATGTATCTTGAACATCCTTGGGTGGTTAAGGTGCAGTCATTGTTAGTTTTTGGGCATGTTGTTTTGGTTTTGACTAAGCAACTTAAGAATATCACCCAGAAATCTGCCCCGAGGCTTGATAGTTACGAGTGGCAGGGCATGTGGGATAGCATGGGCAAGTACCTAGGGCAGTGGGCACCCCCAGTGTTTTGGAGTTTCACCCCCGAGCAAGTGCAGAATCCTAAAAAACTAGTAGAATATTTGGAGAAAGTATGTTGTTACGCTGGGAACTCCAGAGAGACACAGATAACTGCAACGTGCTGGGGTCTGGCCCATGCATACCGAGCCCTGCTCAACAGTATTCAGTGCCCCCAGGGGGAAGAGAATGTCTCTGGATTGAAATGCAAAGTGACTGGCACTGTAGACAATCCAGCCCTGACAACAGGCACTGCAGCCACTCAAACCCCCACAACAAGTACCGGAGCTAGCTCAGAAAATAAACCCGTACCAGTATCAGTTGCCCCCATACATAAGACGAAATATTGGAAGCGGACATCAACTCGTTTAGAACGGGATGATGAAGAACCAGGGCCATCGCGGGGAGAGGAGGGAGAAGTAATAAATGAAATAGAGACCACCCGATCCCTGTCCTTAAGCGAGTTGCGAGATATGCGAAAAGATTATAGCCGTCGTTCAGGTGAGCACATTGCCACCTGGCTGCTCCGATGCTGGGATAATGGGGCCAGTAGCCTGGAACTAGAGGGAAAAGAAGCCAAACAATTGGGATCCCTTTCTGGGGAAGGGGGCGTTGACAAAGCAATTGGAAAAAAACCACAAGCCCTCAGCCTCTGGAGGCGACTCCTGTCTGGAGTGAAGGAAAGGTATCCCTTTAAAGAAGATGTTACATATCGCCCAGGAAAATGGACAACTATGGAGAAAGGCATCCAGTATCTCAGGGAATTAGCTGTGTTTGAGGTGATTTATGGTGACCTGGATGATCAACGGTCATCCAAAGATCCAGATGAAGCCGAGTGCACACGACCCATGTGGCGGAAGTTTGTACGGAGCGCACCATCTTCGCATGCAAACTCATTGGCAGTGATGTCCTGGAAAGATGACGAGACACCAACGGTGGCAGAGGTGATAGATAGACTCCGGGATTATGACACAAATATCTCTTCCTCGCTTGTCTCTGCTGTGGAGAAACTATCCCAAGAGGTCCAGCAACTCAAAGAAGATCTGTCCTACTCCCCACCTCGACAGAGCAGTGTCTCAGCTGTTAGGAATAAGCGTCCTTTGGCTCAAAGAAGGGGATACACACCACGGGCCACCCTATGGTTCTACCTGCGTGACCACGGAGAGGACATGATGAGGTGGGATGGCAAGCCTACTTCGACCCTACAGGCACGAGTACATGAACTGCAAGGAAGAACAGTCACTCAGGGAGGTTCTTCCAGGAAAGCTGCTGCTCCAGTTTCCAGCGAGCAAGTCCCCAGACAGAGGAGTAGAAGCGCAGATTTTATTTCTAAGTGTAATAGAGGGACTCCTGATTCACATTTACAGGAAGTGAGTTGTGACTGCCATGATCAGGACTAGAGGGGCCCTGCCTCCAGCCGGGTGGAGGAAAGGGATAACCGGGCTTACTGGACTGTGTGGATCCGATGGCCTGGCACGTCCGACCCACAGGAGTATAAAGCTTTAGTGGACACCGGCGCACAGTGCACCTTAATGCCATCAAACTATATAGGGGCAGAACCCATCAGCATTGCTGGAGTGACAGGGGGATCCCAAGAGCTAACTGTATTGGAGGCCGAAGTGAGCCTAACTGGCAATGAGTGGCAGAAGCACCCCATTGTGACTGGCCCAGAGGCTCCGTGCATCCTTGGTATAGACTACCTCAGGAGAGGGTATTTCAAGGACCCAAAAGGTTACAAGTGGGCTTTTGGTGTAGCTGCCTTGGAGACGGAGGAAACTGAACAGCTGTCTACCTTGCCCGGTCTCTCAAAGGACCCTTCTGTGGTGGGGTTGCTGAAGGTCAAAGAACAACAGGTGCCAATCGCCACCACAACAGTGCACCGGCGGCAATATCGCACCAACAGAGACTCTCTGATCCCCATCCATAAACTCATTCACCAACTGAGGAGCCAAGGAGTCATCAGTAAGACCCACTCACCCTTTAACAGTCCCATATGGCCAGTCCGGAAGTCTAATGGAGAGTGGAGACTAACAGTAGACTATCGTGGCCTGAATGAAGTCACTCCACCGTTGAGTGCTGCTGTGCCAGACATGCTAGAACTTCAATACGAACTGGAGTCAAAGGCGGCCAAGTGGTATGCCACAATTGATATTGCTAATGCATTCTTCTCAATCCCTCTGGCAGCAGAGTGCAGGCCACAGTTTGCTTTCACATGGAGGGGCGTCCAGTACACCTGGAATCGACTGCCCCAGGGGTGGAAACACAGTCCTACCATTTGCCATGGACTGATTCAGACTGTACTGGAACAGGGAGAAGCTCCAGAACACCTTCAATACATTGATGACATCATTGTGTGGGGCAGCACAGCAGAAGAAGTTTTTGAGAAAGGTGAGAAAATAGTCCAAATCCTTCTGAAAGCTGGTTTTGCCATAAAACAAAGTAAGGTGAAGGGACCTGCACGAGAAATCCAGTTCTTAGGAATTAAATGGCAAGACGGTCGTCGTCAGATTCCAATGGATGTGATCAACAAAATAGCAGCCATGTCTCCACCAACTAGCAAAAAGGAAACACAAGCTTTCTTGGGCGTTGTGGGTTTTTGGAGAATGCATATTCCAAATTACAGTCTGATCGTGAGCCCTCTCTATCAAGTGACCCGGAAAAAGAATGATTTCAAATGGGGCCCTGAGCAACGACAAGCCTTTGAACAGATTAAACGAGAAATAGTCCATGCAGTAGCTCTTGGGCCAGTCCGGGCAGGACAAGATGTAAAAAATGTGCTCTACACTGCAGCCGGGGAGAATGGCCCTACCTGGAGTCTCTGGCAGAAAGCACCTGGGGAGACCCGGGGTCGACCCCTAGGGTTTTGGAGTCGGGGATACAGAGGGTCTGAAGCCCGCTATACTCCAACTGAAAAAGAGATATTGGCAGCATATGAAGGGGTTCGAGCTGCTTCAGAAGTGGTTGGTACTGAAGCACAGTTGCTCCTGGCACCCCGACTGCCAGTGCTGGGCTGGATGTTCAAAGGAAACATCCCCTCTACACACCATGCAACTGATGCTACGTGGAGTAAATGGGTTGCACTGATCACCCAGCGGGCTCGAGTAGGAAACCCCAGTCGCCCAGGAATCTTGGAAGTGATTATGGACTGGCCAGAAGGCAAAGATTTTGGATTATCACCAGAGGAGGAGGTGACACGTGCTGAAGAAGCCCCACTGTATAACAAACTGCCAGAAGATGAGAAGCAATATGCCCTGTTCACTGATGGGTCCTGTCGCCTTGTGGGAAAGCACCGGAGATGGAAGGCTGCTGTATGGAGTCCTACACGACAAGTAGCAGAAACTGCTGAAGGAGAAGGTGAATCGAGCCAGTTTGCAGAGGTAAAGGCCATCCAGCTGGCCTTAGACATCGCTGAACGGGAAAAGTGGCCAGTGCTCTATCTCTATACTGACTCCTGGATGGTGGCAAATGCCTTGTGGGGCTGGCTGCAGCAATGGAAGCAAAGCAACTGGCAGCGCAGAGGCAAACCCATCTGGGCTGCCACATTGTGGCAAGATATTGCTGCCCGGGTAAAGAAACTGGTTGTAAAGGTACGGCATGTGGATGCTCACGTCCCCAAGAGTCGGGCCACTGAAGAACATCGAAACAACCAGCAGGTAGATCGGGCTGCCAAGATTGAAGTGGCTGAGGTGGATCTGGACTGGCAGCATAAGGGTGAACTATTTCTAGCTCGGTGGGCCCATGACACTTCAGGCCATCAAGGGAGAGATGCAACATACAGGTGGGCTCGTGATCGAGGGGTGGACTTGACCATGGATATTATTGCACAGGTTATCCACGAATGTGACACATGCGCTGCAATCAAGCAAGCGAAGCGGGTAAAGCCTCTGTGGTATGGGGGACGATGGCTGAAATATAAATATGGGGAGGCCTGGCAAATTGACTATATCACACTCCCACAGACCCGCCAAGGCAAGCGCCATGTGCTTACAATGGTAGAAACAACGACTGGCTGGCTGGAAACATATCCTGTCCCCCACGCCACTGCCCGGAACACTATCCTGGGTCTTGAGAAACAAGTCCTGTGGCGACATGGCACCCCAGAGAGAATTGAGTCAGACAATGGGACTCATTTCCGAAATAGCCTCATAGACACCTGGGCCAAAGAGCACGGCATTGAGTGGGTGTATCACATCCCCTATCACGCACCAGCCTCTGGGAAAATTGAAAGGTACAATGGACTGTTAAAAACCACACTGAGAGCAATGGGGGGTGGGACATTCAAGCACTGGGACACACATTTAGCAAAAGCCACGTGGTTAGTCAACACGAGGGGATCTGCCAACCGAGCTGGCCCTGCCCAGTCAGAAATCCTACATACTGTGGAAGGGGATAGAGTCCCTGTAGTGCACACAAAAAGTATGCTGGGCAAAACAGTCTGGGTTCTTCCTGCCTCTGGCAAAGGCAAACCCATTCGTGGGATTGTTTTTGCTCGAGGACCTGGGTGCACTTGGTGGGTGATGCGGGAGGATGGAGAAATCCGATGTGTGCCTCAAGGGGATTTGATTTTGGGTGAAAACAGTAATGAACTGAATGGCACAATGTGAACTGCTATATAATATTGTGTGTCACCTCTGTGTTGTATCAATGATATCAGAGTACGAGCCTCCCAACCCATGGAAGATCAACTATGAAACAAGCCGTGCAGCAGTGATGGAACGATGACTGACTCGGTATGCAGCAACCCAACGCCACACACCATCTCTCCCACCCGGAAAGACTGATACAACAGATGGAGCCCAGAGTCATGGACTGGGTGAACTCAATGGACATTTTAATGGACATTTTACAGGGAAGGTCCATGAACTAAGGGAATGATGTCTGTGTATTATGTTAAAGGATGGGAAGGGGAGGGGTGGTGGTTGGTACGGTTGTATTGCATCATATGGGACCTGGGCATGGTGTAAGTGGTATGGAATAAGGGGTGGAGAATGTGCTGGTTTTGGCTGAGAAGGGGTTAATTCTCCTCACTGTGGGGGTCAGCTACCTTTCCAGCTTCCCGCGCTCTGCCGCGTGGCGTGGCAGGGGGGGCTGGGAGGGGCAGGGCCATGGTGGGGGCGGCTGACCCCGACTGGCCAATGGCAGGTTCATTCCATACCATGTGACACCATGACCAGTATATTGAGGGGGGGCAGTGGCAGCGCGCAGGCGGCGCGGCGTCGGGTCGGCGGGCGGCGAGCGGCTGCGGCGCGTGCGGTTTGTTCCGGCGGTTCGTTCCCCCTCTCCCCTCCCTTCCCCCCTCCCCCGGGGCTTTGCGCCTCTCGTTGTTCTCCTTTACATTGCATTTCTACTGTTGTTTCTTTTAATTTTCATTATTAAACTGTTCTTATCCCAACCCACGAGCGTTACCCTTCTGATTCTCTCCCCCATCTACCGGTGGGGGAGTGAGCGAGCGACTGTGTGGGGCTGAGCTGCTGCTAAACCACGACAGGTGGGGAAGGGTCCTGGCAGGCGGCGGGTGGGAAACCTGCTGGGAAATGGCCGTGAAACAGGGCAGCAGTGGTTCCAGTGCTTTGCAGCGTTAGCAAAATTGACCTTATAATTTCAAGAGAAAAGAAAAAATAAGACTTCTGGGATCCTTTTGAGATCTGCTCAGGCCTCTCAGAGGCTGAAAGGTCATCTCCACTGGGAGCCCTGGCGCGGGCCAGCTCCCTGGGGGCTGCCAAGGACCCCGTGGGCTGTGAGGAACAGTGTATTACTCGTCTTGCATGTCCTTTTCCCTGAATCCTTTGTTTCCCTCCGTTAAAGCCTGGCACGATGGGACATGTGCTGCAGGAGGCTGGATGACTTTGACACTCTGGGGTGGGTTGGGCAGGAGCTGCCAGAAGCATACTCTGACTTCCCAGAAAAGGCAAAATATGTATATTTATTACTGTATTTCAAAATACATGCATATATTCCTGTATTTAAGCTCTCGTTTATCTTTCCCGCCTCTGGCATGGCTTCATTCCATCCTGCTGGTCCTCCGACCTGGGTGCTTGCACCCTGCAGCTTGTGCTCCTCTCCTTTGTTGTAGAAAAGCAATTGCAAGGTCGGGCTCTGGGTGTTCCTTTCCTGGCTGTGAGCGAGTGCCCCAAAGGATTCTGAGAGTCCCCAGCGATGCTTCTGCCTTCCCCATGGCAGCAGGGGCTTCTTGCTGCTCTCATCCCCCGTATCTTGAGCAGCAGCCAGGCTCTCAGGATGAGACGTCCTGCCTGCACTTGCACATCCAGCCCAACACACCTCCAGCACGTGCGGGTTTAGGGACTTCTCTGACCTCGGACCAGGCATGCCTCTTTTTCCAAAACCTGGCCCAAATTCTGAGTTTGGCAACTCATCAGCACTGGCAATACTTTCAATGGAAAAAAATTAAAGGGAAAAACTGCCAATGTTTATATTGAAAGCTTGAGTTTCAGACAATATTTGGTAGGTGAGTGTTTCTTTCCTAACTCCGTTCTGGCCTGCCTGTCTCAGGTACGTATTTCCTGCTAATAGTTTGATGCACTTAGTTATTAGAATGATGATCGTTCATAATTGTAATCCTGAGAAGCTTCTGTAAAAACCCAACTGAGCTCTGTAAAGCCAGCTGTGTCTTTCTGAAGTGGTCTTGGGTATTTTTTTTTAAAATAGGCTTTCACTTTATTTTATAGTCGGTCTCTTTGGTGTGAAGGTCTGTAGATTTTCTGCCCATGTTGGCAGCCTTTCCTGGGCACCCGATCTGACCCTGTGATGTGCTGGGCTGCCTCTGGAAGAGGCTTTGTCATCACAGACCAAGGTGATGGTAGCAGAGAGCGAGGAGTGATGGGGCAGGGGTTTCCCTGATTGCAGCTGATGCTGGGGATTAATTTGGGTATCAGTTTTGTTGCAAGGGGATGGGAAACATATGCTTACCAGACTGCTGATGGGCTGAGGCTGGTGCCTTACCCCAGCTGCCTGGGCTCACCCATGCAGCAGATATTTCTTGTTTTTTATGTTTCTTCTCCTCTGAGTTTTCTGTCTCCTCCTCCCAAGATTAAACAGAGAACACTGGGAACATCCAGGCCCTTTTGAACAATCCTTATAAAGCTCTGATCTCTTCAAAGACCCTGTTTGATGTCTGCTGTAAATGATGCTGTGCAGGTTTTCCTTGCAGGGCTCGTTGAGGCCGTGGGTGGGCTGCTGCTGGTGCAGCTCCGCAGCTGTCTCCACTGCTGGAAGGGGAGCAGAGGGTGCTGGGACACCCAGGAGCTGAGCCATTGCTTTGTGGCAAGGCTGTTAACTCAAACCTGGCACCAAATCACCCTCAGTCACTTCAGTTTGGGAGTCTTGTGTCTGCAAGAGATATGGACATCCGCAGAGTGGACTGGGAGCCCTGGGAGTGCTGGCGAGGCGATGCTCTGGGGGCTAGTACCCCAGAGGGTCATCAGGGAAAGGTGCTGGGCATCGGTCACTGCTCACACCCCATCCTGGTCTCCTGCTGCCCAGCACAGCTGTCCCTAATGCCTCTCTGCTGCCCATCACTGCTGCTGGGTTTGCAGCAAGAGGAGGGAAGGGGCACTGTGGCAGCAGACGAGGTGGCTCTGGGGCTCACTTTGGGGAAAGCATCTGGGATTTCCAGGCATCTGGCTTCCTCTGCAGAGCACTTAGAAAGTGGTCCCGACACTCAGCTGTCCCTGTTGCAGGTGATGCCCTGGTGTGACGCTGCGGGGGGGGCTTGTGACCGAAATGCGTCTGCGTGCTCCTGTCTCGGGTGGACGGTGTAATGGCCCAAGGTATTCATTATCATTAAATCCCCAACAGTAACATGTGCAAATATTGCTATTTGTATCACCATTTGTGGTCTCAGAGTCCTACAGAAAGCAGCTACCAGTGGTGTGTTTTTCTCATTATCTTAACAACTTTGTAGACTGAGATCCTAAATTTTAAATGATGGATGGAGGATCAGTTCTGCAGGAATGTTGGCAGCAGTGAACTACTCCACGTATGAAACAGATTTCAAACTCACATAAGCTGCTTCCTTCGTTTATATGTGCTGAAATCATGTTAAATATAAGTAGTGCTGAGTAAGCTTAGATTCATAGAAAAATCAGGAGGGTCTGAGACAGAAAATGAGGCTTAATATTGTTTAGGTATTCAATAATATTTTATAGTATTTAATATTTTCTAGACTGTTTCTAGATTTGCTTCACCATTTCTTTGATAACATATTGCAAGGGTTTTATGTTTCATGTCTTCCATCTAAAGTCTTCAAAGCACTTTGTTGCCATCAGTGAAACGTGCTTCCCCACGTGGCTGTGCTGGGCAGGCTTTGCAGTCCTCGTTCCCCATGTTTCTCTGTTCCTTGGAGGCTCTGGTGATCCTTGTGCATCAGGCTTTGCATGCACACACGGAGCGATTGCAGCTGCTCCGTCGCCCAGCAGCCCTGACATTAGCAAACACGGAAGATGGGAGTGTTGCCACCTCCCGCGTTGGGTGGAGGTGGAGCTCTGGCTCTGTGCAGCTATGCTGCTTCCGTCCTTGGGGGGGTTGTAAGACCCATGTGGATAAAGCCCTCAGCAACCTTGTGTGACCCCATAGCAGACCATGTCTGAGAAGGTTGGGCTGGAGACCTCCGGAGGTACCAAATTATCTGGATCTATCTTTCATCTACGAGCTGAGCTTTGCCACAGGTCATCTAAAATGACAGCCTCCCTGGTACTGAGCCTGTCCGGTTCCTACCACAGCCAGCCAGCTTTCAGTGATGGTTTAGCTCCTTGCCACATTGGACCATAACAAGAGTTACTGCTTCTTGCAACACAAAGCCACCAGAAGACGATCCATCTTTCTTACCCAGCCTCTTGGTTGGCTCTTCCTGTGGTTTGTTGGTTTTTTCTTTTTGAAGGCGTACCTGCTTTTTTTCTCAAAGATCTTTAAATTGCTATCAAAAAAATCAAACTTTCCCCAATGATTTCTATATTTAATCAGCAAATATCATCCAATTATATGGGGGAAAAGTAACTATGTCTCCCTCAGCAAACCTACTCCTCTTCCCTTCCCCAAGGGGAGGAGAGGTCTCCCTCAGGATTATGTGATTAAATAGAGATTTAAAAGAGAAATCTTTCTTTGTTACTTAAAGAGCTTAATCTGAAATCCCCTCAGAAGTGAACTGCGCTTTGGAAGTGCCGAGTAAGGGAACTAGAGCTGATCACCTGCCCAGGGTCCTGCTCCATTGTGTGTCACATGCCTGGATGCAGAAGTGAGCTCTAAGTGGGATCAGCCCTTGGCCAGAGTCTCGGAGCAATCCTGGTGTCCTTAGTTATGGTGGGTCACCCCTACTTTACTCCTAAGATGTGCTTTGAAATAGCTGGATGGGTCCCTGCTCCTTCAGTGGGATGTGGAGCCTGATGGTGTTGCCTTGCGATGTGGCCAAGCACTTCTGACCCACTAAGGCCATGGGAAATGCGATTGGGTATGGCCAAATTTGCCTCCAGATGCATCTTGCCTGTGTCTCTCTTCGCCCTGGGGAAGTTCCATCACTCCCAGAAGGTCTCCAGCAGTGGTTTGGCATGAGGCTGTCCCACATGCAGCTCTGACTTTACTGATAGTTCTCCTTGGCTCAGCCCTGCTTCTACTTCACAGCACCCATGGCCAAGGCGCTGGGGCAGGGCGGGGGGTCCTGCTGACCCTGCTTTGGCAGGCCAGTGGTGGCTCTAAACATCTTACCCTAAAGGAAGGTTGAAAGCCATGTCACACTTATAATTTCCTGCCTATTTATGTATTTATCAGCTCTACAAGGCACAAGAGCTATGGACTTGCTTGGGCAAGGTCTCTGAGCTACTGGTAAGCAGAAGAGCTGCTGGAAGGAGAGACCTGCTGCATCAATTAATTCAATATGGGCAAAAAGCATCTGAAAAGCTGTTATGTCTCCTCAGCAATAGTTTGCCACGCTCTGTCTCTCAAATTTTATGTGCATTTATGGCCAGATAGAGAAGTGCGGGCCATGTGCTAGTCCCATGTGCTTGGCAGGCGTGAGCACTTTGGAGAATAACACCCCGTGAGGCCACCAGGGCCGGTACCTGATGGAAGGAGATGGAGGTGGCTCCGTCTTGTTCTTTGTCACCAGCAAGAGGCCAAATCCCCAGCTGTGAGCTCTCGTAACAGCCCTAGGTATAGCTGGTAACTTCTCTGATGATTTTACCCTTTCAAACAGTGTCAGAAAAAACAGATGGGAGATTTACAAGCTTCTGTAGCTTATAGAAAGCTGAGAGCCCTCACAAGAGGACTGGAAAGCCTTTCCCAAGCTTTTACTTCCATGCTTGCTTTTGTCTTTCAGGTCTTGTTACACAAGACTGTCATTTTAGTTCAGAAGAAAGCACATTTAGGGAACTTGAGGGAGCCTTCTGGTGTGTTCAGCTGTCAGCTGTAATGTGGCAAGTGTGGCAGATGCCACCAAAGGAGGACTTGGGTGTTCTGGCAAATTGGCACTGTGTTTTTGAATGGGACCACGAGGAAAGGATGAGAGGGGAGGAGGGGCCAAGCTATTCCAGAGCTGTGTCCACATGTTGGCTGGTCCCCTGCTGAGAACTGGAAAACAACAGAGAAATGCACTAGAAATGTCCAAGGTGGATGTATTAGCACCTGCTGCGATGAGCACGCCAAGGACGCCGCAGCGGCCTGTGGGTGTCTGAACCACACTTAAAAATCCAGCTGGCAGGTGCTGGGATGGTACCTGTAGTGGTTGTTCCCAAAGATGCTGCTCAGGGAAAGGCCAGCTATGGAGTTTAGATGTGAGCATCACCCTGCAGCACACTGGTGGGGGCACACGATGTCTTCACCAGTGCTCCTGTGAAGCTGCCACAGCACCCTCCCTTAGCATCAGAGCATATCCAAAGCCTGGTGAAATGTGCCTGGCAAGTCTCCTGCTGATTTAGCCTTGTGTTTTACTATGCCTAACACCATTATGTTGCCCTGTCCCCCTTCCATTGCCCATGCCTTAATGCAGGTGAACACTGCTAAGCAGCAGCTTATCCCTCTGGATATCCCGGGGCCAGGCTCTGGTCAGGAAAACCACACAGATATTTTCCAAGTTTTGGTGACCAGTGCGTTGAGGCGGCTCTCCTTCCCTCTGCTTTTCTGTGGGTGTCGTGTTCCCAGCAAGACTGCAGGCAGCTGTAGAGATGGGAGAGTGCAAATGAGGGCAAGGCAGAAGGAGAAAAAGGAATTCAAGAAGATATGCATCTCCCAGAAGCCTGTGTTAAAAGAAGACAGTAAGCTGGGATGAATGATGCATAAGATAAAAAGCCTAGGGATGGTGGGGAGGGG
Organism: Phalacrocorax aristotelis; assembly: GCF_949628215.1. Taxonomy (NCBI): domain Eukaryota; kingdom Metazoa; phylum Chordata; class Aves; order Suliformes; family Phalacrocoracidae; genus Phalacrocorax; species Phalacrocorax aristotelis. Next base: position 12,052,236 of record NC_134293.1, on the reverse strand, counting down.
AAAGGAAGAGTTGCATAGATGGAGAAAATATGTGAGAGAGACAAGGGGAAGATCCATGAAAGCAGGAATGGCATTTATCAGGTCATGCTTCATGTTTGCAAGAAAGAAATATCCACAAAACTAAACTATCCACCTTGTGGCAAAAATTCAAGTGAGCCTCAGGGAACATCTTGGAAGTTGGATGGTACGAGGGTTCAGTAAGCTGGGTTGAATGCTGTTATTTGCAATAGTTTGCATGTAAGTAAGCAACAGCTCTGATGAGCCCTGCTTGGGGCTCCCTGGCTCCCCGCATGCACCGGGTCCCCCAGCCAGGTCAGCGATGCACGGGCCTCCTTTAAATGGTATTTGGGCTGTGAGGGTGGGAGGGGAAAGGGAAAATGAAGGGAACAGAGAGCCCTCAGGCTCTTGAAGTTTGCTGAACTGAAAATGCTTAATCTCATCAGTAGTTAATGATATGCGTGTGTCTGTATATAGTGCAGGACGCAGGGTTTAGGGAAGGGGTCCTAAAGTCATCTCTCCTTGAAGACCAAGGAGGATGCAGACAGATGCCTCTGGGCAAAGGCACCAGCACGAGAGGTTTGCAAGGCAGAGCAGTGAGCCAGTGCCTTGGGAGCGAGAGGTACGCGTCTGAAAATGAGATAGAGGAGGGGAGCAGGGGCTGGGGGTGACTGTGTGCTGGTCCCTGCAAGAGCAAACAGTGCAGCTGGTGTGGCACATGGCTGGTTTTGCTCTGGACTGAGGGGCTGTGGGGGTATCTGGTGTAAAAAAAAAAAAAAAAAAAAAAAAAACTGATCTGGAGGGAAGGTGGGGTAATAGCTTGGGCTGTGGCTCTGTTAATGGGGCTTGGTGCCAGGGAAGGGGCTGATGGCTGAAGAGAGGAAGGAGAGGCAGTGGATGTCCTTCCATAGGGCACAGAGCTGGTCTCCTTGGAGGGTTGTCTGGAGATGAGTCTGTAAATCCAGTGTGCATTGCAAGTAGAAGTAGCTACAGGATAGTCATCACATCCCTTAAAACAGTGCAGGAGCTACTCTGTCATTGTAAACCCCTGTGTTACCGTGGCTCCAGGTTATCAGACATTTCACACGCTTTACATACTGATGCTGCCTGTCTCCAGGGGGTTGCAGCTGCTCCTGCAGTATTGTCTGCAACTGTGCCGGGGTTGGAGGGTAGCTGTTTTCCCTGAGTTCCCCTGCCTCTGGCTCCTGCTGCCTGCGAGATACCGGGGAGTGCGGGGCTGGATCACACTGCCCTGCCCTGCACGGGGAGTCATGTCCCCAGTGTGCTACAGCCAAAGGAATGGATCCTAAAAAGCATTGCTATGACATTTTGAAATCCTTGGACTGGATGAATTCAGCTGACCTTAGCACTCTCCAGGAGTCTAATGGCCATTGATTTATTCTGCTGATGTTAAACCTTTAACGCTAAAACCAGCCTTTCGGAAAAAGGTCTTTGTTTCCAATGACAAGGTGCAAGCTGGGTAGCAAGAAAACAGCTGCAATGACTGTGTCTGCTTTCTTCCCCCTTCCTCGCCACCCTGTTAAGCTTTTCCAAACCCCTCTGATACTGAAGCCCCTTTGCCAGTGGATGGTGCACTACAGGCCCCCTGACCTGGGAGATGTGCTTTGAGGCACAGCCTCTTGGATCCATGGGTCTTGCTCCCTCCACAGCCTTTACACCTGAGTCTGCATTTTGGTGGTGGGCTGACCATGAGCTGGGTTTGCTGGGCGATCCTCTCTCGCTTTGTGCATCCCAGTGTGGCGCCAGGAAAACAGCCCAGCCTGGGTTGTCTGGCCTCTGCACGGCTCTGCTCCACGACCTCTCTTCTCTTGGCTGTAACTATTAATGGTACAAGTTAAGTGGAGTTAAGGGACTACATTAATTATTGAGTAATTCCTCAGCAGTGGTTTTCTCTAGGAAAGGATGGTGGCATAGCACATTTTTACCTTTATTTTTATTTTTATTTATATTTATTTTATTTACCTTTATTTTGCCAATGCCGGCTGAGTGCACTGAGCAGCCCAGGAGCACCGGGCGGTCTTGGCTTACTCTTGTAGTCTTTACAAAACTGGTGAGCTCTGGTGCTTTTGCTGGGTGAGTTTGAGGTACGAGCTCCACCATTCCAGGGCAGCAGGTACAGCATATTCTGCAGAAACTAACGACAATAAAATTAAGCTGATCTCCAAAACTCAGGTCCCAGAGGCAGGCAGGATGCCCTCATGGCTTGGCCAGAGCTTCCCCTTCAGGATGAGCTCTGCTTCTTGATTAAAAATGCAAAGCCCCTAGTGATAACACTCATCACTCTTCTGACGTCTATTTCACAGCGGTCTCAAAGCCCAGTGTCGCAGAGAGTTTTGGGAGCTGTGTGTTAGCTGGCAAAGCAGCACTCCAGTTGAAGTCATAGGAAAATATCAGCAACAAAAAAAATTACAGCTACAGAAAGAGAATGGTGAGAAAACATGAGTGATTTGTTTATAATTGTAATGCTCGAGGAAGGAGTCGGGCTTAGTCCCTGCACTTCGAAACGCCAGCAGCTTTGGAAAGTTTACATTTTTCTGTACCTTTGCTTGAAACAAAACCATTTTCCAACTGCTCTCCCTTTGTCCTCTTTTCTTTGTGAAAAACCCATTAAACCCAGAAAGGTCAGATTTTCAAAAGCACATAGTGCACATTGAACATCTGCCTGTGAGCTTCCCATCAGAGGTTGGTGGATGTTGTTTGAAATACTGAGGCTTATGTTGGTGCCTGGCGGGGAGATGAGTTCTCCAGGAATCCTGCGCACAGGCGCTTGCTGCCATCTTCACTGTACCAAGAGGCAAAATGCTTGTAGCCCTGTGTCCCTGTGTGCAGAGACTGCCCGTGGCTCCTGAGAAACTGAGCTACTTCAGAAATGACCTGCCCTTCTGGGAAACTAATGCAGCTGAGCCCAAGTCTGTGTTGTGATGTGAAGACAGCAGCATTGACTGAGTCAGCGACCAAAGATCTATCTAGAGGTCCCAAGGTCCAGAAACTGACTTTGTGGGGTCCTCTGCCTTGCCCTGTTAGACCAGCCAACATGGAAGGGCTGAACTGATAACATCATGTTGACCTGTCCCTCAGCATCATATCAATAAGCTTGGAAAAGTTTTGCTAATAACCTCACACTGGCAAGTTCCTTGAAATCCAACCAACAAAACAAGAGAAGAGAGGAAAAACTCAGATGTAGTCTAAGATATACTAAAAAAAAAAGAAGTCTTGCTCGTACATGGTAGTGAAGAGAAGACCTTTATTCCCAGCAAAGAAGCTGGAAACACCTTACACTGGACAGCTGGGCCTCCACGGCGCCATGTGAGGTTGTATTTCTGAAATCAGACAAGAGTTTAGGGACTTCTTGATGTTAACTTCATCTTCTAATGATTGTAGTCCTCCTATATGCATCTGAAATAACATTTATGCAAAAGCAAGAGAAAATGTGAGTCTTTCTTGCTTTGAAAGAGGTTCACCGTGCTTGAACTCAGCTAGGAAGACAACTTGTTTTGCTGTGAACTTGGCAGCCTTAAGCCTACATTGAAGCAGCTGTGATTAAAATGCAGCTTCCCTTTTCCAGGTATAACCAAGTGGGATTGCTGCATCTGCTCTTCACGAAGCCCAGGGGAGCCACCTGAGCCCCAGGAAGAAGCAAGACCACCTCCTTCCCCTGCTCCACAGCATCCTGCTGATCCTCACAGGTAGGTGAGAGTTGGAGGGCTGCAGTGAGAAATACAGCTTAAAACAGGACCAAACCTTCCAGCCCCAGGTAGTGTGGTATAAAGAGACTGGGAAGAACAAAACCCAACCGTAAACAGCCTCTCACCTCCTTGCAGGTGCTCTTTGCATGGTAGCTCATCATCTTCCACCAACACCTCTGACAGCAGTGCAAGTAGAAGGGATGACAGCTAAATCATTGGTGTCCAACATGTGCATCCGCTTCTGGTTTCTTGTGGCATCTGTAAAACCTGCTAGCATAACCCTGGCAGAGAGACTGCTGTGAGAGCTGCTGCTTGGAAACAGGAGGAGAGCGGATCCCACAGGAGAACAGGAAATTGTTCTGCATGATCCTTAAAATACCACGAGGTGCTCTCGTCCCATCATTTGAAGTGCCACACCATTACTAATAAAGAGATTAGTGGGAACGGCAGTAATTCTCTGGAGAGACCTTCACTGTGAAGAGAAAATTGTGCCTTTCTCCACCTGGGACTCCCACAGCTCTTGGCCAATACTTCATTTACGTTCCTTTTTAGCATCTTGCTCTATAGACTTATTGTACTTACAACCACTGCAAACTTTGTGCTGCAGGCATAACAAGTCCCAGCCCTTTAGTCTTTCATCTCTGCTGTGAGTCTTTCTCCTTTCCTGAGCCATTGGGACCTTGCGTTGAGTGTTCTGCAGCCTTGGGTCTGCCATGCTTCAGGTGGAATGAAAAGCTGGAGCAAGGTAAGATGCTGTCATGACCTTTCTTCTGTGTGTGTGTTGGCACAGTAAAGCCTGTAGCTGGTTTGTAACATCTTCTGAGGCAACAGGGATGTACTTTAATGACGCAGGCAGAGCTGCTGCTTCAGGAGGGTTAAGGGGAGAGCTTTCTTCGAGCACCAGCCACGCTGGTTAACAAGCAAAATCTGGACACGAGGTGGGGAAACTCACTGTGGTCCCTGGGCTGAGCAAGAGCCCAGCAAGTTTGGAGAGCATCAAAGCGCAGAAAATAGAGGTAAGACACATGCAGACCTTTTCATCACAGCTTTTGAAATAAGGCCTCCCCAGGCAGCTCCCCTTGCTGTAACTGGGACCCCAGTGGACTCCTGAATTTGGGAGAAGTTGGAGGGGCAGGTTTGCACTGCTGCTGGCTCTGCCCTGAGGCTGAGTGAGCCAGCCCAGCGCTGACCCCATCCAGCCCATGCTCCTGTCTCCAGTGCAGACCCAGAGGGAATGTCTCCTTGCCTGCAATACCCCAGTCTCAGTGTTTCCCCCTCTCTCCCCCTAAATCAGCTGTGCAGGCACAATTTCTTTCTGCTGCCTGCTTTAAAGCTCATGGAAACACTTCAGCATTACAGAGGCTCTCCTGAATGGGTGCCCCTTGGTTTTCTTCCTGTGGAAGACTTCCAGATTTACAGCCTTGAATGTCATTGTTGGATCACAGTATTTTCTTGTACATTATGTGTTTTCACTTATTACTTCTATTATTTTTCCTTCCTCTGCAATTTACTTTCATATTTTATTCTGTAATGGTCTTGCTGTGCCTAAGGATCCTTTCAGCTCTAATCATAATTGTAGGAGTAATAATATAAATCATCCTGGTGCTACCTGCATGCATCTGGTTACTTTCTTTGCATTTCTAATAGCAGAGCTAGATGGGATCAAGTAGGGTGTTTTGACATTTTTCTTTTACCCCTCAACGGAGAATTGCCAGGTATATCTGTCGTTCCCAAACACATCGCAGCCCAAGTAATTCAGCATGTCACTGATGGCTGCCGGGTACTATCAGCCTGTTTACAAGTTGCTGAGGGCCCTCACTGAGTGTTTTTTTTTGTAGTAGTACGTTAAATCTGAAAGCTTTGGGATAAGGAATGACTGTTCGAAGCCCCCAGACCATAACATTAATTACTTATGGCACTGTTATTGATGATGTGTCAGCATTACTGAGCTTTTGATTACCGTAGCCATGATAGAAGTATTTATTTGCATTAAGGAAAAGCCTAGAGGCAGTCTGATTGTCTCAACCATCTCTGGCCATGGCAGTTTACAATTTTTAATATAGAAGAATAGCAAAGACTTGGAGAAAATCAGCCCTTAATTGTCCTGCTTTTGCATGGGTCCGACTAAGACATATGGGTTTTAAGACTTGTCCAGCTTCCTGCCAGAAGTTGTGGCTGAGTCATGAACACCATTCCCAGGGTAACAGCTTAGGGCTGCAGCCACATCATCATCCCTGACTCTGACGGGAATTACGTACTCGGGATGTTATATTCTCACCTGAAGGCAAGAAAATATTAAGTTTTGTAGAGGAGAGGAAAGGAAGGCTGGTGGTTTGCCTGATGAACTCGGTGCCTGCGGGACTGAGCTTTACCTGTCATGTCCCTGGAGTCTTGGCTCTGCAACCACAGGCTGGGAGTTGCTCCAAGGAAGGTGATCATTTTTCATGCGTGTGCAGAGAGCCTGGCACATCGAGACCTCACCTCAGGCCCCCGGGTACATGGCAAACCTCCCAACAGAACAAAGTGTGAAGATAAACCCCTGAAATGGCGGTACGGTTTGATTAGTGTCTGGTTGAGGAAATGTCAGGAGAAGGCCTGTTTCTCTTTTTGCCCTAGATCTGGCTCCTCAGTGTTCCATAGATGGAAAGGAGGAGGTGACGTGGCCTTATGGCTGCAAGTTGTTCTGAGACCAGCTGAGTCCTTCAATTCCTTCCTCCATCTTCAAACATCTCACCCACACAAGGATATATGAAGCAGCACATTTGTGGCATGTGCGAGTGCCTCAGACCTCTAGAGCCTCTCTGTTCATTTTGTATTTCTGGCGTGAGAAAATAGAGCTTTGGCGGGGACCAGGACATGGTGGAGAACTGTGCTGAGCCAGCTCCAAGTGAGAGCCAGCCAAAATCCTGAGGACCCTCAGCTGAATCTCATCTGACTCTTTTTCTGTGCTTATTTTTGCCCTTCATGCCCCTCCTTATGTTGCACTGCTTCTGTCTCTTGGTGATGGAGACACTTGAGGAAATGCCTCATCAAGGGCTTTGATGCGCTTCAGAACGCGGTGCCCAAAGGTGGATTCACCTACCGGCAACAATCCCAGCTGCACGCAGAGAGAGCAATGTTGGAGTCTCTCCAGCAGTTCTTGGGAGGGGGACTTAATAACCCGCTAGGGCGTCACATTCAAGGAGGGATGTTTGGAAACATGGCTGTTACAGCCAGGAGCATCCTATTAGGACTTTGGTGTGGAGATCTCAGGGATGCTGATGCTGGGCCGAGCTGGCTGCAAGTGGCTTCAGAAGAGATGAGTGACGTGGGACTGTCACTGATGGACATCGCTGGACAAAACACCCTGCAGGTGCCTTGTGTGTTTGCAAGCTGATGGGCCAGTGGATCATTTGGAGGAGAAAATATCCGGATGAATAGGAATGCAAATTTGAGTGAATGTAGAGCCCGTGCTTCCAGAGCTGCCCATGTCCTGGGCTGGATGACTAAGAGGAGATCAAATGGATCAGAATAAGCTTCCCTGACAGCATGAACACTAATGGGGGAAAAGAGAGGGAAAAAAAGAAAGGTACTGGAGAGATTTATCTCTACCTCCTTGCTGGGAATTAGGCAGCATTATCAGACAGCCTTTCCTACGAGGCTGATTTACTGATGGAGAAATAACAGATGGGCCTCTGAAGCAAGGAGCTGTGCTCGGATCACACCCTGGGCACACGTTTTGTGAAACATGGTGACGAAGTGGCTGTCTCCAGCCATCCCTCCCTTTTGTGCTCTCTAAACGCTTTCCCTGCTGTTACGACTGTGCAGGTCAGCTCTGATCTTGTGTTGCCCCATAGCACACATCTGTGTCCCTGATAAACATGGTACCCATGCGTTGTCTGGGCAGGACCTGGGTCCTCCCTGCCATTGCTTTATTCTCCTTTTTCATGTTACACGAGTCCATGTCTACAGCCTCCTACCTTTAAGTCCTTTTTGGATCTCTGTCTATTGTTCCTGGACTCTGTTTACAGGCTCTAAGTGCAGTCACTGCCCAGATTGTGCTGGGCTTTTGTTAGTGGCTCGGAGCCACTTGGAGTGGTTTTCAAAATGACACTTGAGCCAAACTCCCAGAGACTTTTACTTGTAGAAAGGGGATTTTGGGCAAAGTTTTCAGGCTGTCCCAAATCCCATTTCTGAAATGGCTGAGGATTCTGGGACAGACATGCAATTGATCTGCTCGAGTCTGGCCGGAGGCTTTTAAAGATGTTGGTCACACCGAGGGACTTATTCATAGTGAATAACTTGCAGGCCCTGAGCTCAGGATTGTATTTTAGGCATTTAAATACCCTTCAAGTCGGGACCCCCATAGCTCAGACCTCATTGGCAGCCCATGGGAATTAAAGTCCTGCATAAAATGGTATTTCGGCTTCCTAAACCACTTTTGAAAATGTCACTTAATATTATTGCATCTTTATTTCTCTTTACCTGGGCTCTCCATGTCAAGTTTTCTTTTCTAACTCTCCTGGCATCTTCAGATGCTGGTCCCTTTTCAATTGAGGTGCTAAGTATTTTCCTCACGGCATTAAGTGCTTCAGCGGGCTGAGCAGCCTGGTCACTCACTCTTCTTTTATACCTCCAGCCCATCAAATAGTCATGCTCATTTTGGCTCATTACACTTTATATCCTGGACTCTAACTGGCAGCGTGCTGCCAAGCCTGAGCATCCCTGGAGCTTCTTGCTGTTAACTCCAGAAATGAGAGAAGATTTCTAAAGTTGGACAGGAAATGTCATGGGTTTTTCCCCCACTCCCCCGAGGCTTTTCTAGAGGAGAATTTTCAGCCAGATGTGGGTGTTGAGGAGGTTTGGGGGTGCTGGGGCACAGCCTGGGCATCAACAAGACACAGCTGCTTGCCGACCTCCGCTCCTGGGGGGCTGCTATCAGCTGAACGACAGCCCCAGCTGATAAGCCCTTGCCATCTCTGTTACAGCTCGATCATTTCAATGTGGATTCTGACACCGTGTCTCTCTCCAGTCCTAACATAATGGGAAAGGAAATTATATGTATTTGAAAAAATCAGATCACTTTGACAGAAGTCAAAAGCAATTTTACTGAATCCGGATTCATTACCCTGTCTTGTATCACTGAACGAGCAGGCAGGACTTTTAATTTTAACTTGACTTTGTCCCTTTAAATAATAGAAATATGTGATGTCATGTCTAATGCTCTACCAGTGCCTGTAATGCTATCAGTCATATGAGAAATATTATGACATAGATATTTTTTTTTTAATGCTGAATAGCTTCTGTCATTTTGGAAAAGATCCCATCTTAAATGGATTGAGCTCCCGCAAAAAAACCCCAACCCTTTTCATTAGTTTGTTGGGATTTTTTTTTCTGTTTGCATGAAGTGAGGGTTGAATTGGCTTTGAAATGATGTTTGAAGTGGGAGACTGTTGCAAACCCAGAACCTCCCTCGCTTAAGTGTGCACCAGAGGGCACTGCACGATGGGCTGGGAAATGCAGACAAACCCAACTGCCAGGATTTGGTTGTGGTGTGTGGGGTTGTTTTGGGTTTTGGGTTTTTTCTTTTTTGCACGTAGGCAGTATTTGCATTCACACCAGGAGATGTGGGTCTTATTTTGGGGAGAAGGTGGTACCGGGTTTCACACCCCTGGGGCTGATGCTACTGTCACAGCAAGTTTAGCACAGCCCTGGAGTGACCACAGGCTCTGTCCCACAGCGAGGGCACAAACCGCAGCCCCCCAACTCGCGATGGGGATGATGGCGTGGTGCCAGCAGCTCCTTGCTGGCTGGAGGCATCTCACCACTCCAGATCACACCCCAGCTCCCCTGCAGCGTGTTGTCCTGGGCTGGGTTAGCCAGATCCCCCCGGGCTCGTGAGGTCCTTTCCCACCCTGTGCCTTTCTGCACCACCTCGGCTCAGCTGCCCAGCTGCCCGCAACTGCTGCCTGCTCCAGCAAAGGCTTTTCAGGAGGGGCACTTCTGCTCCAACACCAAGCTGTGGCACCGTCTCCACAGGAGACCTGATGGGGCACTCCGGGTGCTCAGTTTTATCTGCACAAAAAGCACGGAAGGGGAGCGCAGGGTGGGGGTGAGGAAACACCCCCAAATTAACTGGAAAAGCAGGCAGCTCTGATGGGCAGAGGGTGTCCTCAGCAGCCTTCCCTGAGCACCGTCCCACCAGCTCGGGCTCACTGCTGGCGTCTGGACGGTCCTTCTCTGAACCCGCTGCCCTCAGTCCAGTTTCATCAGATGCTCGTGCATCACTCAGGGTGTCCATCACTGCAAAAACCCTGGGTTTGGCATATGTTTCCCCTTTACTTCTTCCAAAGTTTTCCCTTTTTTGACTGCTGAGCTCATGTGTGACATGCCCTGCACCTTTACTGGTTGTGCACCAGTGTGAATCCCAGGTGGAGGTGAGGGCAGAGCTGTCTTTCTGGCAAAGATATTTTAGAGGTTCCTAATGCTAAGAATGTGGCTGGGAGGACTTCCCTGGCTGGTGCCAGCAAGAGGACAAGGCTGGAGAGTCAGAGCCATCTTTCTTGACCCTTAATTATGCCGTGGAAGTTGTGCAGGTAACAGAGAATCCTGCAGTGCTGCCAGCACGTGCCGCAAATAACAGTCACTGTGTTATGGTGATACCGGTAACAGATTAATGCCAAAAGCAACTATAAAAATAATAATGCGATCATGACTAAGAGAGTACATATGGGAAACTGGAACAGGACTACTGCCCAGAAATTTCCACTGTCAAACTGGGAAATGTGTTTCCCATAGACCAAGGGGTTTCTGTGCAAGTGAGCATTTCAGTGACGCGGGACTCTGCTGGTGTAATGGCCTGATGGCAGCTAAGCTGGCAGAGGTGTGTGCTGCCTCTTTTCTTATGAACTCAAGGATTCCTGCAATCCGAATAAGCCCCGTAGGACCGGGTTTGCATTTTTAGCACGCCACAGTCCTGCATCATGCAAAGCCAGGTTGCTTCTGGAACTGCCAGGAGCTATAAAGCAGTAATGGAGCTGGCAACCTGCTCCTATTCCTGCACCTGTTTTATATTATTTGTCGGCAAAATCCTGAGGCCTTTAGTCACTCACTGAACAGCCACGGGAGGAAAATGCTTCTGGGGGAGGAGGTGTTTGTGAGGGTTGTCTTGCAGATGTCTCCTTGGATAATCCTTTGGGGAGGGGACCGTAGCGGGACACTCTCCCCGCCTGGCTCATGCAGAAGGTTGAGGGATTATTCCTAAACGCCCTCCTAGCCGGGGGATTTCCTGCATGGAAAGATGTGCTCATGCACCAGGGATGCTCATGCATGTGTCTGTAAATCCATCTGGAAAAAAGCCCCCAGGCCCTCCCTCAGCTTCTGCGCAAGGGCCCTGTGGATGTTTCAGGCGAGTGTGGCTCAAGCATTTTGGCTCAGTCTGTGCCATGGGAGTGGGCTGGAAAGGGACAGCTACGGCTGACCATGAGCCCAGAAACGAGACCCCTATCGTGTGGGTCTCCTGCCTTATCACTACCATGCTCTCCCTGTGCCCCCTCACCCCCCTCGCCTCCAGCATCCCTTTTGTCTTGAGCATCCTTTCAGATCTTTCTTCAGGGTGGCAGTCTGGGACCAGGCTGGAGGGGCTTCATAGAGAAGGTGCCTTCTCCAAGATCCTCTGCCCAGCCAACCCATCTGGCTCCACAGCAAGGGCTGTCCTTGCTTGGATGGTCTCTTCTGACCAGCTCCTCTAACAAAACTATGAGTTAACATGTCTTTGAAGGCTTTCCTCTTGCAGAACAGGTCCTTTTACACCCTCCATCCCTGAGGAGCTCCTGGGTGGTTGCAGCATGGCTAGAAGGTCAAGCAGAGGGTAGTACTGGGGCACCCTATCACCTGCTTGTTCTCTCCAGTTCATTTAAGTTTATTCCCATCCTATCACCCCATATGCTCCCAATTCTGGGCCTGCCACTGCCGTTCGATTTCTTCTTCACGCCAAAATGGAGGGCTGGGGGTGTCCATGGGCTGCTCTCCTGGTGCCTCTCCTCCAGCATGGGGGATGGCTGGCAAGGGGCAACCAGCAGAGAGGTTTCCCAGGAGCCTGATGAGGAGCTAAGGGCTGCATGAAAGTTTAATCTTTGCTCTACAGGACTGAACTGAATTGATGTAATCCCCCATACACTGATGGGAAGCTTGGTATGACGATATTAGTTGTTGTCATGTCTTAGTCCTTCAGTTATTTGATTCATTCACATTTAGTATAAATACAGGATTAACCCAAAATGAGGGTTTAGGAGGGTGAATCTCTTACTCTTTAATTTTAATCTAAAATGTGTTCAAAAAAATCACTCCAGTGATTGAGGAGAGGTGATTTAGGAAAGGATACAGTCACGGGGCGGCAGCAGCACGGGAGTGGATGGGGCCTGGAGCAGCCACAGCGGTCACCAATGTCTTCTTTGAATAAACCCAACACATCTCTCTTTGTTCTCCTCTCCCCTCCGAGACCCCTTAATAAGATCTTCCTCCCAACCTTGTGCTTTTAGCTTTTTCTTTTTTTTTCCTTCCCCCCCGCCCCGAGTCGATACTCAAGACATCTCTCCTCTGGGGACTGCATTAACGTATGAATCGAGGCAGCTGAACATGGACACCACATCTGGCTGCATGCCAGGCACAAAATGAGGGAGCAGCATCCCATCCCTGTTGCTGCCCATCACTTTCTCAGCCATGCTGAGAAGCCCCTCTGCACCTCCCGGTAAGTGCTGGAGCAGGAGGGACCCAGCCCTGCCTGGAGCAGCCCCAGGCAGAGCCACGGGGAAGGGGCAGCAGGAGCGCCCAGAGGTCGGTGCACGGCACAGCCTGTGGGCTTTTCTTGGCATGCAAGTCAGGCAGGACCCTGGTGTTTTGCCTTTGCATTTGAGGGTTTCTTTGCATGTAGTAGAGGACTCACCAGTTGCAACTGGTATTTTTGGTGAGCTGTTCCCTCTCCGGGGTTTAGATCTGCAGGGCTCAAAGAACTGAAAAGCAGCCTGAAATGCCAGTCCAGACCCCAGTAACAGGGAGTGCCAGGCGCTGCTCTTCCAGGGAAGGAGGTGGCAGGGTGATGGAACCCCTCCTCAGCTTGGTGATGCTGGAGGTGACTTTGCAGCCCCTCCGCTGGGCACCGCAGACCACCCTGAGCAGCGGGGTTTGTCCATCCCTCCCGTGCATGACTGCTGGACGTGGACAGACAGACCAGCACCGTGTACTCGATGCGGTGGCCATGCTGGTGGGACAGCACTTTCCACACAACGTGCAATGGTGAGGAGATCTTGCTGCACTTGTTTCCAACCTGGGATCCTAAAATAAGGCCAGATTTTGCATAGGTTGAGGTTGCTGTGCTAAAAGGATGACGCAGAGCCATTGCCATGGAGACTGAAAGCCAAGGTAAGGAGCCACGCTGCTCCTGGCAGCATCCCGGGAGCAGGGACCTCACCCCGAGTCCTGCAGCATCTGCTAGGGGAGAATGGGGAAAGATGCAATCCCCCAGCTGCAAACACGCAGTTTGGTATCACTGGCAGGATCGTTCACTGGTGCTTTTATTTTAAGCAAATGCCTCAGCTCTCTACGGGATGTAAATATTTGAGCACAGGTTGAAATCTTCCTCCTCTTTCTGCACGCGCTCATGTGCCAGCTGCACATAACTGAGCAAACACAGGTTGCATAGTGTGCGGCCGGATGCAGGTTACACAATCTGGTAGCGTTAAATCGTGCTTAGCATTTTAGGTAATAATAGCTACACTTCAAAGAATTGCTTAATGACTCTTCTGCTGAGTCCTCCGAGTCGCTCACACGAGAGCAGCGCAGGAGCTCATAAAAACCCAATTAGCGGCTGCGAGCGCGCTGGGGCTCTTGAAATACCGAGCGGGGTTTTGTGGGGCAGGCGGCAGCCTGCGGGCACAGCATCCTCTGCCACAGCACCCGGCACTCCAACTTCCATCCAAAATCAATGCAGAGAGCAAGCACGAAGGGGCTGGAAAGTGCTTGAAAGATCCCCTGGCTGTCAGGACATGTTTCTCTTCTCTTAGGAAGAGAGCAGCCAAACTTTCTCATCCTCTCAGGGAACACTTTCACAGAGCCGGGGTAGGATGCTGAGACGAGGCCGCTGTGCTCGTGGGGCACCCCCATTCCTGAGCAGGTGCTGCTGCCGTGTGCAAATATCTGACCACCCGTTTACTGCTCTTCTCCTCTCACAGCATGTTACCAGCCCCCTTTTCTTGGCCCTTGGTGGGCTAGAAAACAGGGAGCTGCCATGAAAATATGGAAACTGGTATTTCCCATTCCTTTTCATATGTGATTTAGTTCAGATGGACATGGCAGTGGCAAGGCTGCCAAGGGCTGAGCTTGATTTCCACAATGCTGAAGGTTCACATTGTCCATACCAGGGCTGGGGCCATCTGGCCCCCCCCCAGGGCCACCCAGCAGGACTGGTGACCCCAGGACAGGGTTTCTGGAGCTTGCAATGAACTGCTCGAGAGCTGGGTTTGGCCATGGTAGGTGGAGAGCTGGTGGAACACCACATATAGTAAAACCACATGAACAGGGAGGTGGTTGTTGGGGATCTTGTAAAAAAAACAGCGTCTTGGCTTGCTCCATCCTACACGTGGGCGCAGGCTGCTCCGTGTCCTCCTGAAAGAGCAAAAGAAAACAAAATGACCACAGTGGCATGAAACATGCATTGTGGATAAGACACCGTGGACCCTCTGCAGTGGTTCTCTTAGGCTTTCCCCTCCGGTAGGCAAAGCCTAGCTTTGAGCGATAAAGGGATGGTGATCACGTTATAGCCACGGCGCAGGTTGGCAGGCGGGAATTGCCATGATGGATGAGCACAGCAAACCCATCCGGTCTTGCAGGTGTTGTGCAGAGAGGTCATGCTCAGAAGCAGAACAGATTACAGGGACCAAGCCTTGGTGGGTTTTATTTAAATGTTTTCCTGATTCAAGGCAACTTGAAACTCTCTAACTCTGTCTCTAATTCAGTTGAAGGTGAAAAAAAGCAGTCAAATAACTCTGTGAATGGCAGAATCAACAGGATTTGCTTTCCTATGGACTTATGACCTTAAACTCTTTACCCAGTACTCCCAGCTCCTTCCCTTATCCCCCACCGGTCTGGCAGGGCGGGTGGCACCACGTACTGCCCCTGGTTTGGAGCTACATGTTTGTTGATGGGCTGGAGAGTAGATGTGTTGCCTTGTAAGTACATGGCAGAGTTGAATTTGCCTCTTCTCTTACGGACTTTATTTTGGGCTTTCTTTCTCATCCAGCCAGTTGTCATGAAACCTGCTGGAAGAGCAGATCATTGAGATCTCTGCTCCAGTATGAAATTGAGTTTGAGTTGGCCAATATACGCAAAATTATTTTTAGTGAAGAAGAACAGACAGTTAAATGAGTGCATGCACTGGCTCTGTGAACTTGGCTTTTCCTTTAGCTAGGAACAGCCATAAAATAAGAAGCAGTTATTAAAACTGTCAGCAAACAGTTTCCTAATTTTTCTTTTACAGTTTGAAAACTTAAACCAACCCATCAGTAAGGTTTCTTCTGTTTCAACTGTTAGTTAGAGCCTGATTTATGTCCTGAAGCAGGATGATTTAGGTCTCCTTCACATTTTTCTTTCAAACTGTTTGCCAGTGGAAGCAGGGATTCCCATCATTTGCCTGCAAGCAGTCCTTCCCTGGGTACTGCTAAGCCCTTGCTGTCAACATATCTTGCACAAACCATCACCCACTAAAACTGGAAACAAAAAAAGCGCCTTTTTTTCATTTCCAGTTTTGAGCAGCCATTAGCTGGAGCACAGATACGATTATTTTATGTGTCTTCATTATATCCTTTTGCACTAGACCTAGTAAATCTTAGTGTTTTGCTGATTCCTGTCTTGTGAGCCCAGGTGAAGTTATTTTGCCAGATTTGCACCTCTTGAAGGGCTGTCTCCTTGAAGCACAACCTGGCATCTGTCACGGTCAGGCTGAAGCTGGGCATGACCCTGCTGAATATAGCTAAATTGCTTCCAGGGATGCCGAAGCCATTGGGACAGATGCACACATGCAAATCCGTGTGGCATGAATCTAGTTTCATTTACAAATCTGGGTGAAAAGAATAATGTGTGATTAAATAAGTGCCCTTTTATTCTGAGAGACGGATGGGAACTTTTCCTCATGGCCTGAGCTTGGACGTCAATGTCCAAGAGGGATTTGGAAAGTCAGCAAAAGGAGAGACTGGGGGCAAATACGCAAAAGTGGATTAAGCATCAACTCTTCCATGTTTAACTAGTTTTTCTGTTTGTTTCCAAATTCCTTTTGAAGTTCTAAATAATCCCTTGTGACACTTGGTGAAAACAAACAAGGTTTTCAAAGCTTTGCTTTTGAATTCAGGAGACCAGCTCTGCCTACAGGTTTCCAGCATATTTCATTCTCTTTGCTTTTTATCTTTATTAAAGGGCTGTAATTTGTGTGATTAATTGCAAAAGCATATGGCTATTTTTCTTGGCCTAACACAATATTGCACTTTGGGAGTCCGTTGTCTGCCCAGAGCAGATACACTGAATCCTGCTTCCAGTAGAAAAAGGGTTATCTTATAGACTCCTCCTTGGTTTGTGAATTAATTAAATCAGATTTAGGGTCTCCAGCCAGCATGGCTGCCCTGTAGCAATACGTTATATCAGTGAGACTCTCTAGTCTGTGTTGTGCGAAACTCTGAGAGAAGCAGCAATGGGGTCTTCCAGCCTTGAAACCTATGCAAGTGAGAATATGGTTTGCCCTCCAGAAAAACATGATATATGGAGAGGAGATGTATCCCGATGCATCAAAAACATGCAGTAACGACAAGCTAACACTATTTCGCTTGAAAGTGAAAGAATCCACTTGCCTGTGTGCTCGGCCATCCCTGACTTTCCAGGCAGCCTCACCATTTGGGTCAGAGAAGGAATTTAGCAGCAACATGAAGTGTTTTTTGGACAAGACCCTGCACAGCTCTGCATCTGGCTGATGGGTTTTCTGACACCCATCTGCCTGGATTGCACGTGGTCTCCCTGCCTCTGCACCCTTCCCACCCTGCCTAATTGCAGTCAGACCCAAGGATTTGGGCAGGGATGGCTGAGCTGGTGTAAATAAGAGAGGTGCCTCATGCAAGGGCAAGCAGTGAACCTGTTTGCTGCAGAGTCTGGGTGCTCTGGGCAAGGTAAACGGACCCAGGGTCTGATCCAGTCTAGCAGCTCCTTTCACCTGAAATGCCTTTGCCTTGGTGCTTTTTACATGTTGCTCTGATACCCAGTTCTATGTTTTTATCTCATCCTCAGAAACCTGCTGTTTTCCGCAGCGTCATGAGAAGCTATCCTCTAACATCCTTGTAGGTAATAAAATCAAAGTGACGCCTCTTCCATTAAGGAAGCAGGAACCCACCAGAAGTAAAACAAGCTGCCAGCTGCTATGATGCAAAGGAACAACACTGCAACATCAGCAGCTCAGCTGGGCCTAGCGCTGCCAGCACCTGGGTAATACAAATACCTGCAAACACCGATTTCTGCTTGAGATTAAATATCTCCTTAGCTGCAGGCTTTCCAGGAGACTTGTCCTGCAGAGATGGGACCAGATGAGGTCAAGGGCAAGATTTAGGTAGTTGGAGAAAAGAAGACATGACAAAACTTTTAATGAACCAAACTTCACGGTGTCCAATGAACCCAACATGGAAATTGTGGCAAATGGGGGGTTTTGAGCTCATTGCAGAAGGAAGACCTCCTGTGATGTCGCCACGGCTCAGCCCATCATAAAGAAAAGAGATTAATATTTCACAGTCGAATGCCAAAAAAATCCCAGATCCAAGGGTGTCGTCAGGCTGAGGTTTGCTTGCCCCTCACCATAGACTTCCAGGTCAACCAAAACAGATAGACTAAGTGCAAAGTTTGTTTCAGAAACACGGGTCTGTGGCTGAAAATACAAACAAGGCTGAGGATCTTCCAAAAGCTGAAGCTGCCGCTCAAGCCCGGCCAAGTCAGCCAGCACGCAAGCCTGTGCCTGCCAGCCAAGGTGTTTGATCTGGAAATCAGATAGAGCACACACCATCCTGATATAAAATATCACATGTGGTCCGTTCTTCAGGCTACTTTCCAGTATCTCAAGGAAGGGATCTTTTAATTGAAAGCCTTAATGTTTCTCGTTATAGTTAAAATTAGAGTGGAACAGCAATAAAATTGGTCATGGGATTGAGACAAGTTTTAAGGGAGAGAAGGAAATTTATCATTCATTTTTTACATCGGAGCATCCTTTAGAAGCTCATGCACATTTGAATACGTCAATGCAAGTATTAATAATTAAAGGAACAACAACCACACGTCTCTGAGATACACACAAGAAGGCAACAGCTCAGGCCGGAGGCTGGAGTCTCTGGGGATGCACTGTTTTTGTTGGCATTTCACCTCTGCCTGGTATACCTCATTATTTAGAAAAGCACTTTCCCACCAGCTTCTGCCAAGGAACATCTTACCTAGTAATTTGCAGCTGACGGCTAACCTCAGTGTTAGCCTGGGAAATTGTATCTATGCTTGTTATCGGCTTGATTTTGAAGGAAGACACAGAGGTGGTCACATAGATAAGAAGCAATTCGGAGAGTTGTGTTTTGGGGTGAAACCCCCCAGCCACCAGCAAAAACCCTTGCAGAGCAGAGGTGATGGTCCAGCAAACCCAATAGCTCCAGACCGATGCGACTCACAACTGCGGTTGCTCAAGACTTCTGAAAAAGCAGCCTCCAAAACTGCTTCCTCTCCACTCCCCAGATCCAGACGGATGTCAACAGGCTATGGCAATGAGACAGAGCCATTTTGCTCCCCGGCGTGGCCCCTGGCCAAGTAGACGTCTCAGCACGCTGCTCTGCAGAGCCATCCGACAGCCCTGCGGCTGGGAGCATCTTGCCGGGCGCTGAGGGAGGTTCAAAGCATTGGCTTGGAGAAGAGAGTCTCAGACTTGAATGCGGTTTCCCTCACCAGGCCCAAACTGCACCTCCCCTCCCTCCCCATCCTTCCTTCCTCCATGTTGGTAGTCTTCTCATTCATTAAAAACCTGCTAATTATCTCAGCAGCTTGGAACTGGATTGCAGCATGGAATTAAAACCAGCTTTTCCTTTTGGCATCCACAGTCTCATGTAATTAATAAGACAAGAGAAAGCCAGAACATGCGGGTCAGCCCTGAGTGCGAGGAAGCAATTGATCGGACACGGCCAGCGCCACAGCTCGCAGCTGGGATGCTCTGAAGCTGGCCTTGGCAAGGGTGGGTTGCGTTTTGAGGCCAAACTGGGGAAAAGGAGGAGGAGATGAGGTTCATTCTTTCCTGGTTGTTCACTTTGGGTTTTCCTCATTACTCAAAATCTGGACCAAGTAGTGCTCAGTGAAAACCCCGCACTATCTTAAACACCTCTTTGCTGGGGAAGGAGCAGGAAAGCAGTCCGGCAGGGCTTGACAGTATATTTTGGCTGTCCTTGCCATGCTGAGCAGTCCGGGATGCTCTAAGAGCCTGGACTGTTGCAGGCAGGCGTTTTGATGGAGATCTGGAGAACGGCTGGAGGAACCTGAAACCAAAGGAGGGATCAGTGCTGCTTGTATGCCTGCCAGCACCAGGTCCTCTCCCCGCTGCCTTGGCATGAGCAGGCAGCCACCAAATCCAAATGGAAACGCTGCCCTCCGTACCGGCCACAGGCAGAAGAAGGCCAAGGACCCCATGTTGCAGAGCTGAGCTGGGGTGACACAACCCTTCCCCACAGCTCCCCTCCACCCAGAGCTTGGGCTGGTGATGGGAGGGCAATGCCTTTGGGCACCGCTGCAGAGTGGTGGCAGCACCAGGACAGAGGGGACATGACCCTCCCCCTGACTCACCGGAGCATTGGGAGAGCACAAACTTTTCTCGCAATCCGCAGGAGCACTTGGGCTTCCCTCGCTCAGCCTGCTGCCAAAGGCATCCCCGCTCGCCACCCGCCATGCCTGTCCTCAGGAGCATTGATTTACAATTTGTTGCTCCTGCCTCTAAGTAACAACTATTGTTGCTTACTACGGACTTACTCGGCTGCCAGGATGCTCCTGACGGACGGCAAGACACTGCTGGAGCTGGCAGGCCAGGGCAGGAGACAATCACTTCTAGGGGAGCAGCAACGCCAAATTGGGGTTCTAGCCCTTTAAATCTCTTCTGGTACTGCAAAAAAAGGGCGAGCGAGCAGGAGAGAGCCTTCAGACTCTTTTAATTAAAGCTTGTACTGTATTCTGTCTTCCCAAGTCGTGGCAGTCACTCTCACTGCTTCAGGACATCTCGGGGCTCGCCGGCACCGTGGCATGGATGAGGGGAGCCGCTCACCTGGGACCAGCGGCAGTAGGTACGAGCGGAAGGACGGGACTGCTTGCATGGTTTCTCCCCCTCTCCTTGCTGTCAGCTGGAAGGCATCCCCCTTTTTTTTTTTCCCCCTGTCTTTTTGTTTGCTGGAAAGAAAGTCTAACGCGTTGTTTCTGGCTCACCGCCTCGTGCAGGGACAGTGGCAGGAGCCATCCTCCTGCAGCACACCTGGGGACAAGGGGCTCCCCATCCTGCCACCGCCGCTCTCTTCCCTCCCCACTCCCTCCCTCTTAAATAACTAAGTGCATGACCTAGAGTTGTTGTTTTTTTTTTTTTTTTTTTTCCTTGCTCCTTAAATCAAAGAGCTGCCATTCAGCAGAAGATAAGTTGGGATGCCTGTTTCATAAATTGCCAGAGAAGTTGGATCCCTGTCGCGCTCTCGCTGCTGATTGCCGCTGCCGGCTCCGCTCGCGGCTCCGCTCCCCTCTGCCTCCCCTTGTAAGTGCACCAGGTTAAGAGAGTTTTGCCATATCCTTTCATGCGCATTGCACTCTCAATGCAGAGCATTTCTTAAGAGCCTCACGGACTGAATCCCAGGGTTATTAGGAAAGACAGCGTTGTATTCACACCGGGGTCTCATCTCTTCAGCGGTACAAGCCAGAGCAGCTTTAGTTGGGCTTATAAATTGCCCTTCAGCGGGAACATCGTGCACAGAGAACATTTAACTGCTAACTATCCCATTCACTGATCAATTTTTCTCTCCCCCTCTGCTCTTAACGGAGTGATCTCTTCATTTGTATTTCTACACAACACGGCTATTTCTTTAAATTATGTATTGCCGTTCCTCCGTTGCCGTCTCGGGTCGGTGCATGGTTAGGATGTCCTGACCTTAATGAGAGCCCGTTTTCCTCCTTGCAGCCAGGTCCCAGGAGAGCGTGGGTCCCAAGGAACCTCCCTCCTGCGTGGGTACCCAGAGGGCAACAGAGGCTTTGCCAGGAAAACATTTATCCTGGTGTCTATCTGAGGTTAATAATGCTTTTGACAAATAGCAGACCTCCTCGAGGCTTGAAATAGGGTTGAAAAAGCAGCCACTAATCTGCTTGAGAAGTGCTAGATGGTGGCCACAGCTCTCAGTATATCAGGAGACAAGCTGTTTATGTATGGCGCGTTAAAATGTTAGCACAGCAAAAAAATCCTTCTGTTAATCCACCGGCAAAAACTCTGCCTTGTTGTCATTTTGCAGGGCAGTGGGCTTGTGCAGGGAATACTGTGAATTCAGCACGGCCCAAAGCTCACGGATCTGCCCAGCAAGGCTGGGGAAACGGGGTTTTTTCTCACCGACAGCATTTGCTGTAAGTGAGAGCACGACGGGACAGGAAACTCGCACCCGAGCAAGGGAAGCGGAACCGTCGATTGGTGTGTGAGCAGCTGAACAAGAGCACCTGGACGTATCAGGTGGTTTGGGGGCAGGAAGGTGTTTCAGCTTGAGCAGTCAAAGGAATTAAACTTAAAGAGGAGGAGGCACAGCACCTGCAAGCAAAAGCAAAGATGCCAGGGCAGAGTGAGATCTGCAGTGCAGGCTCTGCGGTTAACTCATGGGGGTGCAGGACTGTGGAGGAAAACAAATACTGTGTGCCCTGGGGTTTTGCATTTATCATTTTGCCTGATCAGGGTTGCTTTCTTCAGTGACTCCTCTCCCTCTTTGGTAGCGATTTAACCATTTGTGACTTTTGGTGACGTTAGGAAGGAGTTTGGCCCTTGTGACTGAGAGGTGGGATAAAAGCTCCCTTGTTTCCAGCTTGCGGCAGCGGAACAGATACCCTGCCAAGGAAACCTGAAAGTAAAAAAACCTGTTCCTGTGGTCCAAGCGGGGCTGCAGACACACTCTTCTTGTGTGAAGTCCCCAAAACCTGTTTCTTCCTCCCTGTGGAGCTGGAAAACCCAGAGTGGGATTTGAAAACCACCAACAAATACAAGTGGGGAGAGGAAAGATGAACAAAATGTACATCTCGGTTCAGCAAAGTGACTCAAGCCTCGCAAGCATATGGAGGGTGGGGAGTAATTATTTATAGTGCCATCAGCAGAAATAATAGAATGAAATGAAGGGCTGAAAAGTTTTGCTGACTATGAGGGAACACGTCCTGGCACAGATTAATATTTCCCAGGCCCAGCCCTTTGCATCCCCAGCGCTACCGAGTGTCCAGCCTGGAGACCCAGCAAAGCCTTGCCAGGGTGGGACCCCACCAAAAACAGGCAGGCAGTGCTTAGGAGCTGAACCGCCTGGAGGACGGAGTTTAAATGTCACCTACGACTTACACCCTGATGACCAGAGCCACCTCTGATGCCCAATGGTGGCTTTTTCTCCTGGTGGCTATCTGAACCTTGAGGGGAGCAGCGCTCCGCGGCAGGGGAGGGCTGGGTGGCCGGGTTTGGCTTTTCCATTCTAATTCTGTGAACACTAGGATTAAAAATGGGGCGGCAGGGGGAGGGGGTGTGCATTTTCGAGATCAGCAGTTAGGGTAATTCAGTGCTTTGTCCTCCATAATTAAGCTTTGTGTTCTGCGTTTCAATAACGCTCTTGAACCCTGATGACAAAAGGAATTAGAGGGATTGGCAGGCAGACACAGGCAAAGAATCGCTCACCTGGCATCACTCAAATTAAAGGTGACCTGCATAAGGTTTTCTTTTCTAAATTGAGAAAATTGAGTTTGGACCTCTCTTTGTGGCTTTGTGGTGATGAAAAGGCCTCTTTTTTCCTTTTCCTTTTCTTCACTTATGAGTGATGAGTAGTATCAAGCTTGTCTCTCCCTATCTGGGCAGATGTGCCGGAGGGCCGAGGCGGCCACTGAGGCTGTTGCGGGTGGAAAGGGTAAATTCGAACCCCAATCAAGCAGCCACCCTTCAGCAGGTTTGGTGGACAGTCACCATCATCCTGCAAAAATTATCCATGCAACAAGTTATCTGTAATCCCAGAGCCCTTTTCTTCCCCCCAGTCTACTTGATAACACCGAGAGAGACCGGTCCCCAGGGGGCACAAAGATCAGAGCTTCATAAAATTCCCACAGGCAATTTGCTCCATCTTGCCCTGCTTGTCACTCTCCAACCGTCTGCGATTTTCCTAGTACAAACAAGACCTGAATTTCTGAAGGACACACAGAAAAATAATTCTTTTTTTATTGTAGGTAATAACCTTTCCCACTTCCTTTACTCCATACAGTAGAAAGAGCACAAACACAAAAGGCATAGCTCTCGTTTTTGATTTTTCTTTGCCAGCCACCCTTAAACAAAAGAAAAATAGCAGGATATCTGGAGCAGGAAGGGACCAAAATGGATCTGACTGAGATAAAACCTAAATTTCCTCTTTGTAGCTGCTAGAGTCTAATATATTCTTCCATTCAGAGCAAGGGACGTATGTCAACCCCATTCTACATCTCTGGCAGGGAACTACAGTTTGAATTAGTATGATAAATTAAAAACAGTCATAAAATACTACAGAGGTCTTAAATAGTAAAAATGTATCTTATGAATGAAATTGCACAGTTATTAAGCGAAATGTTTGAGATAAAAACATTGGTGCGGCATATCAGTCTAGAAGGATGAGAGCAGTCACGACCAGAGGACTTGACATGATCCAGGTGTGGATCATGTTCATCGTCTGATCATCTTTGCTGATTATCTGGATGGTCTGGCTAGATTCACGTAGCCTTTCAGAGCCGGCTAATCCACCATCTGCTGTGGTATTTTCTTCTTTGATTTTTTATCTTTTTTTAATGCCTTCATGATACGTTTTTCCCCTTTGAACATAAGCTACTTTCAGCGTATTATTTAAAAGCTACATTTTAATGGAAGGAGGTAAGAGGCTGCACAGACAATGTAAACCTTGTTTTCCATGACCACCCAGAGACTGCCAAAAATCAATTGTCTGCTAGGGGCTAATCTTTAACTAAAGTTAAACCAAATTGTATCAGAAGCCCTCGGGATTCCTGAAAGCTGGTTTTCAAGAAAGTCTTGTACAGATGTTGCCCAGTTTGATATAGGTTTCTCCCCTTAAATCCTTTTGTGCTGCAACCAGGTCTGCTCAGGAGCTGAATTACTCTGAATTACTTATGGGTCTAACCGAAGCATTGACTCCAGTTTGAGAACTGCCCAACCACTTTGGGAGCCTGAGGCACTGTTTCAAAGTGCATTAATAAGCCCTTAGGATCTGCAGGTGCTTTACTGGAAGCTGGCAGGATGTGCCAGGGTGAGTTTGCAAAGATTTCTCTTGGAAGGTCTATTGCAAAAGAAAAGACAGGAAAGGTCTGGCAAACACACACCTGTAAATGAAATGGGAATCTATTTAAAATGTATTTTTCATTTTGCTCCTTCATAAATACACTGTGGCAAAACAGCCTACGAAGCTGGGAAAGGATTAACTTGAGACGCATAAAGGTTTAAGAATGAGAAAGCTGCTGTGCTACAGGACGTGTGTTCTCATGGAGGAGATACTGATTCTGGTTCCCCATGGATGTTTGCCTTTCATAACAACGTGCAACCCCACGACTCCAGCTCTGCAGAGAGAGTTCCCAGGAGGAGAAACCAGGAGTGTGTCAGCACAGGAAGGGATCTGTTGCCAGCTGGTGGCTCCTGGGAAGGGCAGAAGTTCTGCTGTGGCCAATGGGCTGGTGATGGAGATGATGTTGTTATAACATGTGAGTGGTATACATGCTAACACACAGTAACGTGCGAGTTGTGATGGTGCCAGGAAGCTTCTGTTAGGGTGGCATTGCCCCTTGGCACTACACATGCTGTCCACGCAGAGCGGTGTTATTTTTATAAGTTCCTTTTAATGAGCTCGCATGCAGAAACCCATATTCTTGAACAAAAGCTGCAGATCCAAGGTCTGTTGTAATGCTAATAGCACCAGTAGGATTAATCCTAACAGATACTGGCCTCAGAGGAAAATCCAGAGGAAAACGTGATGGGGCAGGGCCCCGTGCAGCTGAGGGACACAAGGTCCCCCCTCGGCGCGGCACCCCGGGACGTGGTGGGGTAGCTGGGCTGTAAGACAAAGCCAGGAGACCTACTGCTCCCACCTGATGGACCCAGCCCCATGGCCATTTGCTTTCTGAGTTTCTGATGATTGTACAGAGTAGGAGAGGAGATTCAGGCGTTTTAGATAATCTTCACCCATGAAGAGCAAGCCAAAAGAGTAGATGGATTCTTTTCTCCATCAGATTGTACCGTGGATCAAAGGTGCAATTTTGACCTGTGATGTGCTGATTGAAGAAATGAAACTGTACAGTCCTGTCATCAGGAAGTTTGATAAATATTTTATTCCTTCCTGAAATGTCATTTATGAGAGATACAGGCTTTCTCCGGGGTACAAGAAGATGGATCCATGAAAAATACTGTCACTGCTCTTTACAACCTAGCTGAACTGTGCAACCTCAATGGGAGGTTTTATGATGAAGTGATATGGGCTTATATCATTTGTGACACAAAAGATAGTAGGGGCTCCACCGCAGGTCTCATTTAATGCTTGAGAGAACAATTACAGCTCTAGACAGGCTGAGAGAAGCCAGAGGCATCAAGAAACCTTGAACAGTCCCATTGATCCCTTTGGTAACGCTGACCCTACTTGTGCCCTGTGTCAGCTATTAATAACCCAGCAGACGTTGTTCCAGGTCAGAGACAGACCTCACGAACTGCTCAGCGTAGTCCAGGATCAGCTGCAAATTGTCAAAACCACTGGTGTGGACAAGCCTTGCCAATCACATGATGAGTGTCCAGATGAGAATGTCCCAGGTAGGATGGCATGAGAGGAGCCGCTGTGTGTCCATGCATATCCATGAACAAGATGGCATAGGGGTGCCTGGGACCCTGGGAGCAGACATCGGGCTGCAGACCTTGGTCCCCATGTGTTTCAGTCTGCCGTCACATCGGCATAGGACCACCCATGGGCATCTTCTTGACCACTGTTACGCTTCTGGCTTGGCCTGGCTGACACGAGGAACACTTGTATGGCCAAAAACCGCATTTGATTTGTTTTGATTGATGGTTTGGCTTTTTAGGAGAGGGAAGTAGACAATGTAGTGATTCATGGGCACTGCTGCTGTGAGAAGGTACAGGAGTGGAAGGAGAGGGGAAGGCTCGGGATGTTGCTCTGGGCTTTTCCAGAAATACTTCGTTTTGAATTGAAATCAAATCCCATCCCAGAGAACAGAGCTTTACAGTGGGATTTCTGTAAAGGAACACAACATTGTCTCAGGCCCTATCTTTGTCATACAGGCTATTCCCAGTACATAGCCCATTCATGTGGTCTCACATGATGCTAGAGAAGAAAAATTGCAGAAAATTTGAAGAAAATAGGGTCTTTAAAATAAAAATAATGGCAGGATGTGTGAGTGAGGGGAAGCTGTGAAGGGCGTATAAAGCTGGAGGCACATGCTGGTACTCCTCTGATCCTGAGATATGTCCTCAGACAGGAGTGGGGAACAGTGCTGTGATGTAAACCGCAGCAAGTGGCTTTTGCGTTGGTGTTTGTACAGCAGGCTCTTGGTCTAACAGTAGGACACGAGGCCTTCTTCTGGGACCTGGAGAAACCAGAGTCTGCCATGATGGCTTCCCTCGTCCCTTCCCTACCGCCTCCTCCAGCCGCGACCACGTGTATGAAATAGCTGTGGCTGCAGCAGGTCAGAGTAGACAGGAGGGACCCGGGAGCAATCAGGGCTCGGCGAGGACAGCCGGTGAGATGAGGGCATTCTCCAGGACCTCGAGGCCCTCTACTATTTCTGGGACCTGCCAGGGGCACTCGGTTGTACTGGGAATATGAATCAATAAGGACAATGTTATCAAAGTATGTGACAAGGCAGTTTCCTTGCTCTGCAGTTTCTTGAAGACAAGCCCATGAAAGTCCCTGGAAAAAAGATATCTATTTTTTATGATAATGTGCCTAAGTCAGATTCACATAGAGGATTTTAAAGAACAGATTAGCTGAGTTTAATAGTGTGAATTATGACAAGGACCTGCTCTGTGCAAAACATAGGGTCACATTTGATGAATCACTAGGCTTTTTCTTGACCATTAGTTGAACACTTTATGTCAAAAATGTGATCCACGTAAAATTGCTGCTGTCTGGTGGAGAACGTCTTCCAGCTCTCAGTGTCCAGCAGCTACAGGAGGAAACATTTCCTTCTCTGTCAGCAGAAAAAAAAGCCACTCAGGGCAACAGTGTGGGAACTCCATGCCTTGACACAGGCTCTATAAATTGTAAGGACAAATTCCCCTCTCACCTAATATCCTGGAGGAGCGCAAGTGCAGTACACACCTTCTCTTACAACTTCCCAACTTCTCTCCAACACTCATGGAACCTTCCTGAGCTGAAGGCTGTGTCTGTCTCTGTTTCAATGCACTATTTTATTCCTCCTTGTACCTATTTCTGCTTTTGAGCAGCATGATGTCTTCCAGGAAAAATTCTACAATATAATTGTGCACTATTTACAAAAATACTTCCTTTGGTTTTGTTTTTTTTTTAAAGTCTTCTCTTCATAATTTCATGGGACCTCTTAGGTCTGGTGTTGTGAGAAACAGCAAGTATTTGTTCTCTATTCACTTTCTCTGTGATGTTGAGGGTATGATAAGACTCTGCTTTAATAGGTGTCTTCTACATCCCGTTCAACCAGTCTGAAGGGCCTTAATGTGTTAGTCTATTTTTGTGCAGAAGTTGCTCTCTGTCTCTGTCCAAGCTCACTTCCTTCCTCTCACCCATTCTCATTCTGTTATCTTCTTTCTTGAACGCACTGAGCACAGATTTATTCACCATGAAGGCACACAATGGATTCAGACAACAGCATACTTTCAATTTTGTTCTCTATTTCTTTGCCAGAAATCTCTCACATTACATTTACCCATGGCTACGCTGAACTTGAGGTGGATGTTGTCAAAGAACTGTCCGTATTCCTCCTAGTAACTCATTCCTGATTGGTAATGGCTAGTGCCGAGCTTACCCTTTGGTAGGGAGGCTGCAGGCTGTTTTTCTCATATGCATGATTTTACACTGATTGGCACTGAAATTCAGCTCTTGCTTTATTCTTCAGACACTGGGATTTGTGAGATTTTTTTGCAACTGTTGCAACCAGTTCTGGTTTTGATTATCCTGATTAATTCTGTACCAGTAATACATGTTGTCATCTCACTCCACACACTTCCAGTCCCCAGATAATTTCTTAATAAATGAATAGATCTATTTTATGGGTCTCTCTGGGATTGCAATAGGAAGTTGCTTTTATTATGAAAACAGATTGTTTATCTTTGTTTCCTGCCTTTTTCCCCCATCTCCTTCATAATGAAAAACAATGCAAACAATTCACTTAACCTTTCTGTTACGACCTGTCTCTCCCGAGTATGCTTTTTGTTCTGTGGTCATCCATCAGCCACACCACCTCCCTGGCAAACTTCCTTCCCCTAATCCTTCTGAAGAGGTTTTATTGTTACCTCTCATGTCTCTAGCAAGTTGCTGCTCAAAACCCCTTTTGGCTTGCCGTATTGTTCCTCTCCATGCAGTTTGTCATGTTCAGGGATCTATTTCCTCTCCTGAGCATGATTTGTGCTTTTTGAGAAATGCCTTTAACTCTTCCATTCTGCTGTGTAGCTGCACAAACTTTCTTCCTCTTAACTCTGGCTGGTTTGGCACTGTATGTTTATTCCAGGCTTGTAATGCAACTTTAAAACAGTTATTTTACTCTTTTAACTGCTTGCTTTAATTTTTTTTCAAGCAGCTTTTTAATTTACTTTCAATTTTTAAAGTCATATAAGCAAAGTTTATCTCTTGGATAGGTTGTAGGCACCTCTGAGCCAAAATGAGAGTTGCTTCTCTGCTTCTAGCGTCAATTATTTCAGCTCCAATAGTTATTTATTATGTCCAAAAGTTATTTTAGAGGTCATGCCTCAAGTGAGTTATGCTAGATGTAGTCTACCCACCGTGTGTCCTGGCATCAGAGAGCCCCACCAGCCTCTTTCCAACAAAATATGAGTGACAGCTGTATTGATATCCCCACCCAAATGGGCATCCCCATGCTTTGACTTCCAGCAGCGGCAAAAATATGGAAGTCAGCCGCTCTGAACTGTGCTCTACCCTCCTGCCTGCTTTGGGTGTACTGATAAATCAGCAACAAGCGTAGCTGGCTTCCACTTCTCAGAACGCCGCAGTTCCCATTGGAGGTTGCTTATAGACCCTCTTCAGCCAGTGGCCAGCAGAAGACAGGGCCATAGGGAGGGATCTGGATCCCAGCCCTTTGCCCCACCCCTGTGTACCATTTTGAAACAAAGCAAGACCTCTTATTTTCCTACCTAAGCCACATCTCCAGAAAGCAATAGGACTGTTTAGAGGTAGGATCCACCTTACTGAATGACGTCGTAGTATTAACATCGATGTTTCTATGGACAATTAAAAAACCCTTTCTTGTTGAAGACGCTGCTGAATTGCTATGGCGATGGTCATATGGGAGGCAGCAGAACTGTTCAGGCAGGCCTAAATTAAGTAATAACTGAAATGTTTGAAGGAAAATTATTATGGTTATTGGGGTCAGCCTTAAAAATGTTTTGCTAATATCCTGCAGAAAAATTTTGATAAAAATTGCAGTGCTGTGTGAGAGACGACCGGGTTTTATTTCGAAGTAAGGAAATAGAACAGGAGAGAGGGGGAGAACACACAAGAGCACAGTTAATAAGGTGTATAAACAAATGAAAACTTTTGCAGAGTGATATTACATGAAGTAAAACTTCAGAGTTTAGAAATGGAACATGTTTTTTTTTTACCCCAAAAAGCCCAGAATGTTTGAAAGCACAAAGGACATTTGACTATAATATACATCCCGTGCTTTATGGAGTATTTATTTAACATATGGAGGTTGGGGAAATGAAGCACCTTTTGATAAGCAATGACTCAGTGTTGCTGAAAAACAACATAAGCATAGAAAAAGTTGTTTTACAGAGCTCAAGAGCTGCTAGCAAAATCCTGATTCAGAAAAACATGCAACTTCAAGTGAAGAAACTTAAATCAATAGCACTTGAGCACATGTGGAAGTTAAGTAAATGCACTGGTGTTTTTATAAATCCTCACATTTACTTTCATGAGCCAGGGCAAAGCTGCGTGTGTGGATGTAGCAGATCAGGGCAGTTCTCTCTGCTTTGCAGCTGATTTCACCAGGAGCACCAACTGCTTCGTGCTGTAACACACACTAGCTTACTCCCACTGCGGCATAGAGCAGCTTTCAGAGGGGCACTATTTAAGGTGCCAGAACAGATGACAAGGTTTTTGGGTTCAGCATCTAAACCCCAGCCCCACTGCATTTCTCAATACTGGGATCAAGCCTTAATGCTGTCAGAACCCTGAGGGCACTAGCTAAGCAGCCTCACCTGGGTCCCACCCACAGCCCAGCCCATGGTCCAGGAGCCCATTAAGCTCAGCCCTGGACCTTTAGATCCTGTTTGGACTGTAAGTGTACCTGTGTCTAGCTGATGTCTGCCTTCTGGAAGGATCTCAGACCTATACTGCAGGTAGCTTTTCTCCTACCCTGTCTCCTGGATGGCCTCTGGACCTACGCTGTAGCTCTGTTTTCAGCCCCATCTGCTTCTGACTGAGCTCTGGGGGTGGACCTTGGACCTAATTTCTCACCTTATCTGGGACTGTTGCTGTACCCAGTTACCAGCACTCAACTCTGATCCTGTAGGACCTCTGTTGGAGAGGGGGCTTCCTGCCCTAGGGACCCCCTTGGCTCCTGGTCCTGTTTTTCCCACCATGGAGCAGAGCCATCTCTGCTACTCCCTTACAAGCCTGTTCTTGACCAGACATTTCATCTCTGAATCCTCTCCTGCTGAGTAGGTGCCAGTTTATGTAGTAGTGGTGTGGGCTAGGGTTGAGTTTGGCTTCGTAGCCTGCATGACTGGGAGCTAATTCTATGGAAGTCAGGAGTAGGATGTGAAAATGTTTTTGGAGAGGCCTCCGAAGCTGGACAGATGAGCATATCTGTGTGCTCAGATAATTGCTGAACACCATCCAATTAAGCCTGGACATTTCTTATACGTCAAGGTCTTGATTTGTGCAATCCTTGGTTGACAGAGCTCTGAGTTCAAAATAACTATTTGCTGTTCTACAGTTATTTAATTGGCTTTCCAGCCTAGTCATCCTTATAAATACCTACTGAAGCTGTGCTGAGATCCAGCCGTGCCAGATTTTGACCCTTCTCTTTGATTCCCTCACTGCTGCCTGCACTCCTGGTTGGGTCTTTGAGGATGGGAGCCACTTGCTCTGCACAAGGTGATTCCACCTTCGCAGCAGAAGCGTCTCTGGCGAATTAGCTGCAGCACACAACAATAATGTTACGGAAGTTGGGTGAAACGGAGCAGTAATAATTTGCAAGTTCTGCCAACAAAATCCCTTTCATTTTTGTTGTTGTTTTTTTCCCTCCCCATACCTTGGCAAGACTCTTTCCTGTTTTTCTTTCATTACATGGCAAATGCACAATAAGAACAGGAGGTCATTTACTCCAAATCCTCGATTTATAATTTTTCTGACATTGCCAGTTGCTTTTTCTAAAGACTGTGAACAATGTGCAAAGTCCTTGTTGTGTAACACTCACAATTAGATGCTTTCTAAATTTCCAAGAGCTTTTGAGTACTCAGCACACTCCTTCCCTAATATCCTGTGGCTCCGTATTTATGCTAATAAACAGAGTTGCGTCCGATTGACCCCAGAAATTCTGCCCTGCAGGTTTGGTTGGAGGTTAGGCAAAAAAGGAGCTGCTGGAAGGGAAGATCCTGTGCAAGAGTCCCACAATGTCTGGATTCATAGAGAAATAATATTTTTGTCAAAGTTCTTCCAGAAAAGCTTACAGAATCGGCCCAGGTACAGAGAAAGGAATAAGAAATGATTGTTGCAGATTCATATGGTTAGATAAGCACGTTCTGGTGGACAAGAAAAATATGAAGTGCTGCCTGCGAAAGTAAAAATGAGTGAACTTTTGGCTGGGTAGGGATGAAAAAGGCAGCTACAGGGAGCAAAAATAAAATCTCAGTCATGTTATGATGAAGCTAACAGCTCTTTTCCTCTGCCAAAATGGTAGCTTCTGGTTTTGGTCTGAAAGCATAGTTTTGGATCATGTGAAGCAGTTTTTTAAATTTGATGAACTCAGAATTAGAGGAATGGTCAGTGGGTAGAGCGGAGAGCTGAGCAACCCACATCTCTGGGAGCAAACAAGCCAGCAAGGTCTGCTGGAGATGCCTGAATTGGCCACAAACCCAACCCCGCTTCAGGCTGCAGTGTGGGTCCTGTCTATGACCCCCTTCCCCCAGCTCTCCTGGGGCATAGTAGATGTTTTGTGCTTCTTGACCACATAAAGATTGTGATTTGCACTCTCTAGAGTCAGAGAAGTATGCCAGTCTTTGATCCACCAGTGAGTCAGAAGGTGGGATGAGTTGGCTGAAAGCATCTTTCTACTCAGTTTGAAAGAAGGTGTTGAGCCAAGGACTTTTGCTTCCCAGTGGAGTTGCCTCCAAGCTTGTATCATGTCTTTGGGTGGGTTTCCCTTAAGTTCTCTTGCTTTACACTGTATAAATAATTGCGTATTCACTGGAAATGAAAAATAACAATCTACTGTCTGGTTTTTTTTTCCTGGTAAGACAAGGTGTATAAGCTCTACTCTCTGTCTTGGTGAGTTTTTAAACATTTCTTATAACTGGAGCTAGACCAGCTCCTGATTTCTGATAGCTGGATGTTTGGGCCATGCACTTTGCTGTTCTGAATCTGGCCGACTGAGTTCTCGGGCATGGGTCACCTGCTTCTCACCTGAGCATCTGAAACCAGTGGGGCTCACAGCTGAACAGATCGTCGCAGCCACCTCCTCCCTGCAGCGACCAGTGGTGTCTGGAGAACTTAGCCTTTCTTGTCAAATGTTCTTGACCTTAAGTGCCAAAAAATGAAGTGTTTTGCATTAGTCACCACCTTTTGTCAGGCGTGTGTTTTATTCATTGGCTTAAAGCCACACATGGATTTGAGATTGGATCAAGCTGAACTTCAGGTTCTGCTTGAGAAGATCAAGAGAATTAGATCATTTGCATGACCCTATATTGTCATTGATGCTTAGATGAGCTGGAGATGGCAAGGGCTGAGGGGCTTTGCCTTTGCCATTGCCTGATATGACATATGAGCAGTGGGTTGTGCGTTTTGGGAGCAGCCATGTACACACACGTTTGCCTCAGCCACAGCCTCACCATTACCAAGGCTATCACCCAGCCTGAATCCTACCTGAAAATATTGTCAGAGAGCATTTAAGTCATTTATTACTGAGCGGAGAGATATGCCCATGGTGATGTACTTCCATCCCACCAGGAACAGAGCAGCCCAAGTTATAAACAACCTTCTTGCTACTCCAGGAGCCAAGTGCCTTTCTTCAGCCTGTTCTCCAACTTAGAGGGCAACATATGCATTAAGAAAAAAATCTGTACATTAAAGAGCTTGTAAACCATGCTAGTCATCTTGGGTGTTACTGAGTGCCCTGTGAACGGAAGGGCTTTGTGTATGAAAGGAATGATGACGCACTATCTCGGTACCCTCCTGTCTGCATTCTTGCAACCCACTCTCAGATCTGTGATCCTCTCTCCTCTCCTCTGCCTCCACCCATGAAATGTGTGTTCACTGGAATGAGAAATGAGAGATGTGAAATGAAAAAGTATGGAGGAAAATCTGGAAATCCAGATGTCTCAGTATCAGAGAGACAGACTAAGCAGTGTCCTTCATGGCTTATAACGAGGAGCGTTGGAGTGCCTGAAAGCCCTGACCGCCAGCCAGCCATTGTACCTGCTCTCACCTACTTCTCTGAGAGGTGAAGTCTGGAGCAGCTGCTGATTTTCATTTTAAGTCTTAGGGTTTGAGCTATTAATAAGCCTGGAAAATAACCACATGTTCTCTGAATTATGTAGCAGATGTTAAATTCCCCAAGATGAAGAGGTGTCAGCCTGATGGAAGAAGTGATGTGAAGACCTTTCTTTTTCCTTTGAGCTGGGTTTCTCCTCTTACTAGTGAAATTGGTTATCTGCTGGTGGAGATAAAAAAGAAAATCAGTACCACCCCTTGAGTTTTGACTCAACTGCACTGTTCCCCTCCTCTTCGCTTTGTGCCCGTGTTTATGCTTTTCTTACCTTTCTCCAGCATCAGATTTTGAAGACAAGTGCCATCCAAAATGAAGCCCCATTGAAAGAATGTGTTGTGATGAAGAGCTGTTGAATGAGTCACTGCGCTCGTGCTGGCAAAGCAGGCTGCAGCGCGGGCCAGATCCTTACGCTTGGCACGAGAGAGCGAGAAGCAAAAGAGGAAAGTAAACTTAGGGCCAGGAGCACTGCAGTGCTTGGCCAGCCAGGGAGGCTGGGTTGCAAACGCTTTCCCACTTAACCATTTCAGTGACGCAGCCACCACCAAGACATAGACATGTTCGCAGCCTCGTTGGGACAGTGGGAGATGGGCTGAAGGCGAATACAGAGGAGGCTTTGTAGGCAAAAAGGGTTTAATTTCTGTCCTCTTTTCAACAACCATTTTTTCCTTTTAAGGTTCTCTTCTTCCTAATCCTCCTCTGTCCCAGAGTAAGCACTGGCAGCTCCACGTGGGGAAAGGTCCTCAGCAGCTCAGGATGGCCTTTAACCAGGATGGCTCTCTTCCTAGGATCCCTGCCTTACGCCTCTTGGTGGTACCTTGCATAAAGCTGGAGGGAAGCCACCATCTTCCCAAGGGAGCAGTCTCCCAGGGGAGCAGTTCCTTGGGAGGGACATTTATAAATGTAGACTGAAGATGCTGGGACCCAAGGATACAACATTTTCTGTGGGTGTAGATACACAGAGAGACTAATATATCAGCCTCTGCGCTAATAGACATGCCTGCAGTCTTGGCTGTGACCCTGCTGGCTGATCTCTCTGCGGGGTGACTTTGCTCAGACATTTATTTCTGACATCTTCTTTAGCATCTCCTGTTACGCACCCGCCAGCATGACAACTCCAAGCGTTTGTTCCAATACGTGCTCTTTCCTCCTGGGGATGCTTCTGGGGAAACATAGCTTGAGTCAGAAGAGGCTCATGGGGGAAAGTCCTGCTGGAGGTGTGAGCTGTGTTCTTCTACCACCACCATTACTGTGATTGTAGAGAGTGGCCCCTCTGGATTTCTCCCTCTTTTTTCCTCATCTCGTACCAGGGAGTTGAAGAAATTGCTGAAAGTGAGTTCCTGCTACGTGTGAAATTTAGCAGGACGGTGAATGTAACAGGAATGTCCCAAGTACCAGGGTCTAATCTGGACAACAGACTAACTGGCACAAGTCAGGGTCCCCCCCACCAAGAATCCTGCTAGAATTGGGTGTCAGCCACTTAAAGGAAGTAAAAAAGAAGATGTGGAGACCAAGGGACCAGATTTTGAGTGGTTTCACCGTTTTTCCACAGTTCCCCTTAGCTCGTCCTTTAGGAGCAGTTGACAGTCTTGCACTCTGTGTTATTCACTGCTCGCTACTGATTAATGGGCTTCTAATGTCATTACTTATTTCATTATCCAACCAATCTGGAAGATCAGCCATTATCTAGAAAAAAAAAGACAATTTCTTACCGTCATTTATGGTTGGCTAGCCGGGCAAGGTGCAAGGGTCACATTTAAGAATAAAAGCAAGACACTACTAGCAAGGAAATGTGCAGTGAAAGCCATCTGTAAATTCACATCATCCAGACAAAGAGTGGAGTCTGGCTATCAGAGGTTGCAAAACACGGTATTGCTAAGTGAGGTGGTCCAGATAATGTAAGGACTGCATCAAAAGCCCAAGCAGAGCCTCACAGAGTTGGTAATAACAGTGGTAGTAGTAGTAATAATAATGACAATAATACACCTTGGAGGTCTGGTCCAGGGTCAGTCCTCAAGTGCGCCAAGTGCTGTGCAATTGCAGATAAAATGGCAAATAAGTTCTTACTTCAAAGCACTTAAAAACCACGTGGAAGGAGAGCACGGCCAGAGGGCTAGCGACAGATGGGCAGGGGAGAAGAGAGAGGTAGCGGTGGCTGGCACAAGGAAGGCACATCTCAGGGCACCAGCAGGCTCATGGCTGTAACGGAGGTGGCTGCGGGAAAGATAACAAGGCACATATGTGGATCATTTGGGGGCACTTGCCCAGGTGCAAGGGCCAGACCAGGGAAAGGAATAAAGTGCTTGTTCAAAAGTGTCACGAGAGCCTGATAGTGGCTGACATTGCACGGTGGTTGAAGGCATGGGTCGATGTCCCAGCAGGAATTGGAGATGGTGGATCAACCAGGCGCAAGCCATGAAGTGTCCTTGCAGTGGAGACACTGGCTTGTCTTGGATGCAGAAGAGAAGGGGGAGTGTGGGGAGGTATCTCTGCAGTGGTGGGGAACGAGAGTTGCAGCTGTCTTTTGAACGGCAATGCTGCAGCAGGTGGCGTGTGGTGATGGACAGGAGCTTCGTGACGTGGTGCACCAGGTGTTGGTCAGACCTGTGTGTCACAACTGGGGAAGAGCTGCTTGCTGAAAATGATACCTTGCCTGGGGTCTCGGAGGTCAGGGGTACCTAGCGCAGGTGGGTGCCCTGCAGAGATACCTGCACGGCTCTTGGCAAGCACGCGGGTGGCCCTGGCTCCTCCTCTTGTGCGGGGGTGCTTGCACCCTCATCTCTGCAACACAGAGCGCCAGGCTGTACCCAGCTCACTCCTAGGAAAGGCAACAATATCTCCACGGGAGGGAGGCACTCATTTGACTGCGTGCAGGGATCCGTGCTAATGTGCTCCAGGCTGGCACTGGTGGGAGTGGGCATGGGGCATAGCTCACTGCTGGGAGGACTCGTGGCATCGTGTGTCCATGCTCCGAGGTGCGGTGCAGGCATCTGTCCAGCGCTTCCGAGGAGATGCCTGCAGACGCTGCAGGTCTGCTCTCTCATGACTACTGGGCTGCATCTGAAGCCAGCCGTGGATGCTTCATTTGAGCTGTGCCAACTCTGCATTGCAAAACACATGAGCAAATCACTGTTGCCCCCTGGAAGGAGCAGGGCCGCGTCCCAGAGCACACTATTCCCATGGCATTTAACATTCTCTGCAAAACCAGCTTTTATTTAGAGCCGAACATCTGTTCCAGATGTGGTTATTCACTGCCTGTGTCGCTGTGCTCCTGCCATTGTTGTCCTGCTACACAGTAAAAGGCTGGCATGAATTATTGAAAGATTGAGTTTAAATAAATGATAAACTGGTACTGTGTGTGCAGTTAAGTTTCTGTCCACTCCTTACAGAGTCACACTGCCGGCTTTGATGTCCCCATGATGAGCTCGCACACCTCCCAGAACCTGCCGTCTCATCTGCCTGATGGGGCTGATTGAAGAGCATGGAGAGGGGCAGCCCAAGCATGAAGGTGGCCAAGGGGACGAGTCTCCTGGGGAGAAGGAGGAGCCACGGCAAAGAAGCAGGCAACCAGAGTTTCCCTCCTGGCAAGTGTCTTTCTCATCTCAAAGTGTTCCTCGCGAGGGACAGGCTGGCACGGGGTGGGTTGCTTGCTGAGGGCGGTCGGTGTGCTGGAGGCTGGGGTGGAGGGATGCTGCCGGCTCCCAGAGGTGGGCAGCGGGGACAGTGCTGGGGACCAGCAGTAGGTGTTTCTGTTGGGAATCTTATAATGTAAAGGGTCCTTAGTTAAAGTCCTGGGGTGAAACCTCATCCCAGGGAAATATCTTGTGGGACTGTGCTGAACACAAATGTAGCCAGACCATCTACGTGCACATGATATGAGGGCAAGGGGCGCTCTGGGTTTGAGCCCACTGTGAGTCTAAACCAGCCAAACCCTCCTTTTTCGTTGGCTCTCGGCTGGGAAGTCCGAATGGATTTTTGGAAGCCTGGCAGTCTTGGAAATTGATTTTTTTTTTTCTTCACCATTTTGAAAAATGGCTTGACTCACAGTTGCATGAGGCTGTAGGGATTCACAGGAGACCATCTGTTTCAGCTGTTAGCAGTCATTAATTTTTTTCATTTTTTTTGCTACTTTTGAGATACTTTGGGAAAAAAATATGTTCTTGACGGCATTGGAGGACTTCAAAGTTGCTTACATATTTTTTTTTCTTAGAGAAACAATATACAGTGGATGCAGATGTTTTAAAAGAAGTTTTTATTGTGCCTTCTAAATGGGGAATTTGTCTCCTGTGCACACGCAGGAGGACGCAGTGTATTGTTTATCTCCTTTCCACCATGCTTTTGGCTAACACCTGCCTTGCTACTCTACTGCAATACATCTACCAAGGAGTTTTTTCTGGGTTAACTGTAATGCAGAAATGCTTTCATTAAAAAAAAAAGTATAGTGAGATTTTCTTTTAAGCCACTACATTTCTGGAGCTAAGTACTTACTGAATAAATCAGCCTTATTGTCTCCAGTTATTCTACCCAGAAACTGGAAAATTACTCAACTCCTTAACAGGTGTTCACAGCTGATGGCTCAGATTTGTGGATTCCGTGCTGGGGCATATGGCATGATAAATAATAGAACAGACTAATCCTATTGACACTGTCCCCCCTTCGGCCAGCGCACATTTATCCTTGTGCCTCGCTCTTGCCGCGCGACAGCCCGTTCCCTGAGCCAGCTCCTCTCAGAGGTGCTGCTCCCGAACCACTGACCAATGCGTTTGGCTCATCAATGTTTGAGCAAAGCGTCGTAGTGTTGTTTTCGCAGGGACCTCAGCTCAGTGTGGCGGGCAGGTGTCCACCGTGGGTTTGCTCCCCGTCTGCTTCGTTAGTTTGTTCAGCCCGTGCTCGTGATGGCACATCAGCCTGGGGTTTGCCCGAGAGCCTTTCCCTGTTGCTTGTGTGGAGTTTTAGACTCAGCAAAAAAAAAAGCTGAGGGGTGCTGGGAAATGGCGAAGGCTGGTACCACAGGGGAGGATGCAGTATCTTGCATGGGAATGTGTGATGGGGAGATGGTGGCAGCTCCTCCAGAGGAGGCTGAGTCCTGGCTTCGTGCAAACATGAAGCTGTGGCCATGCAATCGGCAGAGCGGAGAGCTCTGCACTGGGCTAATGGTTGTACCGGTTTGGGTCATGCATCCCTGAAAGGAAGACCTGTCGATAGGACGTAAAACATGAGCCGTGAACCTCCAAACCTACTCTTGAGTCTTAGGACGTGGGAGAGTGCAGAACAGAAACTGAGTATCTTAGAGCTGCCTGTGACAGCCAGAGAGCCGTGGAGTATTTTCAACTGTCCGTTAGGACTGCGGCTTTCAGCAAAATTACAAATGTGTCCTGGAAAATGCTCCTTCAAGCTGGCCAAAGAAACATTATCATTTCCGTGTGTGGAAGCTCGTTCTCCTGGCAGCTGGCGTGGGGCAATGCTGCGGCCGAACCCAGCATGTGCCACTCCTGGAGCGAGCTGGCACCGAGGGACACTGTGGGGATGGTGGCTCCTCCTGTCCTGCTGCCTGCTTCAGGGTGGCACGTGCTGGTAAAAACCCAAATATCTCTATAGTGTGAAGCAAAGGGACCATCGGACGCGTCCCGAGAGCTCAGCGACAGGTCTATCCGCTCCCATGTGCATTTTTGGGTACGGCCTGGGTCCACCTCTTGTCGCTT
The DNA here is from genome assembly GCF_949628215.1 of Phalacrocorax aristotelis. Lineage (NCBI taxonomy): Eukaryota > Metazoa > Chordata > Aves > Suliformes > Phalacrocoracidae > Phalacrocorax > Phalacrocorax aristotelis. Next base: position 12,012,608 of record NC_134293.1, on the reverse strand, counting down.
GTGTGCAGAGGAGGAGGAAGCGTCCCATCCCCGTGTCTCTTGCTGGGCAAGGCGTGTGCCCCGAGTAGTCCGGAGCAGCCAGCGCACCGTGGTGCCTGCCGCGAGCTCGCCGGCGGAAGGTGGAGGAATGCACATCTGGAGGCTCGGAGACGTTTGGTGCCTGTGTGCTTTTCATTTGGAGGCCTTTCTGTTGTTGATTGACTTAATTAAAATCTAAAAAAATGAGAAGCAGGCAGGATTTGGCTCTTTTTTTTTTTTTTAATGAGATGCCTGGCTTTGAGGGCTACAGAGCCAATTTTCATTTTGAAATTTCCTTTAATTTTTTTCCTAAAGTTCCCCCAAAAATTTTCAGTTGCAAACTGAAAAGAGGTGTTAGACTTTGTAAACCAAACCCAAACCAACCCCAAATCTATAAACTGGCTTAAAAAGCATCTTCTGTTTTGCAAAGTCAATTCTCTGGAAAAAAATTAAATATTTCATTTATTTTCCAAACAAAAGCATTGCTTTTTTCAAAATTAACTGAATGCTCCAAGGTACCTAAAATACCCCTTATACTTTTTTTTTGCCCCGGCATGAAGAAATGTGGGCTGCCGCTTGGCTGTGGGATGCTCTCCCCCTTCACCCTACCTGCTGAAAGCCTGCTCCGTGGTGCAGAGGCTTTCTGGGGCATAGCTTGAGATCTGCAGATTTTGATGAAGAGGGAGGAAGATGACTTGTGATCCTGGGGCCCCTTTTTGTTCTTCGTGCCCCAACATGTGTCTGCTTTTGCTTGCAGCCATCCTCTTCCTCCCTCTGACAGGTCAGACCTCAGTGCGTCCCTGAGAGACCCCACTTGTGGCACAGGGCACAGCCCTTCTTGGCTTGCCTGAAAATCACTGCCTGTATCCCGAGCGAGATGTAGAAGTAAGAAAAAAGGAAAAAAATATCTCCCTGTCAGGAAATTTGCCTATTAACACCCCAGACACCAAAGTCTCAATGGAGCTTTTCCCCTCTGAACCAGCTAAAATGTCTCTCACTGATGGGAAGTCTAAAAATAAGCACATTCTCCACAAACAGCTTAAAGATGTTGAAAATGAAAAGCAACAAAGGATGTAGAATGTATGAGTCACTAAATTACAGGGCTATCTTTCTAAGAGCAAAACAAAACAAAACAAAAAACCCCAAACCCTCCCTGCTGAAATTCATTGTGAGTTTTCTGAGTTTGGTTTGAGGCTGTTTGCCCCGCAGTGCCTGCGCAGAGAGTCATCTTATTTTTGTGGGTTAGCGAAGGGCTAAAACCTTATCCATTTTTATTACATAGTGTGCCAGAGCTGCTCGGTATAAATAATAAGAGTAAAACCAGTCTGCTCAGCAGCATGAACAGGAGGTGCTTTTCTCTCGCACATGGGCATTTCTCTTGATTTTTTTGAGATAACCCCCCTTGCATGCGCTCGCTGGATGTCAGGCTTTCTTGTGGGGAAGAGTGTAAGCGTATATTCATCTCGCCAGCGTGTTCTTCTGGCCCCGGCTAAGCCACAAGTGTCTGGACTCTCGGTTGGGAGCAAGCAGATTTTTGTGGGTGTAATTGCATTTGTCTATAGCTTTAGATTGTTGAGATAATGTAATTAAAAGGAGTTCTCGGGTTTTTTTGTTTGGGTTTTTTTTTTTTTCCCCTCCCTGAAGGCCTCGTTTCGTGATGAGCTCCACTAGGGTGGACTCTGTTGCAAAACTGAAGCTTTTTTAGTATTTGCAGATGAGCTTGAATCAAAATCTTGGCGTTTGAGGCAGCAGGAAAGGGGATGGACTCGTGCCAAACCTATGCCTACATCTGATGTTTGTAGCCAGCCCCAATCTCTCTAATAGGCTGAAATGAAACCTTGGATCCAAGCAGATGGTAGGGCTGGAGATGTGAATCTGCCAGTGCTGCCGCATCCCAGACCTGCTGTTAGGGTGTGCGATACCCTCACCAGGGTCTGAAGGAGCTGGAGGCTGCCCCTTTCTACCCATCATCGTCAGCAACTTCATTCCTCTTCTTCGCTGTGGCGGGGGGAGGTAGGGCAGCAGCACCCGGCTGGGCTGCATGGGAGCCCTTCCCTGAGCCCATGGCAGTCCCTGACTGCCTCACTCAGGGCCCAAAAAACCCATCAATCAATAAATCAGATGCTTGAGTTGGCAGGTTCAATACAGGCTGTACACAACGATCATAAATCCTGGAGCGGAGCTTGCTCAGCCATGATTTAATCTAGATATTTAGTTCTGAAATGCGCTAATTAAACTTCAGAATAAAGCATGCAGTGCAAAAGCGAGATGAATAAAAAGTGAAAAGAAAAGTTTCTCCTAGAACAATTAACCATAGTTAAAACATGAAAATCCAGGCTAGGGAGCAATTGTACACCTTCCGCAAAGTGTTTCATCAGAAATAATGGGATGAAATTAAGCACTACAAAAATGTAGACTGGAAGTTGAAAAACTTATCCCACTCATGAGATCCATTAGACTGTGAAACGTTCCTGAAGCCTCCCCAGGGAGCGGTCAGATGTGTATTTCTCAAGACTTTTAAAACTGGACTGGACAGAAACCCCCTCCCCAAAAGTGAGGGGAATAACTACAGACCTCTGCACTTCAAGGGCCTTACAGATCTTTTTGAATTTTAATTTCAGTGGGTCATCCCTAACCAAGCAAAACTATTTCATTTCAATAGAGGACTTTCTTATCTGAGGGACCTCTGAGTTTGACCCTGCAGGCCTTATGTCTAGATATTTTTAAGACACCAGCCTCTTCTAAAATCATACACTGGCTTGCCCTGCCTCCCCTTGGACATCGCATTTATTGCTGCCATATTTATCGTGTGTTCACCCGATGCTTTGGCCACAGTTTTCCTTGGTCTCAAAAAAGGCACCTGAAAAGAAATGGAGACCTCACCCTTCCTCCGCAGCCGTGGGTTTGCTGAGCATCTCCCTGCGAGCTGGGTGGTACCCAAAGGTAATCACACTGACTGGTGTACAACAGCTTGATAGCAAATTACATCAAGCGATAATCCACTTGTTATTAGAGTGACAGATCCGCGCTGACAGTGGCAACCATCACTGGTCCCCGACAGGCAGCCAGGCAGGTCTCTGACAACAGCCTTCCCTGCCTCGCATAATTTTTCAGCGCGTTGCTCTGTCACATTAATATTATATTGTCTCTCACCGTATCATTTTCAGGAGCATAATGCGAATGTCACAGTGCTGATTTCTGAGGTAGCCCTCTCATCCTGGAGAGCACGCCCTGCCATCGCCGCCCCCCGGCCGCGGGGAGCTGCTGGCCCTGCGAGCTGCCTGCCACTGAGGACACCCTCTTAAAAACAAAGGGTTTGACATGATCAGCTCTGCGTTTTAACAAAGAAAAAGAGCAAAGGGCCACTGGCTGGTCTCATTTATGCGGACACAAGTTTGGAGATATTCTGAATGTATTTAGGGATTAATGAGAACTTGGTCCTTTAACAATTTTTAATAATAAATATATAAGGCTAATGGATTTTCCAGCTACTGTGTTCAGCCATGAAGGTTGGAACCCTTTTTGGCTAATGTCTTCCTGAGCTGAAGGAATGGAAATTAGCTAAAGGCAGGGAATAATGTTGTGCAAATGAGGGGCTTTGCCCCGACTTTACTCACGTGAACAGGCTGGATGAAGCTGAGGGAGTCGCAGGTGAAAGTTTCCTTATGCATCAAGAAAAAAAGAAATGAAAAGTAAAAGGATGTGAAGAGCTTGGTCTGAGTCTCACTCTGGTGAAAGAGCGTTCAGTCCCACCGTTCACCTGCCACTGGTGGTGCTGAGGGCCACGTTGCTGGAGCAGGAATTATCTTCTCACTGGACATCAGAATGCCAATAACTTAATAAAAACGGTAAAATTGCAGGATGTAGCTGGGCCCACACAACCCTGATGGTTTACAAGGGACTTGGACCATGGCTAAATTCCTGCATCTCTGTCCAGGCCCAGGATCTGGTGAGGAGGCAGCGTGCGGGCACTGGGCAAGGGCAGCGGGACGCAGAAATCCCATCTTTGCGCAGGACAGCTGAGCTGGTGAAGCAGAAATAGTTTAATATCAATGGAGATGGGATTTCTAGTTTGCACAGGGAGCAGAGGAAGCACAAAGCCGTTTTCCCGTGGTTCCGGAGCTGGCGATTGTGTTCCTTCTGATGCTAAAATCCCAGCATGTGGAACGGCATGATCCATGGGGCTGAAAGGAAGGTGACGGGAAGGATTTTACGTCGGAAGAGTACAACACAGGCAGGATGTGAATTAAACACCTTTGAGCTATAAAATCAACACTTACTCTGAAGGCTTTGTTCTATGCTTACACAGTTGGGGGAGTGTTGCTGTCGATGCCGGGTAGCTCTCCAGGCTGTTTTCCGGATCCAACCGAGGCAGTTTGAGTTGAGTGTTGGGTTCCCACTAGAGACTCTCCTGCAGTTAGCTGCTTTCACCATCAGAACATCTCTCTGTGTATTTAGCCTGAATTGTCTTTAGCTAAATTTCACCCCAATGGAAGCACCCTGGTCCAGCTTTCCCCTGGTATGGCTTTGTTGGTGAGTTTGCAGAGGCAGGGCAGTGATCCAAAGAGCATGTGCCTCTGGTGCATTTAGAAAGGGAACTGGAAAGCCAGACAAGCTCCACCGAGCTCCGGTAACCCACTGAGGATGACTGCAGTAAGGAAAGGTACCTCCTGGCTGAGCTGTGGCAGTAGTTCTAGCTCAGTTGAGAAGCCTGAGGAGATGCTCAGCAATCCTGGAGAAGTGCGCTCCTTCAAGGACTTGCTCTTTCACTCGGGAGAAGTCAGGACCCCCCCGGAGTTGCCAGCATCAGTGATTTGTGGCTACCTGCTCTGCTCCTCTGCCCTCCTCAGCATCAAGCAGCGGGTCGGGGAGGCTGCCTGGGCGGGGACGCTGGGTCCGGGGACACCCGCACCTTTGTGCCCACAGAAGACATGTGCAGACATGCTTTCTTCTCCTCCATTGCTGTTTCTAAAAAAAGAACCGGCAGCTCACCCCCCCCACCCACCCCCACCCCCATGCTAAAAAGGGACCTGGAGAGCTTTCGGGGAGTGAACTTTCTAAGGGGCTCAGCCCCACATTAGTGATTCCTTTGGGGTCGTGGACTATTCGGGGTTGTGCTCTTTCCCAGCCGCCTCCGGGAGGGAGGAAAGGCGGGCGGGGGGAGCTGGCGGAGGATGGAGCAGCCGGAGGCAGCATCCCTCGGGGGGCTGGGGTTTTGGGGGTGGGGGGGTGGCTGGCACCGAGGTGCCGGCGAGGAAGGGGTTACGGGGGGGGGCTGCCGCAAGGTGGCCGCGGCGGGGGTGTTCCCCGGGAGGCGCTGCGCCGCCGCCCTGGCCGGGGGTGCCGGGGGGGGGCGCGGGGCGGCGCGGCGGGGCCGGGGGGCGGCCGGGGCCGGGGGCGCGGAGCCGCAGCGCGCTGCCGCGCCGCCCCGCACTCCGCGTTATTATTCAGCATTATCCAGCTTTATTGCATTTCCTTTTTTTTTTTTTTTTTTTTAAATTTGATCGTATTTCTTTTATTTATCTTTTTTTCCTGTGGTTTTTTTTTTTTTTTTTTTTTTTTTTATTCCGCCATCCTCACCGCCCAGCTCTCTCTGCCTCCTCCCTCCATCCTCCTTTGGATAACTCGGCCAGGAGGGATCTGGAGGAGGAGGGGGGGCGGGGGGGGGGAAGAGGAGCCGAGCAAACCTGTGGCGGAGGAGCCGGCTGGTGGAGAGGTGAGTCGAGGAGCGGGTGAGACCCCGAAGGAGGATGAGGAGCACCGGTTGCCCCCCACCCGGGGAAGGGGGGGGGGACACCCCCTCGGGGTTGGGGGGCAACCGCTGCTCCACGGGGAAACCCGCTTAGACGGGGCGGCGGCGGAGCGGTCCCCGCGAAGCGCGGGGTCCGAGGACGGAGGTGCGGGGCTGGGGGGGCTCTGCGGACGGGGATGCTCGCCCCACTCCGGCCGTCCCCACGCTGACTCGCGGGAGCACTTGGCACCCCGTCCCCTCGCATGTGTGGTTTGTCCACGGGTGGGTTTCCTCCCCGCCTCCCCCCCCGCCCCCCGCCTTGGCTGTGTGCGGTTGTGGGCACACACACGCGTGTTTCTGGAGAGGGGCAAGCAAGTTGCCATGGAGCAGTGTAACATCACTTTTGCTGCCCAGAGAGCCCTTTTTCTTAATTTCTGGGCCCTCTCCCCGTTCATACCGTGGATGATGTAACAAGCACTCGGTATCACTGTGGTGTCCTGCTCTTGTGGAGTTAGATAAGAATGAAGATCCCAGAGCAGAAGGAGCATCCACCATCTGTTTGAAGAGATGGGTCTTAACGAATCTGTCAAAATCGACAAATGTACGCGATGGAGGAATTTGGCCCCAAATACCTGCTGATGCCGCTGTCGGCAACCAAAAGACTCCCAAAGAGGGTCCTGCCTGTCGCCCACATGCCTACTAATAGATTTAATGTATTCAGCCCAGCCTCGTTTTATTTCAGATATAATTTCAATCACCAGATTTAATACATTATTTGCAGTGATTGCCTCCTGATTTACCCACTTGAACAGCAAAAGGAATGCATTAAGGAAGGCTGAGCTGCCGTGCTTTGCTGGTGTCCTGAATGTGAGCTGTTTCTCCCGTTACTCACCAGCAGCTCAGACCTTTTCCACCCACCAAGTTTCACTGTTTTCCACGTAGCAGCTGCATCCCCCTTAGTACACGCCGCGCTCCGTTGCACTAATTCACTGGGCGCCTTGCAAGCTTGTCTCAGCTCTTGGTGGCTTTGGAGTGTGTTGAAAGACGTCGGGATGCAGATGGGCTCCGCCAGGAAATGATAGCGGGACGAGATCGGCTGTGGGAACGGCTTGCTGAGGTCTGGCCGGGCTGTGGTTGCCCGTAACTCTGCTGGAGGAGAGGTGTGTGATCCTGTCTCACTCGATGTGCTGGCTGGACTACAAGAAGATCTCCTCATTGCCTGGGAAATCGAATTTCCCCATTGTTCAGCTGTAAAATAGCTGCACAAGGCCGTGATTGGCAAAGGACTGGATCACCCAGGTTGCTTGCATCACATAGGCAGCTGCCACCAAAATGACACACTTGATTGAAGGCCAAAAGAACCATATACGTAACTGCCTGTGATTAAGCTCCATATGATGCCTCAGAGCAAGTAAAAACCCCTCCTTCATCTCATCTTGTTTGTAACAAGACAACCGTTGCAGGGATATCATTTGGGTCATGTTGTGGCTTTTGGGGGATTTCTTAGTTTTGTTTTGGGTCTTGTGTTTTTGTTGGGTTTTCTTTTGCTTCTGGCTGTAAACTTCCATGACCTGCAACAATCTGCCGTTGCACCCTCCCGCGCTGCCCCATGAGAGCCTGGTGCTGTAGGTGTGCTGGTAGCTGAGAATACAAATTTTATCAGGTAAGAGCTCCCAATGCCATTCTTGAACAAGGAATGTTCCAGCTGGCTTCTTTTGGGGAGGGAGAGGGTCTTTGCATGCATCCTTTCCCCACTGGCATGCATGTGTGACAGTGCAACTGTTTATTTCTGGGAAGGATCTGATAGGGGAAGCTTCGCCATTTCAGTTTTCGAGTCTTTGTGGATGCTTAACTGTTTCCTCAGAGTATGCACTGTACCTGTAGATAAATCCTCTCTGCAGTGCACCTGTAGACAAATACTCTGCCCTGGCTCCGGTGAGGCAGTTTGCGTATCTCCGGGCAGGCTCCCGATCGGGTGGTGAGGGATGGGGAGCGTGGTGGGCCCGGGCCAAACACTTCACCGGGTGAAACTTACAGGTAGTGTAAGGACCGCAGGGGTCTCCCGTGGGAGGCTGCGTCCTGCAGGAGCTGGCTTCTGGTCCTGTACTCTTTGGTAGCGTGTAGACCTCATCCGGGTCTCACAAAACCTTCCTTTAACTTTTCAGTGGGGCAGGATCAGGCCGTAGCCCAACCCTGCAAACTGGAAGATTTCATCAGTGAACAAAAACACTTTGCAAGCACCTCCCTGCTGTTGCATCCCAGGGCAAAAATTGTCTTTATAAAATAATAAAAAAACCCCACTTAAAGATAAATAGTTTGCACAAATACTAATTTAAACAAAATCTCCTTCTTTTCCTGCCTCAGCTGCATGTGGAGACAGGGTCGTACCTCCTCTCTCTGCACTCCCACTCTCTGATTTCATTATCATGCAGTTTTTGTCCAATGATAATGTGCTTGAGGATTATGCTGATGCAGCTTTTTCCTACCATATCATGATATGTGGGTATATATAAATACAGGTGGATATATAAATAGCATTTTTGTGGCCACTTGTCCAGGCTTTCCTTCAAAAGACTAAATCCCAGCCCAGTCTTGGTATGTTTAAATGGTTGGTCCCATGCATCTCACACAGCCTCCAGAAAACCTTCCCCTCTAAGTTACGGTGCAATGCAAGTCCTCTCATTTTATTTTTTTCTTTAAATGACCTGACTTCTGAGCACAAATCATTGCTTGACCAGTAGCGAGAAGGTGGTACTATGCATGTTTTATCTTCCAGAGTTACCGTAAACTGAACAAAATACCCATTGAGAAACTACTTGTATTAGAAATACCAGCAAACATCATTTTAGTCGATTTGTGCACATATAACTTCATTGATTCTGCATGAAATATGGCAGGCAATCTATTAGGAGATGTAACACGAAACAGGCAGAGCCTTTTCAGAATATGTTGGGAATGTCAAATGGGTCTGAGAGCATTCATTTTAGCCAGGTGGCTTGCAAAGGTAGACTGAAATGAATTTTTATGAGTCCTGTAAACAATACCAAGTCAGTTTTATTCAGTTTTATGCAGTCCACAGCTAAAGCTATATTAGTTAGCTCAGCTGTTAATTGGAGGAACTGATTCATATGGAGAAGCTTTGCGAGACTGGGTAGGCTTTAATTGTATTTTTAACCTGTGAAATGTGGTTAGTGTTAAAAGTGTAAGCAAGAAACTAAAGTAAATACTGGGTATTATGCAATAGTACTTGGGCTATCATGAAAAGAGAGCAATAGAAACAAACTTTTATAGGTCTGCTTTTAATTAAATGCAGTCTACTTTGATAAAAGCACTAAAACGTGAAAATGCTTCTCAGAATAAAGACATTAAGCAGTGGCAATTAAAGCCACAGTGCAGATTTAGTCTGTTGAACCTAAAGTCCATGGGCAGGACACGGAAAATGCACAGAAATTCAGTGGGTGGCTCTAAAACTGCTCTCTCATTCCTTGAACTTAATATCTGCTTGTGGAGGCTTACTGGGCATAATTGTATATACATTTTTACAGCATGATAAAAGAAAACCTTAAACATCTGCACTGCATGCTGCCATTAGGTCTGTTTGTAACTGAAGCTTTCAGGCAGCATATACCTTCCTTTTTCATACATTATCGAGCCATTTAACCCGGATGGAGGTTTCAGATCCACGCCATTTGTTGCTTGTAGCCATGCCCCTCTGTGCTGGCATCCCAGCGACTTTGGTGGGTGCCTCCCGGGGTGCAGGCGTGGCAAAGCAGGGTGCTGAGGCACAGCGGCTGCCGTGTCTGTCTCTGAACCGATGCTCAGAGCTGGGGAGAGCTTAGTGGAGGTGCTGGTTTGGGGCTGTCTGAGCCGTCCCTTTTCCTTACCCACCTGTATTTCTGTCATCATCATGTGTGTTTATTGAAGTTCTTCCCTGGGGTATCTGCAGAAGGGATTTGGCTATTTATAAATGCAGTAAGGGTCAAAATCTGGCTGCTTTGCATTTTAAATAGGGTATATGCAGACACTGCATTTGCCTGTGGTCAGTCAGTGCCCTGGAGGATGCTTGCGTGGGATGACACAGGTGACAGCGTGGTGGGCACGTGCACGCGGAGGGAGCATCTGCGTCCAAATAGTTTCCTTGGGATCTTATTATCCTTCATGCCGGCACGTCAAACAATAACGTGAGCAAGCCGAGAAGATAGAAGCTTGTTCAGTCAAGGGAACGTCCACCACTTATATCCTGCATGAATTCCAGTTTGGCTTAATTCCTTCCTGACCTAAATTCTCTTTGTGTTTGTACTCGCTTCCTGCCGGGGGCCTGATTCTGCAAAGGGGTCAGTAGGGCAGAGCCTCACTGAAGTTAATGAGTTGCAGTGAGCTTGTGCCTGCACCGGGATTGATCCACTTTAATGAGGTTTTCCTCATTCTCCTCTATTTGCAGGACCATAGCTGTTTGCATAGCTACCACGATCATTTTGAAGGGTTACCCGATCCTGCAAAGCCTTAGGCAAACAGCTAAGTAAATAGCCCATTGGCTTGGATGAGCACTGCTGACGCTTGCAACCTGTCCCGGTGAAGGTAACTGGAGTTTTGCCATTGCCTCCCGCGATCGCTGCGGTGCCCTGAGGGAAGTGTGCCCATGGGCATGTGTTTGAAGACCCAGACGTGTCTGTGCTGCTAATTGGAAAGCTTCCTAAAGAATTTGAGGATGTACCTAGAGGCTACCAGGCATGTCACAGTAATGTGTTCTTTGAGATATACTTATGTATTCATCCTTAATCTTAGATACTCTGCTCCGCCCCCTTTTAAAAACTGCAGTTTAAGAAAAATGCCCTCTCTACACTATTTTTTTATGCATATTGTTGACTTCTGCCGGGGCAGTGATTTCCCCACAGAGAGCTGTCGGTCGGCACATCAACTGTTATGCAGATGAGATTCCAAATAGTTGATCATCCCTGCCAGGTATTAAGGTTGGGAGCAGCCAGCCCAAGAACAAATCCCAGGAAAAACAAGAAAATTAAGTCTCCATAACTGTTTTCAATTATTCAGTCTCGCTTGTTGTCCTTATGTTTCAAGAAGAAACATGCAAATCTCTCTGGGTCTAGCTTGTTTACAGAGTGCTCGTGGGTTTAAAATACAGCCAGCATCAGATTTCTGTTGTACTTTTCCTTCAAATAAATACTGAAATAAAAATAAGGATGCTGTAATTTGTGCCACCCCAAGAGCTAAATACTGCGCTCCAGCAGGAAATGATCATTTTGGTTTCTTGGAACAGCTTTACTATAATCTTCCACAGACCGGTAGCTCGCAAAGAAAGAAGCGCAGACTTTCTCAGGGCAGCTCAGCCCTCTGTGATAGGATCTGGTTTCTTGCGAATTAAGGTCTTGGACGAGGAGGCGCCCCGGCACGTGCTCGGATCCTGCTGAGGCCAGGGAGCGCTTTAGCGCTTGGCGGCACCGCAGTTCCAAGGCTCACCCCGCGGAGGGGGCCCGTCCTGCTGACCCCTGTGCCCGTACCGAGGCCATTGCAGGTCTGGGGCCTACCTACATACTCTTCCTATAAGCAGCTAAATAGGGCAGCGGTTGGAATTAAACCGTTGCTCTGGGTGGACAACGCGCCGTTCGGTGGATGCCCTGGCCGCCTTCGGCAGCAGCGCTACGTCCTGCGCGTCCAAAGGCAGCTGATACTTCCAGTCCTCTGGGTGAAGCGGTGCCGTGAGCACAGCAGCCGCTGAACCCTTTCTCACCGTAGCCTGTTCCTGGCTTAACAGTAGTTAATAGTAACCAGCCTGGTGGTTCTGGAAACTTCTTGTTGGGGCAGGTCTATCATTTGGGTCGGTTGACCCTCTCCCAGCAAGCGAACCGGGATTCTCCTTTTAAATCTGGATCCTCTTTTAAAGCTGGGCCATAGTATGTGTATGAAGACACTTTTCTGAGCAAACTAATAGCCCTGAATGTTTGCGCTGGGGAAACGCTTGGAGCGTATCTTGGTTTGAATCTTACACTATGATCCTCCTCAATTTATATGAAAATTATTCCAGTGTTATGGTTACCCTCGCCTCTCTAATTACCTTCTGGCTCATTTATATATGTTGATGGCTCCAGTCCTTATAGCTCCTAGGGAACTTTCTGTAGGAACCGTCAGCTATTGCTTTTAAAAAATAACCCTCACCAGATGTCCACAAGCCTCCTTTAAAGAAGAGGCCTGGCATAAGCCATATTTATTGGGAGTAATTAATTGTCCTGTTAAAAAAACTAAATGTTTTGGCATTTCATTAATAATGCATAATCAACCAACAGGGTATTTGTAGCGTGTTACTTTGTTAAATCTGCTGTAAAAATTGTCATTATTGGTATATTTCATGTTTATAATTACTCATCTGTGACGCACTCGGTCTGTTATGAATAATCCATTGTATATTGTTTTCTTAAATAGGATGCTTGCTTAGTGTGCTGGGGGTGCCAGGAATCACTGCTAATTACGTCTTCATGTCTGATTTATGCCTGTGAAGTGAAGGCAACTGGACATGAGTAAATGAACAGAAGCATGCGCAGAAAACTGTCCTTAAGATACTTGATAAGCAAACACTCAACAGTTGTGAGTGCGGGAGAAAACAGTTAAACAGAGCAGGAAAATGTGTTAGAAATGCATTACGAGGGGCTAAAGATGCACAAGTGACATTTCCTCCCTGTTTTGACATTCTCTTCATCTCAGCTAAAATCTCTGCGGGACTTTTTTTCTTACCGCCAGCAAAGACCGCGTTACCCTATGCCATCGGTTAGTTCGGTGTTACCTTCTTGTGTCCTCCTGCTCGGAAAAAAAAAAATGAGCCAAGTATTCCAGAAAAAAAGAAATCTGATATTTTTGTATTTGAACTGCAAAGGCTGTTGAGGGGGTTGGTGTGATGGCCTGAGCAGATGCGGATGACGGCACAAAGCCTCTCTTGCACCACTGACCTGCGATGTGCGCTCAGCTAAACGTGCCCCGTGTTGGTCTGTGCCCCTGCAGCCGATTGCCTGGGGGCAGGAGGAGCCCTGCTGCCTGCTGGCAGGGACTCCCTGGGGTAGGCACGGGGTGGCTGTCGCTCCCCTGGACAGTATTAACTGGGCAGTTTTGGTGGATAAAAATGAAATGAAGGTGAGGTGGAAGGTGCCTGGGACAGTGCTGAGAGAGCTGGCAGGTCTACCAGCTACCCATGTCCTCATCTCAGTCCCTCGGGGTGTCTTCACAGACTCCTCGTTTTCAAGGCCCAGGAGGACTGTCAGAGCATCTAATCTGAAAAACAATACATCACAAGCCATTAGATTTCACCCAGTTAACTCAAATACCGAGCTCGGTCGCTTGCGCTTGGCTAAAGCGTGTCTTCCAGCAAGGCAGCTGGTCTTGTCTGGGAGACAGCAACGTTCTGGTATTTTGTTCCAATGGTTAATCACCTTCAGCATTAAAAACTCTTGATGATTTTCCAATTTGCATGTTTATAGCCTTCAGCTTCCCATCACAGAAGCCCTTCGCCTTTAGATTTTTAGAGCTTTTAAGTAGCCTGTGGGTTTTTCTTCCATAAACTCTTACCTTGTCCTCAAACAGTTTTTCCCTGGCAGCCCCATGCTATGGATTCTGTCATCTTGCTGAGGAGCTGAACCCGTCAGAGGGAGCGGGAGGCTGGTGCGCGCACACTGCAGCCTCCCCAGGGATAAAAGCTCCACTCCCAAACTGAGTCTTCCTGGTTTCCAGGGGAATTTTCAGAGGGGGGAAGAGAGGAAAGCTCGGAGGTTCTTGTTGTGTCATTGGCTTTTATTTTGCTTTTTATTATCAGCTCAGAAGCTTTCAAAGACAACTGTGGTTTATGTGAAGATGGAAGTTTTTGACTTTCCCTGGCTAAACTCTACCCCTGCGGCCAGGGGCAGTAAAAGTAGCAGAAAGTGGCTCAGTGGCAGAAAGTGGGAGAGGGAAACAAAAAAAGCTCAGATTGATGGCTGCGAAAGGTGAGGATGAGTTTGGGGGCTAAGAGGAGCTTGTGTGAATGGATGCAATGCTGGTGAGCCAGTTATGATAGTTTTCTAATTATGCAGGTTTAAGCCTGTTTGGGAGTGGAAAGCGGTCTTTATACCCTCGGCGTGTGATGTGCTTGCCCTGGAGATACAGAGCTATCAAGTCATTGCAGTCCTCTCCTCCTGGCTGTTTAAGCTGAGGATCAGCCTAGGCCATAGTTAAAAAATAACAAAATACAACTATGGTCTAAAACTGTCCCACTGTGTCCTCATGTGTTCAGATTTCAGAAAGAAATGTGTATGTTTTGTACTTGACCTGGCATCTGCAGCTCTTCCTTTCTGCCATGCAGAATTCAAAGGCAGCCATGAAGCTTCAGTTGTTTAGCGATGTGATGTCTTTTAAAGTGACCTTCCTCTTCTTTTTAATTTCAAATTTTCTGGAGAAGGTGGGGAAAAAACCCAGCAGAAAACCATCTGAAGTGCCTATCACTTTGTAGTCCTCGAACCTGGAAGTTTGTCACTCACGAAATGCCTCTGTGGCACTACATCCATTAGGCTTGTCACTCAGACCTTGTTTTCTGCATTTCAGAGAACTTTCTTTCCAGTTACATTCTTGAATGCTGAAAATGGTCTACGGTTTGTAAAATCCTTTTACCCATTCATCCCCATGGAGAACTTCATCGCTAGTACCCCAACCCAGCATCTGTCAGCATGGGCATCTCCATTTTCTTGTTCATTGTCTGAAACAGGGGAATATTTTCTTAGGCTTATGCCAATAAATAATCACATATGGCATGAATGACATGTATGGTATGACAAGGATGAGGGCGCATGTGGGTATGGGGGGGTCAGGGCCCTGGAGGCCAGTTTTATCCTGTACCAGTATCACCACCAGCAAATGCGTAGTGAATCTCATACGTGTGTGTGCGCTGTGGATTAAGGTCTCATGTCTGCAGTCCATACATTCTTGTAAAAGGTATGAAATTAATCTGGATGGATTAATTTGCTGAAAATACCGTGTGTATAAATGCTGGGTCTAGCTTCTGATAAGTAACCCTGCTCCCAGAAAGTGGGAGAACTTGTGTTTTCCAAAAGTAAAAGAAGAACCCTTTCAGAGGAGGCTTAGGGCTCAGTTGCTCTCACAGCCCAATGACTTTGCATTACAGTCTGAGGAAATTTGGCTTCCAAAAACGGTCCAGTGTGTTTACTGCTCTGTGGAGGCTGCAGAAGCGGACTGGGAGCAGGGAGGCTCTTGTCTCTCTCTTCCTGCAATAGATCTGTTTATATATAGCCCAAATGTGCCTTCCCATGTGTTTTGGGGGATTTGGCTTTGTTGGTATCTATAGTCAGAAAATACAAACTTCCTCAAAGATTTTCCTCCCTGGGAGGATCTATTTTAGGGCTTTCTTTTAAGGCTCCCTATGCACCAAACCTTATTTTTCTCAGTCCCAAGGCGCCCTTCCAAGACCCACTTAAATTGATTTTGTAGCTACAGAAAAAGCCATCTGCCTGAGCACGCTTTCATTCCTGTGTCTCTTTACGCACCTGCGTTGAGACTGATCAAACAAGACTCTGCATTTTATTGCAGCAGCTAAAATCCTCTCACCTCATTACAGAGCTCTCGATGCGCTCCCCTTCCCCTTCTTTGCATCCACACAGCTCCTTTCAAAGCCAAAATAAGACTCTCAGGGCCCTTCAGAGTTTCCTTTGGTAGTTTGGGCTCATGTTGCATTTAAGGTGCCAAGTTTTTGCCCAAAATGAAAAAAAAAAAGTCTCTAAAGCTATTGTAAGCAGCAGCGAATGCAGGTGATAAGGGACAAAGTGACTTAGTGCTCTTCCTAGCAGAAAGGTTTTGCCAAAGCCACACGCCTGCAACAAAACCCTGCTTGGCTTGTCTTCCCTTAACTGGCTTGGCTTCAACCACAGACATAAGGATTTAGTCCAGCTCAGTCGCTCCCATGCCCCAGAGCATGGACTAACTGCGACCCTCAGCTGTTACTGCCTCCTTGGGAGAGAGGGAAGGGACGAGTGCACGGGCGGCAATGAAAGGAAAATGTACCAGAATAGCAATGAAGACTCTTTGGAAAGTTGGTTGTGGCTCCTGACTGAAGCGTCATGCCCAGAGCACGGAGGATCAAACAGCCCAGGGATTTCCCAGGTAATACTCAGGAGCCTATTTGCTCTGCTCTTCCCTTTGGATCCAGCTAGATATTGCACAGCTTACCTGGAAAGATCATGGCAGTCATTCAGCTCTAGGGAGAACAAGATCATTTTCTGGAAGTCACTGCTCTTATTTGCCTTAGATGTTATAATGTTGCTCTGCCCAGGGAGAAACATCTTTAACAACGTTACTTCATTTGATGATTTTTTATAGGGTTTTAGAGTGAGCTGGGGGACTTTCCAGCTACTGTTCCAGTTTCCCCACCATCTGGTTGCTTCATGGATTTTTCTATGTGTTCCTGTATTTTTTTTAGCTTGGTTTCCTAAGAAAATGAAGCTTACGCTGCTATATGGCACATGTGTGCTTATCCACACATGGATGTGTGTTTTCCCATACTATCAGCTTGAACCCTCTGCTCAAACTCAGCCAGGTTTGTGGGAGAGATGGAGTTCTCAAATTTACCATCTTCCCTTCTTTCTCCACCAGCATCATTTCTGCCTGGTCCGTGGGGCAGCGGCTGCGGGGCCGGTCGGCACCCAGGACAGGGACGTGTCAGGCTAGCTCCCATACAACCTGCGGAGCAGCAGCCAGGATCCGCTAAATTGCAGCTGAATACATGCTACTGGCCAGGCATTAACACCCAGGCGGTGCAAATGGTCTTGTGTCTTATGTGCCTGAGCCTGTAAAACCAGGATCAACCCGGCATCATTTTGTGCTACACATAGGAGAGAGGTTAGCAAGAAATCTTTTCCAAATTGGTAACTACCAAGGGAGGTCCAAGATCAATACAAATTGTTCCTGATTTCATCTTCTTGACTGATACTTAAGTTAAACCTTCCAGTTTAATAGTCGTGTGGATTTTCAATTGGGTCTGAAAGCCTTTTAAAAAAACATATCACAAGAGCTGGTGAAGAATGCAAACCAGAGCGAGCGTAGACATGTGAGCATCGTGTAACTGCCTTTTTTTCCTGACAGCAAATTGCTTACGAACATCTCATAAATTTCACAAATGTGGTTGTGCTGAAAGGAAAAAGCGAGGCTGGCAGTGCTGCTGCCGGGCGTTACGGGGGATGTAACCTGCTGGTGAGCTTGGCACAGAGACAGAAACCTTGGCAAGGTACCATGGTAACATTTCCATACACATGTTTATGGGTTCTTTGAGGGCTTTTTGGTTAAATGTCAATGTTTTCACGATATTATTCAAGGAGATTTCATTGGTCCAAAATCCCACTATATCTTTGAAAACTGCTTTCAGTTTGCAAGTTTCTCAGTGGAAAATGTGTCTGTCTTGACTGCTCAGAGATGGAAGCAAAGCTCACTGCTTAGCTGCCTGCCTGTTGTACAGCCCTGTAAAACGGGGCAAGAGCCAAGGCATCCTCCCCATTCCTATCCAGAGGAGGTGAGTGTGCGTTGCTGCAAATTTAACACGTTGAAGAGACAGAAAGCTCTGCGCGTCCTGCACCCCAGCACCAGCATCAGCTGCTGACTGAGCGCCCAGGAAGGGCATCGCCGTGGTGTGGGGTGGATCCCATCAGCACTGGTTCACTTATGGTTTGCATTTGCCCAGGGTCTCAGCGGCCGCGGGAAGGAGCAGCCATAGGCAAGCTTAAGGTTGCCATGTTTCTAGCATGGACAGTTTGGCTAAATTCAAAATGAGCCTGGACCAATCTGGCTGTGCTCGGACAGACCTCTTGTTCCCAGACAGGCATGAAGCACCTACGTATTTCCATTAAGCTTTTTACATGTTTCAACACAGGGTGCTTTGCAAAACGCGGTGCTTTGCTCTATGAACTCTCCCACAACCCACAGCTTGCAACGCCCTGCGTTGCTGTTTTCTGTCCCCATGCAGGCTCGGTTTTGACAGCAGGCTCCCGTCTGCAGGATGCTGAGGTCTCCTGAGGCGCGGCTGCACATCTTTGTTGGCACACCAGGTGTTGGAGCCACTACTGGTCCGGTTTTGAGCATCTCTTGTTAAAACTGGAAGCGGGCTGGGTCTGCTGAACTCTAGAAGCTCTGCAGGGTCTCTGTTGAATAATCTTACAATTTAAAAAAAAATAATATACCTAGGCATTTGAATTTAATCCAGGATTTCTCATTCTAAGATATCATGGGTCCACCCAACCCCCAGTACTAAAACACATTACAGGATCCCAGGTAGAAGCTGGTTTTAAGCACTTCAGCCCTCAGGGCAGATGGACTGTCATTTTCTTTTTTGCAGTGGTTGTAGAAGCAAAGGCACACGAAGTGATTTCAGAAATGCCCTAGTGCACCTAAATCCATGGCTTGGGGCTGAGCTCCCTTCATCCAGGTGCCAGGGCAGGCGGGTGCTGGCACCAGTCACCAGCCCCATGGGCTCATCACACGCTGTACTTGCAGCACAAGCTCACTCCGCAGCCCTGCCTGGGCTGTTGCAGGTGCTGGATTTAAATCTTTTTAATTTGATAAGGTTTCGAAAATCAGTGTAATTGCTTTTACATCGGGTGTGTGATTATTGAGAGAAAACATGCATCGATTGCTGCCTGAATACTTTGTGGGGGGACTGGAAGCTATTGAAGCTGGTGCAAAGGGCTGAAAGTGTCTCTCCAGCCCTGCTTGTCAGGACCTAGAGTCAAGCCAAAGCTGGCGTCGCATGTGTGCCTCCCTGTGGGTAGGTAAAATTCCTGTCTTACTGCAGAGCAATATGTCAGAGCGAGCAATATATCAGAATGAAATACATTAATTGGCAAGTGCTGGGAAATTACAGATATGCTTAATGAAAAAGAAAACCTTGTTTACGGTTTCTAATGTGCTGCTGAAGAAACTGGCTCCCAAATAAAAATACTTAAAAATACGATTAGGATTTATTTACATAATTACTGCAGAAGACATTCTAGGTACGTGCTAAGCAGTGCAAGAGAAACCTCATGGCGTTTCTTCTTGGCTTTCCTGTGTCTCGAGGTTAGTTTGCTCTTGGTGAGTCTATTAAAGCTTTTACTGACTCAGTGGGGCAAGAAGGCATTTGTTACAAAATTGATGCATATAGGTGTATATATATATTTGTTTTATTGACTGTGGTAAGACCATGTGGCTGAGTAAGAGCCAGATCATCCTTGTAATTGTAGTGTTGGCTGGAGAACGATTCAGTAGGTGGCACTTATCTCTTCATGGCAAAGCCAGACGATGTCCTGGCGTGGCTGTAGTAAGAACGCCCTTGGAGTCTGTTTTCAAGGGGCTGCGTCCCCCACTGGTGTGAGTGAGGTCTGCCAAAGTTGCCATATAAATTTATGTTAATGGTCTGTTCCAAACAACACTGCCCGGTGTGTCTTGGCCACTTTCCAGCTTCTGTGGAGACCCTGGGCCGGATCCTCGGCTGGTGTCTGGGTGGCTCTGTTGACTCTGCTGATTTATATCTGCTGGAAAAGTACAGTAGAGAATGCAATAGGCCCATGCTGGGGCTGTGCTGATTGAAACCAGCCAAGGGTATGACAAATCTTCCTCTTAATATTTCAATTGACTTTGGCAAACTTGCCTCTTTCTTGTGTATCCTAAATCAATATGTAAGTGCTGCTGACAGTAATTTCCACTTTTGTCTGTGCAGATGGCTGCCCTTCACTAGGCTGCGGTGTTTATACCTGTTAAGTTTGCAAACACTTTTCTGCTACAGCCTCCCATTGAGCAGTATTTTTCCTTAGCTGTCATATTGGTGAGATGAAAATGTTCTTTGTTGGGCCCTGCTCAAATGTGAATCCTCTTCTTTCGGTGAGGGCCACTGAAGTCTGGAGCGGAGGCACCGTGCGACGTGCGTCTTGCTCAGCACGGATGCTCGGGGCAGGGAGGGCTGTTGAACCGTCTTAGGGGTCTAGGTGCTCCAGAGTGGGGTCTGAGGGCTGGTGTCCAGACCCTTGCATTGCTTTGAAAGTCATGCTGCTGGATCCTATGACTCTCTAATTGCATGTGAACGTAGACCTCTATGCACCATATAATTATTATCAAATCGCAAATCTCTAGGCTGAAAGCTGCAGTATGAGTGCTAGAGACTCGTATTTTCCTAAGGCACCGTTGCTCTGTCTCTGCTAACTCTTGTTCAGTGTAAAGAAGCTGCTGCTTTTTTGTTTGTTTGTTTAGCTCCTGTTTTAGACAGTAAATACAATCTGCAATCCATCAGTCATGCTCCCTACTTCAGTGCGTGTTCCCTGGTGTAGGATGCTTTGGTCCAGCTATGCTTTCAAGG